>NW_024343733.1:1718549-1802182 GCF_902729225.1 Pteropus medius | reverse complement strand
CCACCCACCTACCCATTCACCAACCCATCCATCCATCCACCCATCAATCCATCCATCTATCTATCCATCCACCCACTAAACCCCTCCTCTGTGTTAGGCATTATGCTTAGTCTTAGGAATACAGAGATGCCCCAAACAGTTACATCTCTGCTGTCATGGAATTTCATCTATAGGAGAAGAGAGTCCTTAAGCAAGAAAACACACAAATGAATAGAAACTTAAGTAGTGTGAGAACTTCTCTGAAAAAAGGGAATGAAATTCCAGGTGAAAGAGGAACTTGGGCTGATTCACAATCCCACTGGAGACAGATGTATCCATCAGGAATCCAAGAATAACTTGAGCATCTTAGGACGGTGTGAGAAAGTTTCCCCAGAAGATGTCATTAGAGCTGGGTTCATAATGACAAATCGAGGTTAACTAGGTGATGAATAGATGTATGTTTAAAAGGTAAATCATAAGGCAGTCAGCAGATTCCCAGGAAAAACTCAGCAGAAATCTATCCATCAATGCATCCTGGAGGAATACAGATCCATAAAGGAATCTAAGAAACGAGATGTTTGCCCAGATGAAGAGGGAGAATTAGGCTGCAGCCAAATAGATGACATGACCCTAGCTACAGAAAGATGGGGTTAAGTTCATTTATTTAGTCAATAAGTCTTTATTGAGCATCTACTATATGCCTTGCACTGTTACTAATGGGTACGCCGTGATGACAAGACCCTACACTCATGGCGCTCATTGTCTATTCAGTTCCTGTTTCATGGAAGGAATCTTAATCCTCCATTAGTGTTTAACCTTTTTTGAGCCATAACCCCATTGGATAGATTGTGAAGCTGAAGGATTTCTCAGATGAATGTTATTAAATGAATTACACAAAATGCAGAGGATTTCAAAGGAATTCAATTATATCGAAATATATTTTATTATTATTATTATTACTATTATTATTATTTATGCCTACAGCACCTGGTCTTCCTAGGTGGTCTCTCATCCACGTACTAACCAGGCCCGACTCTGCTTGGCTTTCAAGATCAGACATCGGCCTTGTTCAGGGTCAAATGGCTGTAGACCATCGACCTATGGCTCCACTGGGGTGCAAACCCAGGACCTTCTGCGTGTAAAGTAGACCTACTAACTGCTACACTATGGAACCGTGTCCGAAATACACTTCTTAAGAACGCTTTTACTTGGACTTAGAGGGTCTCTCCAAAGTGAAGGTGATGACTCGAGCTGTCACACCGATGAGTTGTGGTATTTTTAAACTCATCCACCTGATTCCATGCTCCGAGTGAGTGGTGACTGGACAACTTCATTGATTCATTCAACATGCTAAATAGATGTCACCTTCGCCATTGAAATTTTCAAAGGAAAAGGATGCTTTGGTTAGGACACTTGATAAACTAATTTCCTTGGCCACTGTAGGCTTCCCCATGGATCCATTAATTGGACTTTTGATGGACACATCTGACTTCAGTGAGATCGTGGGTCAGTCCATCCCACATAGGTATGTTGCTCACTAAAAATGATAATTCCAGGGCCTCACCCAAAGCTCCTGCCCATTCCAGGGCCCCACCCAAGGCTCTTGAGTCAGAATTTCTTCAGAAGGGTCTGAATTTTAAATGAGTGGCTCCCTAATTTTAATTGTAATTTTAAATTACTAGTGATTAAATTGGTTTAGATTCTCTAAATCAGGCTTCTGTAGACTTTTTCTGCAAAGGTCTAGATAGCAAATATTTTAGGCTCTGAGGCTCACACAGTCTGCAATGCAACTACTCAATACTGCTGTTGCACGAGCGGGCATAGGCAAGACTGTGTTCCAACAAAATTTTATTTATGGATACTAAAATTTAAATTTTATATAATTTTTACGTGTCATGAAATGTTATTCTTCCTTTGACTTTTTCCAACCATTAAAAAACAAAAACCAACGTAAAGACCATTCTCTGCTCACAGGTCCTAAGAAAATGCTGTGCTGCATTTGGCCCACGGGCTATATACTTTGTCAATTCTTGCTCTAGAGGAATCTGCATTTTGAGGACAGAATTAGCTATTTTCTGATAACCTTCCAAAAGCATGATCGCACGTCTGAAATTCTGCTTTATGTTGAGGTAATTTGGGAGGTATCTCAAAGATAATTGAATTATGGGTATTCCTAGGTATTTGGGGCTGACCTGTATCCCCGCTAAAATTCATACGTAGAAGCCCTAACCCTTGAGAACTCAGAATGTGACTGTGTTTGGACACAGGGCTTTTAAAGAGGTGATTAAGTTAGAATGAGGTCGTTAGAATGGAACTCAGTCCAATATGACTGGTGGCCTTATAAGAGGAGTTTAGAACACAGACACAGAGAGAGAAGGCCGTGTAAAGACACAGAAAGAGGATGGCCATCTATTAGCCAAGGAGAGAGGCTGCCAGCTCCTTGATCTTGGACTTCCAGCCTCCAAAGCTGTGAGGTGATAAATGTCTGTCGTTTAAGCCACTGAGTCTGTGGTAGTCGTTACGGCAACCTTAAAAAATGGTGCGCCTGCCATTAGGATCGTTCCCAATCTTCCCAGCGGCCCTGTGAGTTAGGTATAGCAGTTCGTTTCCAGGAGGGAGGATGGAAAATTGGAAGGGCTAGATGGACTGTCTGAACTCACACAGGTAAGAAGCAGATGAAAAGTCCAGAGCCGTTCCCCTACTCCGCATCCTCGTGTGTCATCACAGGACCTATCTGTCCTTCGTAGAAAACGCGAAATGTGATGGAAAGCTTTGGGCAGAAGGAACCTGTTGGTGGAAGCAGATGTTGCACCTCAGGAGTTCAGAGTCGACCGTGTGCTGGGGACGGGCAGGGAGTGTCAGGCAAGTCCCTTCTCTTCCTTGGAACCTCCATTTTTGTCACTGTGACGTGGGCATGTTGGACCAGTGGAATTCGCAAGGCTTTTGGCAATGATATCTCAGTAAGGTTCAAGGGCAGGTGTCTTACCCACTTTAATTGGCTTCTTCTTCTAGAAGATTCCTCATGGTTAGCACCAAATCTCGTCTCACCCATGGCGTTACCGGGTTTAATTGGCTGAAGGCCATGAGAATTCTGAGAAAAAAAGGAAGGCTCACATGTATAGCCGAGGAGCCTCATAACCTCATCTGCTCTTTCCTCTCGACTTCAAAAAACACTCCCGTTCCGTTTCCTTTCCATGTCAGTGTTCATTTTACGAGCTCAGAAGGGACCACAGATGTCCCCTCCCTCAACAGGAATGTCAGGATCCACTTTGTTGTTGAATGTCGGGGTTGGCGCCTGCAGATGGGGGTGTCTGTGGCAGAGAGTTTAATGAGTTTTCCATCTCCAGGGTGCTGGGTGCTTCTTTGACTCCACCCCCTCTCTCTCCCAGGCTCGGACCCCGTGGTCTGGAGAACAATCCATCCTTTCTGGGACTGACATCAGTGAATGGGAGTGGGGAGGAAGTGCCCGGGAGCCGGGGAGGGGGCCAGATCCTGCGAACGCTGAGAAGGCCACAAAAGCTGGCATTACAATGTCAGCGCCCTCCAATAACCGCCTTGTTTTCAGTCCCTCGTCTAAGAGTCAGCAGAGAGGCTGGCTGGGCGGAAATGGGGTAAGAATGCAGCGCCATTGTCCACGCTGGGGACGCCCAAGTGGGCCCCCCAGGAGCACCTCCACCCCCACGAAGCTCTTGACAGCCACTTCAGACAGAGCCCCCAGGCTTCAGGGTTAGTGAAAGGCAAGTGGGAAGTGGGGTGAAAGCTCGCACGCCCCACCTTGCTGCTCCTGAAGGGTTAGGGCGTCGGGTTTTGACTGAGAATCAAGAAGCGTCCACACTGTTCACTCTTTACAAAAAAAAAAAAAAATAGGTCCACTTTGTTTTGAGAAGGTCCCCCCACCCCACCCCCTTGAAATCTCAAGACACGAGGCAGTTCGGCCAAGGAACAGACTCAGAAGTGACAAACGGCTGGTATTAGGGACAAATTTCATTTTCTGAACAGAAAGGGTTCAGTGTGCTTTCCGAGGTAGGACCTTTCGCTAACCACGGTCTGTGTTTTTCAGGGAGGCAAGGCCTTCCCAGCAGACATTCTCGGTGGGGGTGAAGACTAATTTGGGGTGAGGTAGGAGCAAAAATCCTACTATATTTATGTGTAGAGTATGAATGTACACACGGTAAATGCATAAAGATACGCAGTGTTTAATATCGCAATATCCGTGATGTTAACATTTTATTTGGTGGTGCCATTAGAGAAAAAAAAAAAATGTCTAAAAAGGCTCTTTGAGGGGTGCACTCACAAAAAGTTTGAGAAACCCTGGCCTGGAGTTTATAGATTCAGTCACAGGGTCTGCGTTCAAAACCTATCTTCTCGCTTTCTAGCTCTGTGTCCTTGAGCCGGTTGCTTAACCTCTCTGAGCTCAGTGTTTTCACAGTCAAGTAGAGGCTGACTATATATACCACAGCCATGCCTACAGATTTAAAGCCTTAGCACATCTAAAGTGGCTAGAACAGCATCTGGCTTCTAGCAAGCAGCTGGTCACTGTTTGTTGTTTTTATCGTTAGGAATGCAGAGAATCAGCTTTGTCCGTTTCATCTTCTAGAATTTGCATGTAAGAGTATGCTGGCTAGATCCACTGACCTTGGATCCTAGGAGATCAATTGTCTCCCCGGAGCTCACTTCTCAGATTATAATTCAGAGATGCAATTGTTAGGCCATTGGTTAATTCAGGTTTTAATATCAGGTGTGTTGAGTCCCAGGGACTCAGAGCAGAGGGACACAGTGGTTGTCCTCGAGAGGCACAGGCTACTATTCCGACTTATTTCATTGTACTTCATGCCTCCCCAAAAAACGAGGTTCTGGCGAGGCCATCCGGGGGTAGACGACATGCTGAGTCTTTGGAAATTTCCCCAGGAAAATATCACCAGTTGCTGTCAGCTGTAATCCCCACTTTGCAGAGAAGGAAACGGACTTGGAGAAGTTACGTGACATCCCCGTGGTCACACAGCTAGTCACAGCAAATGAGATTTGAACCCAGATGCTGCTGAAGCCAAAGCTCTCGACACAATGTTGTCCCCCACGGACAGCCTCTAAATCAAATAGAGTAACGAAAATAAAGATCACTCCCTTTTATTGACTGCAGGGAGCTACTATAAGGCCCCAGAGAAGGCCCTCGATGACCACTTCGGACCTTGTCCTCGATGACCACTTCGGACCCTTCCTCGTGCCAGGTCTTGTGCTAAGCACTAGTGGGCACCGCGGTATTTAGTAATCATGGCCCCTCTGTTATTGTCATTCTTTAGATGGAAAAACTGAGACTCAGACAAAGCCATTTATTTGCCCATCATCACAAGATAAGGAAGTGGCAAAGATGGAGTTTGAATCCAGGCCTGAGACCTGAGTGCGAGCTTCTAACCACTTCGCTATATCGAATTCCTTCATTCACTCCTTCTCCAACTCACTCACACATTCACGCATTCATCATTCACTCATCCATTCACTGGCTGACTCACTCATTTATTCCTTTACATATCCGCCCACTTATCCACTCACTTAATCATCCACTCACGCGTTGCTTCATACACTACTTCATTCATTCATCCATTCATTCATTCACACGTACATGCAGTCATTCGTATAGTCATCGACTTCTTTATTCATTCTAAAATATTTAATAAACTGTTCGTCATCGCTTTATGCGTTATATATGGTTGCTTGGGGCTTGCAGCCATGAACGAGATCAAGGTCACTGCTCCAATTCCAGAGGGGGCGGGGTGAGTAAAAATCCGGTAAAAAAATGCACTCGATAAATACAGATGGTGATAAGTGCTGTGAGGAAAATAAACAGGCTGATGTGAGTGGCCGGGTGGGGCCAGTTCCACAGGGCCCCTAGGAGGTGACATCTGAGACAAACTCTAAAAGCAGTAGACATCCTGGGAAGGAATCTTAAGTAAAATCAGAACTCTTCCTGACTCTCTTTCCAATACATTTGCTGCCTTGGTCATTAAAATGTAATTAAGGCTCAATGTTTTTTTTTTTTTTTTTTAAAAACTGAAGGAAGATTTAATAAAACAATGCAGCAAAAAGGGCTTAGGAACAAGCCCGGCATATTTTATTTCTAATAAAAATACTATTGTTTTATAAGTGAATTTATTTCTTTACCATATTAAGAACACTTTTTCAAGTTTGTACCCACAATTCTCCTCTCCCCGCATCATTTTAATACTTGCAAAGTCTGTGTTTTCTGGTTCTCTCATCATTATATCTGTATGAAGAGGTGTTTCATTTGCAATTTAATTCGCGATTTCTTTTCCTCTTTAAACCCTTGCAGTGTTCACCTTAGCAGTTCCATCCTGTAGAGTGTAGATTCATTCCTCCGTGATGAATTCTTAGACGGGGGAGGGCAGGGGGTGAGATAAGCCCGTTTTTAAGGTTTATGATACATCTCACCAGTCTGACCTTCCTTCGCAAAGTCAGCCAGAAGGAGAATGTCCACAGACATCTTTCTCTTTTCCTTCCCTTTTTCCTACTAAGGAGAGAAGAATGAAGACGTTCCTCAGGGATCCCGGGTGGCCTGCTGGGGAGGACTTAATTAGGGCTAATGATCTCTTGTCTGTGAGGACAGCCAGACGCCACTGGGTCGGACCCTCAGCCTTGCTCAGCCTCGGGAGGGAGAGGCTTGCTCAACACTGAAATGCAACCACCTCTCTTTGTAAACAAGGGCGGGATGGCTACCCCACCCTCACCCCCCTTTCTCTACTGGGGACAGGAGTGTGAGTCTTAGAAAAACAAACTTGGGAGCCAACAGCTGCCTCTGGGTCCAGCCCTGCCAAAGGTCTACTAATTCATTCATTCGCTCCCTCGTGCCTTCATGAATTTAAAATAAACATTTGTTTATTCATTCTTCTGGTTGTCTCCTGAGATCTCAAACCACCTCAAGGTCTCAAACCACCTCAAGCGACCTGAGGATGGACTCAATGAAATGTGTTCTTCAAACTCCACTAAGTGAAAGGTCGTGTAGAGGGAGGAATTGGTGAAGAAATGAAATTTTGGGGACAAAGGCCATTCAAAATGTATATTTTGAAAAATCTGGAACATGGCCACATATAATGAACTCCCCTGTACCTTGGAACTCATTTCAACAATGGCCGTAACTTTGGGCAAGGACATTTTAGCATTTTGGGGGTCACCCTCGCTCCACATCTTAAAATGCACTCGCATTACTAATCAATATAATTTTGTATAGCTTATGTGAATGGAGTTGTTGGCAAGTTAACATACAGTGACATTTGCTTGACATTTAAGCATTCATTCATTTTAATCTGGCAAGTTTTTCTCCCCCATCCCCTCTTGGGTCCTCGGAAGAAAGGTGTCCATTGCCCCCCAATGGTTAGACTGGCTTTGTGCTATATGTGCAAAATGACACCTGGGTCGATAAAAAGAGCCATCCCATTAATTAAAAACTCCTTATGAGAGTGAGGCTTTAGGTCCAGGGGACCTAGAGGAGGAATAGTCAAAGATTCAGCCCAAACTTTCCCGACCAATAGCTCTCTGCGTCACGGATCATGCTAAAGTTCCTGCCATCGACATTTTATAAACGGGGATGACAACTGTGCCACGTCACAGTGCTCGGGGATGTTACTGCTCTTCCTAGAATTTTTGCTGTTTTTAACTAACTAGTCGGTGATATTCCTATTACTCATTTTCATAAAGAAGCACAGACTCAGGGAGTTAAGGTAAGTCATCTAAGGCCACACAGCACCTTCCAGAGACAGAATCCGGTTCGATCCACCGGATGATAAACTCTCACGTGACCTCTGCGGTGAAAACCCCAGCCTCTGGGTTCAGAATTTTGTCTCCTGTACTTACAGATAAACCTATCATGCATTCTACCTTCTCTGAGTTTCGGTGTTCCTGCTTGATAAACAAAGATAACAGTAATATCTACTTACCCGGTGGCTACAGGGTTTCCTCAAGCAACCTGTGAGTAAACCAGGGAAATGAGAATGTGTGAATGCTAACAGCTCACCATTAGGTCCCAGGCACTTGGCCCATTCTCTGGCACATAGTAGGTGCTTAATACATATTTTTGTGGGGAAGGGGATGAAATCCTAAAAGGCAGGATGGGTCCCTAACCTGGGAACCCCAGGGCTTCAGTGGATGGGTTGTGGGGGACGTCTATGAATTCTCATAAATATGAGGCCACCTACCTTCTGGGTTCTGGGTACGTGCATTTTCCAGGGAGGAGAAGGGTCTGTGACACACAAAAATGTGGGGTGAAACCCTTCGATAGCATTTGCCTACAGAATTGGCCTCCTGACAAACTTTTCCTCAAAGTGCAGTGATAAGAGCAGGTACACGGAGTTCCAGAAACAAACATATATACACACAGATGTGTAATTAGATAGCTGTGTGTGTGTGTGTGTGTGTGTGTGTGTGTGTACCCATCTCTACCTTTGCTCCTCAAACCCTATTCAGCTGTTCTTGCTTATTTGTAGGTAAATATTATATAGACATCAATTTCATTTCTTGCAAAAACAATTATATAACAGCAACCCAAGACACGTTGAATCATGCACCAGCTCACCAAAACTTTGGGGTTCACTTCTCCACTCTTCCTGTCCTTGCATTCAGAAATTTGAATACTGACCTAGTATTTGGGAGTTTACTTATTATTTTTGATTGTTCTTACTCAGTATAATGTATTTCACACGTTGCTGCGTAGATTTCACACCCATCATTTCATTATGTAGTAATCCATTCCCTTATATAGGAACTCATTTAACGCGTGGGTTGCCGTGAGAGTCAGTGTAAGAAACGAGCTTGGAACAGGGGTTGGCACATCCTAACTGCTCAATAAATGATATTTTACTTTCATTTCATTCTCACAAGTTTATGAGGTGCGTATTATTATTGCCCTCATTTTACAGATGAGAAAACTAAGGCAGAGAGAGGTAGGGTGACTTGACCTGGATCACACAGCTAGTAAGGAGTGAAGTCCAAGAACGGTCGGGTGGGTTAATAATTTCTGAACCGCCTGGATCTTCCAGTCTGGCCCACCTCCCACCTGGGGACAGGTCTACATACAGTCTAAAGAATTCAGCCTTTGATGTGCTAATACCGTTTGTTTGCATGAAGATCAGAAAAGGATACTGGGATTTATTTATGCAGTTCCTGACTCCAAAAAGCCTCTTGAGATGAGAGAGATTAGTTGTTTAATTGTATTGTTGGGTTAGAGTGTTGTCCCCCAAGGTCAAGACTTCCCTGCTTATCTTGAAGATTTTACGACCTCAGGCGACACATGGAAACGGTCAGCCCATCTCAGTCTCTTCATCTCTAAAATGGGCATTCTCTTCCCAGAGGGCGCAGCAGGATGCCATTCACCCGACTCTGGACCCCGTGCCCTCCCCTCCCCCTCCACCGGTCAGCCCCAGAAGTCCAAACCCCTTTCTCTTTTCTCCCTGCACCCCTTAGTAACCCACAATGGCCCCCCTCAGCTCTGGGAAGAAATTCACTTGTCCTCATCCTCATCTTTCATTTTTATTTACTTATCTATTTAGTCCTCATCTTTAAATTGCAGATAATAACACTCTTCAGGTCAGACGTTTTTATGAGGATTAAATGATAAAATCTGTGTAAAGCACGGCGCGCTGCGCAGAGCCGCCATTCAAAACGAATGTATTGTGACTCGCCCTGATTTCTGTTGTCAGCCAGAGCGGAGCGACCCCTCAAATGCTGAGACAACGGGCACTAACTGCTAAGCTTTGCAGTTCGTTCTAGCAGCTGACTTCTCTGACCATTTCCAAAACGCCGCTGACCGCAGGACAATATTTAGGTCCAGTTCCATTCTGGGCTGCGAAGAACTTTTTCTTCTGCTGAGAAGGAAAAAGGCAGCTGAGGAGCTGAGCGGGCCGCCAGATGGCTCTCCCCGAGAGCCCCCCACGCCCCGCTACCGCTTGAATAAAGTCCCAGTGCCTTTCCTTCCCTGAGAAATAATGTCCCCTTTGAGATTCCCTCACTGTCTCAGAACCATAGGACTGGGAGACTCTCGGCAGATACTCCAGGTCCACTTTCTTTTTTTCTCTCGCTTGTTCCCTGGACATGTATTTTTCTGGGTGCTATCTGATTTGGGTTGCTTTCCGAGATTCCGGTGTGCGCATGTGCAGAGAGGGCTCCAGAGATCGAATCTTGCCCGTCACCAGCGCTTCAAAGACAAAATCGAGATAGAATCCAAGAACCCAAATCTCAAAAGCCAGGTAAGCTGCGCTACTGAAAACAAGCCTCAACTGGCTGTCGTTTGGGTGTTCCCAGCATTCCAGCTGATAAGGAGTCACCTCTGAGAATCCCAAACGACCTGCCTAGGAGGCAAAGTGGGTGGAAGGTAACAGTGATCACCTCTTCCAAGAGCAGGTACTGGGCATTTCCAGAACTCTCTAGTTCCTTTATACTTTCACGGTAGTCTGCCAAGGCTGACAGGCAATCGACCCCCTTTGAATAGAGGACGATACCGAGGTTCAGAGGGGTTAAGGCACATACCCAACGTCACCTTGAGCGGTGGACTCAAAACGCACACCCAAAACTTGCCACATGTCTGACAGGTTCCAACTTCTGGTCTGTAGTCCCTTGTGCGACCCTCTGCCCCCACCCCCAAACGGTTCTATATTTTAAATCCGCTCTTGGAAACTAGGATTTTTGGAAATAAATCTGTTCATATTTTTGCTGGTTCTGAAGTAAACAGGTCCCAAGCTATTTGTGCATGACAAGGATTCAGGGACTGTGACTTTCACCAGGCCTCTTAGACATTGGCACATATGTAGACATTCTGGAGAGACTGAGAAGGTTTGAAAAAATATGGTCTCTCGTGGTTCATGGACGTTGGCGGTTGGCTTGCCCTGGACAAATACAAGTTCAGAGCCACCTAGAAGCAGTTGACTTAGGAACAATATGGATGCACACTTCTCTATGCCCCCATGTCCGCGTCGGACAACAGGAATCTTTAGTTTTTTTCTTAAATGAGAATGCAGTCGATTTGACCATGACCCAAAGCTGAGCGAATGAGCTGTGGATTCAGTGTCCGGCCGAGAAAAACCACAGAAGTATAGCTCCCTATTTTTCTTGGAAATGGGTTCCAAGGAGCCGTCAAAGTGAAGATGTGTGGGTGTCACTGAACTATTCAAAGATTGATTTCTTCATCTGTGGCCCAAAGACTTTTCTAAAAAATAATAATCTTTAGAGGTTATTTTGGTTTTGCGTTTTATTTATAATCTTTGTTTTGTTTTGTTTTGTTTTGTTTTCCCCTATAATCGGACACTTTTCAAATTATAGTCTTTAACTACAAAAGTAATACGTGTCTTCTTGTTAAAAAAAAAAAGATTAAGCCCACCCCCTACCCCCAAATGCCTTTAGTTCTCCCACATTCCAGTTCCTGAGGAATAACAGTTGTGCGTGTATGTTTAAAGAGCTTTTTTGAAAACAGGCGAATTATCTCGAATGTCAAATTTTGCAAATGTTCAAACACCTTCAAGGCCTCAAATGTCTCCTCTGGGGCATTCGAAGATATTGCTTACATCTCTACAATCCCCCCGCCCCTCCCCAACTTTTACTTGTGTTTTAAAAACTCCTCACATTTATCAAGTGCCTACTATGTGCCAGGTACTGTGTACATGCTTCTTCATGTAGTTTAGCCTTCTCAAAAGCCTACTGTTATCTCCCATTATCCAGAGGAAGAAACTGAAGCAGAGAGAGGTAAATACGTTTTCTCACGACGACTTAGCTAGGAAGTGGCTGATCTAGAATCCAGTTTCGGGAATCTGCTTTGGGGAGCAACACACCTCCTAGCTGTCCTGGCCACGGCTTCTCAGCCTTAGGGCTACTGGCATTTTGAGCCGGATAATTTGATGTGAGGGCTGCCCCGAGCTCCACAGGGTGTTCAACAGGGTTCCTGGCTTCTCCCCACTACAAGCCAGTACGAACACCCTTTCACCCCCATTTGGGACAATCAAAGATATGATCAGACATTGCAAAATGCCTCCGCGTGGGGGGAAAAAAAAAATCCTCCCTTGCAAAAAATGAGAATGACTCCCCTAGGTAAACCTCTCATTCCAAAGCAGCAGTGTGTGAGCTAAATGTCCTCTGCCAGGATGTCCCAGTAATTGGTGGAACCTCCAGCTGGTTCCTGAGTTTCTTTCTCATTCCTGTCAAGACCTTACTCTCCTTCTACCTTCTCAAGAAACTCTGAGTCCCCCGGGGGGTCCCCTCTTCCCTATAATACACCATTTATTTTTGTTTTTCTTCTTTCTACACTTACCCATCTCTCCAGGTTATGTCTAACCCCACGCCGCCTTAGCTAGACCCAGATTGGCCTTAGAGGAAAGGGCTCTTGATTTATCTTCCTTACGTGTCTTTGATCCCAAAGCTAAGTGCAGGGCCCGGCACAGAACCGGTGTAAATACCTGTTCGGAGAGAAAGATACACAGGAGTAGCTGGTGAAGACACCTGGGCTGGGGTGGGGGAGGGGAGGGCTGGAGGAGAGTGAGGTTTCTCTTTCACCTGCATGTCTTTGAATTGAAAAGAAAAAGCAAGCAAGCATCAGCTACTTTTTTTTATATAACATAAAAAATCCATTGAAATGTTCAGTGAGGCTGAATACGCAGTATGCTCCCGAATGAATTTTTTAAAAAAAATATCTATGCAAAGACATGAGGAAAAATATAGCGAAATGTCCTTAGGGATTGGCCCAGGGTAGGGTTTGTTTTCCTTTTGAGGCCTCTCGGGAGGTTCTCAGAGGTGCCTGCCACCGCTCGGGAATCCGGGGCTCTCTCTCCTGCTTCCTCGCTGTGTGACATTGGGCCGGCAAGGTCGTCTTCTGAGCTTCAGTTTGTTCATCTGCAAAACAGGATAACAGCAGAAATCTCGTCATAAGGAAATAGAGCAGATTAAAAGAGATAATGATGTGAAACAAAGCGCCTTAATTAGGGCTCAGTCCATGGCAGGGATTGTTATCTTTTTCATCAAATATGTATTCTTTCTCTCTTTAACACGAAAAGATGATCGAAGCCAATAATTTTTTTTTTTTTAATCCCGAAGGAAGGATATCAGAACTTCCTCCTTTTCCTCATGCACAGACAGTCAGTCCTCTCCTACATGGCTAGGACACTTGGGCCACCTAAGTCCCCGGGGAGGCCCCCTAAGAAGCCATGTGGCCAATGCAGAGATCGGTGTGGCTTCAAGCCAAGAGCCCACTCTGATCAGCTCAGAGAGTTCATGTCAATGCACCTGCACTCAACTGGAGAATGGCACCGCACAGAATCTCTCAGTCGTCCAAGATCTCTAATGAATTCGTTTTTTGCCTTTGGGGTCAATTCCGTGATATTTTGTTTCCCTCGTTATTCGGCTCAGGCCGATAAGGAATGCGTTTTCCATTCGTCAGGCCTCCTTGCTTAACCTTGGCAGAACCGCCCTGCTGAGATTCACTATTTCACCCCCCTTACAGGTGAGGACTCTGAGAATGAAGATGATCATCGGACCAGCTGGTAAGTGAAGCAGCCAGTGGCGAACAGAGTTTGTACTTCATCTAAATACATTTGGGACACTTTCAGAACAATCAGACACAGCCGGGCCTGGTGTCACGTGGAACTTTGCTGCTGCTAAGTGTGGCCCGTGGACCAGCAGGCGAGCTCACCCAGGAGTCCGTAAATGGGTGAATTCTCAACCTGCCTCTCCCACTGCCTCAGAATTATGTTCAGAACTGGCTTCGTTCACTATTTTCTGAGTCTCTTGCCTCCGTGGCTACTTCTGTGGTGTGGCTTTAGACCAAGCTTCTGTCATCTCTCATCTGAATGACCCTCACAGCCTCTAATCTGCTCCCATTTCTTCCTTCTAAATCGGTCCAACACCCTCTGCTCCAAACCCATCTTCGGTGGCTCCCTGTTGCCTTTGCAGTAACATCTTCTCTTTGCTTTAAGGCACCCCCTGTTCTGGCCCCCACCTTCCGTGGTCATCTCACTCACTGCTCCCCTGCAGCCCACACTCCACGGCCCAGCCTGAGCCCAGGCCCTGGCATGCACCCCTGGGACTCCATACAATCTATCTCGTCTGCCTGGGATGTGCTCCGTGTTCTCCATCCCTAGACTAACCTGACTTGCCCCTTCGTTCTCATTTGGCTGCTGCTTCTTCAAGGAAGCATTCCAGCCCTTCGAGCTCGCCCCATCGTGGGCATCGTCATGTGACCTTGCGTTGCCTGCTTGTTGACCTGTCCCCTTGCTAGATTTTAAGCTCAGAGGACAGAAACCGTGTCTTCCTCATCCACGAAGCTTTAACACTCAGCCCTACGCCCGGAACACAGCGGATTCTCCGTGGCGGTTGATTGAATTGACTGACTGGAAAGGACTTTGAGTTCTGTGTCTTATAGCCGGGCGTCGGGTGGGATAGCCCCACCTGTAAAACGCTCTTCTCGAGCCGTTTAGGTGGTGGTGAGGAACCACCTGTGGGATGCTTTAGGCCTTTTATTTTGTAACGTGCGTTTTGTTTCTGTGTTTGGCGAAACGCAACTGCGTGGGATACACATAGTTTAACCAATACTTAGAAAGTGGATGTCAGGGTTATCACCATCCCGACTCTCCTCCAGTCCCCCGTGAGTAAGAGTAATCACTACCCTGCAAAGTTTTGCCTCCCTGAAGCCACCTTATTTGGGATATTGAGTTTAAGCTGTTTATCGAGAAACAAAAGACCCGGAAAGAACCTTTGACCCTTTCCTGCCCAAGAGAGTCAGACAGGAAAACCTGCTTCAGGAAGGAGATCTTAGGGTGTTGCCTTAGCCTAATTTGAATTGAGTATGGTAAATAGGGCTTCAGCAGAGGCCTGTTAGCTAGACGCCCCCTGTGTCTCACTGTTTCTGAGTTGTCTTGCAAGAATTTGCCCCCGCGTGTGCGTGCGTGTGTGTGCGTGTGTGCGCGCGTGCGTTTTGTCTGCCTCAACAACCTGTCAATCGATCACCCGTTCTCACTTCTCAGATCTAAGACCCCATTCCTCCCTTTTTTTCTTTGTCCAAATTGTCACATATACCCAATGTTGCCTTGCTGTCTTTGGAATTTTCATGCTTATGTGGATTCCCCATGGACATGTATTAAAAATTTGATTTTCTCCTGTTAATCTGTCTCTGTTAATTTATTAACCTGGTTAGAACTCAGAAGGTGGGAGGAAAACTTGTTCTTTTTAGCCCCCACGTAAGCCTCAGTAAGCAATAGAGTTTAACATGGCCTCTTTTGCTTTCGTGCTTTATATACACAGAAGCAGGCTCTGTGAGGTCCTAGAGTCTGGCTTCTTCCCCTCAAAATGCCATCTGTGAGATCTGTCTGTGTCACGGGCAGTTGTGTGTTCCCTGTTTTCATTGCTGCATATGTCATTCATTGTACGAGTATGCCACCATCTCCCTGAGCCACTGTGGGTAGGCTTGGGGCCATTTCTAGTTTGGAGCCATCAGGCAAATGATGTGGCAACCACATTCTTGGCTTATGTCTTCGGGTGCATGTGCATCCGCATGTCTCTAGGGCATAATCCCCCAGAGTGGAACTGCTAGGGTGTAGGGCACATAAATATTCCACACGCTGTCCTCTGAAACGGTCATAGAGCCTTCGTTCTTGGTCTCCTGGATAAGAATTGGAGGTTTTCTTCCATACCCTATCTCAATCTCTCAAAAAAGTCACATTATAAAGAGAAAAAGGAGTCTCCTAGTCCATAATCTCCAGTTGCCCGAGGCTCTTTCCATTGACCTGCTGGAGCAGGCTTGCCCAGACACAGGACAGCGGGAATGGAGTGGTCCCCTGTCTTTGATGCCTATCTGAGTGAGCCTGGGATGGCATTGAGGCTTCTCCGGTGACTCAGCCAGGAAGAATCCTCCCAGCTGAGCTCGGTGGCGCCAACCCCCCACCCCCAACCCAGGCAGTTCCAGAAAGGGAGAGAGAGGCTCTCCCAGGCAGGGGTGGGGGCGGGAGCAGGCCCCATGGTTGCTTTTGAGTTCCTACTTTTTCCCACAATAAAGAACTCATTGAGTCTCTGAGTTGTATTGTATCATCGTCCCCAAGTGGACATACCTTATGGTCATTTTTCATTGTGAAGATGATATTTTTGACCTTAGGAAGAAAGAAATAATTAATTTTGAAAAGGATAAAAAGGAAAATAAAAATGATCACCATTTAGAAATAAGTATGTGTGTGTATGTGTGTGTTTGTGCATATATGTATATACTAATATACCATCCACATGCAAATTTCCACCCATACTCATATACCACACATACTAATATACCATCCACATGCAAATTTCACCAAAAGTGCATACATGTATGCACTTTTGGTGAAATTTGCATGTGGATGGTATATTAGATAATAGAGATAACTGTCCTGTGATTATGTAAGAGACTATCCTTGCTCTTAGGAGATTCATGCTGGAGAACTAAGGTGTAAAGTGTCTTAATGTCTGCAATCTACTTTCAAATGGCTCCACGGCAATCACAATTATAACAGGTGTGTAGGTAGATGTAGATGTGGCTATAAATATAAGTAAAGGCATAGTTATAGATACAAAGGCAAATGACATCGTTTATGAGAGCTCCACCTGCAACTTCTCTGTCAAATGTGAATTTTCTTCCAGCTTTATTCAGATGCAATTGACATGTAATATTGTGAAAGCTTAAGGCGTACAATGTGATGATTTGATACACATGTATCGCAAAATGATTACCACAGAAAGGTTAGTTAACACGCCCATCATCTCACACAATTACAGTGTGTGTGTGTGTGTGTGTGTGTGTGTGTGTGTGTGGCGAGAGCATTTAATATTTACTCTCTTAGCAACTTTCAACCATACAACATGGTACTGTGAACTATAGCCACTATGCTGTGTATTTGATCTCCAGAACTTTTTCAGCTCAAAACTGGAAGTTTGCACCATTTGACCAGCATCTCCCCATTTCTCTGACACCCCAGCTCCTGGCAGTCACCAGTCTACTCTCTGTTTCTAGGAGTTTGGCTTTTTTTAGGGTCTACGCATAAGTGGGATCATATGGTATTTGTTTCCTCTGTCTGATATATTTCACTTAGCATAATGCCCTCAAGGTCCATCTACCTTCTTGCAAATGGCAGAATTTCCTTCTTTTTATTATGCCTGAATAATGTTCCATAATATTACATTGTATGTAGATACTACATTTTCTTTCTGCATCCATCTGTTGATGGACACAGGCTGTTTCATATCTTGTCTGTTGTGAATAATGCTGCAATGAGCACGAGGGTGTTGTAAATATCTTTTGTGTTTTTTTGTAATAGCGATCCTAACGGATCTAGGTGACATCTCCTTGTGGTTTTGATCTGCATTTCCCTGATAAGTGATGTTGAGCAACTTTTCATGGACCTGTTGACCATTTCTATGTCTTCTTTGGAAAACTGCCTATTCAGATCCTCTGCCCATTTTGTAATCAGATTGTTCAATACTTTTTATATTGAGTTGTATAAGTTCTTTATATATGTTGGATATTAACCCCTTGTTAGGTAATGTGATTTGCAAATGCTTTGTCCCATTCTATAGGTTGCCTCTTCATTTGTTTGAATTGTTTCTTTTAAAATAAAAAGCTAAAAGTGACCTCTAAATCCCACCATGCAAAGATAACCACTGTTTATATCTGATGAATTTTCTATACATAACTCTAGGACGTCACATATGCGTACACACACATACGAGTCATTTTACGTGCACGGGAATGTACCACGCTTGCTGGCTTGTAACAGTTACTTTTTTGTGCAACAACACATTGTTGCTCTCTCTTCAAGTCAGTGTCAAGGTCAAGACGATCCGCATCATGCTGAGCATCCTTAACATAAATACTCTTTTGTTTACTTAACCAGTTCTCCCTCGGTTGGTTTTCCCTATGATTGACTTTCTACTTCTTCCCATTTTGCCAATATTATAAGGACCACTGTGGTGAGCATCCTCATGCATAGACCTTTGCTTCAGTAGACACAAGGACTGTTTTCCTTAAGTTTTAAAACTTCTTAATCGAATTCTTCATTGTGTGCTTAATTGCTTTTATTATTATTGATATTTGTATTGAGTTTTATTGAGATATAATCGATATGCAACATTGTATTCATTTCAGGTGTACAACAGAATGATTTGATGGATGCATGTCTTGTGAAAGTGTCACTACGATAAGTCTGGTTAACATCCATCACCTCACATAGTTGTCACTTCTTATTTGTGATGAGAACTTTGAAGATCTAGAGTCTGTGCTTGTTTTTAATGACTATTTGTTGTTGCTGGATTTTTACTCTTTCCCTGCAGCGCTCTACTTGAGATTATTTTATTTAATTCTTACAACAGTGTCATGCGGTAGGTATTGTCTTACCCATATTTTAAAGACGAAGAGACTGAGGCTTAGCAAGGTGAATGACTTATCCAAAGTCACACAGCCAGCTTTATCTAATTCCAGACTTCTGGGTCTTTTAAACAACTGGTTTTGCTTGAAACAAGATGCACCTGCCATTTCTCTTTATGATCAAACCAAGCAAAAGCGTGGCTGATGATAATACTGAGGATCCCACACCTAAAGGGGCGTGGCCAGAATTGGGGTTGGGGTGGTGGAGCCTACAGCTTCTGCTGGAGCTCTGCTGCCCCCTGGTGGCGAGTCTCCTTCATTGCTTAGATGGTCAGTCCCTTAGCAGGGGCCAGGTTGCTGCTGAATCCACACTCTTTAGACAATAAAAACACTGTAATATAACAGCAATGTAACAGTCATTATCTAAATATTTTAAGATACTTAACTGAGAGTTACATCCGCCGTCAACCTAAGCCTTAAGTGCTGAGATTATCCCCATACTGTAGAGAAGAATCTAGGGCTCAGAGAGGTTAACCCTCCAAGGTTATGTGGCTTACTTGGGGCAAAACTCGAATTCAATTCTAGCTCTCACTGATGTTTAAGTGAGCCCAATACATCCTCCCGGTCTGATACAAAGCAACACCCCCAAAACTATTTGGTGAATTTAGTCTGATCGGGACGCAGTATGGTAGAGCTTTAGAATATGGGCTCCAGGGGTTTGGTTGTCCTAAATTCTAATCCTGCCTCTGTCACTTCCTAGGTCTATGACCTTGAGGAAGTCTCTCGAGTTCTCAGAAACTTATGTGAAAACAGAGGTAAGACGGGTAATGTAAAGAAAGGAGGTTAACCTCGGGGCTGGCATACAAGAAGCAGTCAGTCAATTAGAGCTTCATATCAAGGCAGTGTGAAGAGCCCCAGTCAGAGAATCAGGGTCTTCGATCCAGGTCTTGGGTCTAATGTGGACAAGATGTGAGCAGGTCCCTTTGCTCTCTGGGGCTCTGTTTCCTCCTCCATCAGAGACATTCGTTCAAAAGCTATTGAATGCATTTTATGTCATTATCGTTATGACTGCTGTGTTTTCTGTTCTGTAGAATTGGAAAGTCGGGGGTGCCTTGACTTTTCGTCTTCTTGCCTTTGCTCACACAATTTCTTCCACCTGGTCTGCTCTTTCTCCCCCATATCTATAGGAAGTCAGTCTCGCCGTTATAAAGAGCACAGACATTCGAATCAGACAGAACTGGGTTCAGATTCCACCTCTCCTAACTTCTAGCTACTTGACTTTAGTCACATCACTTGCTTTTGGGGGGCCTCGGTCTTCTCATCCAGACGTTGGGCATAATAATGGTACAGGCTACACAGTACCGATGCGATCAGTTTAAATCGAGGCATGCGTTACATTCGCAGTAACTGTTAGTGAATTCTTCAGCTGTATTTTATTTTGTGACGCTGTTTCTTGGTGGTGGTTGGGGTTTTGGTCAGAGTTCAATGGAAGGACTGCGTTGGAGGAAACATTCTATTTGCATTTTCCCATCATAAACCTCAGTCTAGGTTAATCGGCATGTGTATCAGAGGCTCGGCGTAAGCCACCATCTGTCCCCAGAGATGGAGGAATTCCCATAAAACCTTAGGCTTCCAAACAAACGTCTTCCCACACTCAACATATCCCATTCCCACAATCTTGGACCTCTCCAAGGACTGCAGCGGTGGGAGGCAGGACATAAAGGAGTCCCTTCATGGAGGAAACCTTTGAAAGATGCTCCATGCAGTGTTCTTACTTGGGAAAAGGAGTCTTGATAAAGTGAAATGCCTAAGTCTGCTTCATTAGTTTTGGGGACTCTCTTTTAGGTGACACGGCTGTGTTGGCCGCTGGATAATTTTGATTCTTCTCTGGCCTCATCTTGGGTAAACACATGTGGATTCTGCAGCTAGAGAGGCCTGGGTAGGAATTCTGGCTTCTACAATTCCTTGCTGTGTGATCTTAGTCAAGTCATCTCGCCTCTCCAAGCCCTACTTCCACATCTGCAACACGGAGCTACTTACCTTGGTAGCTATTGTTTATAGATTCAATTAAATCATATCTTTGCCAAGTGCTTTGATACTTTGTGTTCCAGGCGATTATAGCTTGGGGGCAAACCATCTTAAAACTCAGTGCCTGAAAACAGCAACACCATTTATTTTGCTCATAGATATGCAATATGGCAGGGCTTGGTAAAGACAGATTGTCTGTGTCCCACTCAGCATCAGCTGGGGTGGCTCGAAGGCTGGGGACCGGAATGATCAGATGACTTGTCCTTCACATGTCTGGTGGTTAGTTCATTCACTGAGTCAGTCCATCTACCAAAACACCTACACGTGGCCCCTCTGTGTGGCTTGCACTTCCTTACACCATGGCAGCTGGGTTTGAAGGGTGAGTGTCCTAAGATAGAGACAGTTCAAGTGGAAGCCATCTCTTCTTTGTGTCCTCATCTCGGAAGCCACTCAGCATCTCTTCTGCAGCATTCGATGCATTGAGTCAGTCACAAGAGCCCACTCGGGCTCAAAGGGAGGGAAAATAGTTCCTCCTCTTGCTGGGGGAGTGCCAAGCTTCTGGAAGAGAATGTAGGACCGGAAATATTGCTTGTGGCCTTTTTTGGGGGGGAAAAAACCAATGGTCTCGTCTAGTCAGTGCTAAAGAAAGAGTGAGTCTTAAGGTCACTCCTTCCGAGCCTTCCTATGTATATTCTAATCTGAAAAACAGGAATAAATAATATCATGTTTTGTGTGGGAGAGCATTGAAAAGGCCTCAGTTGGCCATGAAGAGTTCTGGCATAGGAGAGGTTTCCAAAAAAAAAAAAATGAGTAATTGTCATAGTAACTCATATTGATTGAGCCGTTGCCAGGCATCAGACACTATTGACAGAGCACTTCATTGTGTTTTGTTTCATTTCATCCTTATTGTAACGGAGGTTGGACTATTATCCCTGTTTTACAAATGAAGGGACAGAGGCTCAGAGAGGGCAAACGACCTGCCTAGTGTCACACGGTGGGCGAGTCGGGGTTCCAGGATTCAAACCGAGGCCGTGGGGCTCAGGCACGAACACTTTCAAACAAAACACTGCAGCCGCTCTACATGCTAGAAGGATTCTCAGTACAAGGGTCTCTAGCATGATCCGGAAGGGTGGGGATAGTAAACCCACAGAGCCAGGAAACAGTGGTTGAAAGCTGAGACTTGATGGCCTCTTGTGCCAGGGAGGTGAAAGCTGTTTGTTCTATGACACCCTGACCTTCCAACCACCCCTCCTGCAAGCGCGCACACTGCGAAGTCCTCACGGTTAAGAGCTGGATGAGGAGCAACGTCCTGCTTCAAAGGGACAGGCTTTTCTTCTGTCGCAGAAGACAGGCCTAGGTGGGAGCTAAGCAAACAGAAAAAGAGCTTTCTAGTCATTAAACCTTCAAGAACTAAAAGCGGATTTCCTCGAGAGATGGCGAGCTCCCCGTCACTGGAGGCATTCAAGTACTTGCGGATACTGTAGAGTCATCACATTATTTTGTTGAAGTGAAGCCTGTTTCACGGGTTAGGTCGCCTTACAAGGCATCCTCATGGCTCCTTGCTCTTCTCCTTTGGAGCATTTAACACGTCAACTAAATTATTATTTGCACAGATGTGTATTTGATGTCCTCTTACATTGTTGTATAAGGACAGATTATTCGGAATAAAGGGCACGTGATTTCAAATAAGTTAATCGGGTCACAAAGAATGTGCCCTAAGATCTTGGCCATGCTTAGGGACCTGGGTTTTCTCATCGGCTCCCCTTCGATGCTGACGTTAGCACCGGAAACTGTTGGTGCTTCCCTGAGTCCCCTCGATACCCCCCGACCTGTGCGTGCTGGAGGGTCCCTACTGCACGAGCTTGTCCATCTCATGGCTTTCTCTGACACGCTCAGCCCACTTTCAAGCCTCCAGGGCTGGGAAATTGAGTCCCCTGAGAGCAGCCCCCAGCCAGAGAAGGACAAGGCTTGCAGCACCGCCCCGACTTCCTCCTCCGGTGAGTGGTCAACGCTGATGTGTGGTGTCCGCCGTGTCTGTCTCTCAGCAGCCCCTGCCAGCATTCACCCTCGAACGCCCAAAGGAAACACCTCTTTCACACACCCCGTACTGGGTCTCTTCCCTTCCTTCCTTCCTTTCCGTACCCCCTACACCTGCTTTCTGGGGTCACCTCCCAAATAAACCACGTGCCCCGACATTCTCGTCTCAGCCCAAGACAGCACTCTTCCTCAGAGTGGTCCTTCTGCCCCATGAGCACCCCGGGGAGCGGCCGCCCCCCGCAACCTGCACCCCCGAGCTTCGCATTCACTCATCCCCAGGGCCAAGGTGCCGCCGCTGGTCCAGCAGGGAGGGTGGGTCCCGAGGCCTCTAAGTGCAGCAGAGAGAACAGAGGACTCGCTCGGCGGGCCCGGCCTCCGATTCTTGCCCTTTCACTGCCCGCTGGATAATTTGGGGTACGTCCCTCAGTGCCTCTGAGCCTCAGCTTCCCCACCCTCTCTTACAGGGGAGTTAGGGTGTTACAACGAGACCACCTAAAGCTGCACGTTTATTGGACATTAAATATAATAAATTCAGTTCTCCGGTTGGACAGTCATTAGGGCTACTGGCAGCTGCATTGGACAGCTCTGCTTGGGCCATGCAGGGGGTTCCGCTGGACAGCGCTAGTGGACAGCAATGACTTTTGACCTTTTGAGGGTCATAGGACACCTAGAGAATTTAGACACATTCATTCTCTTTAGAGACCCTGTCTCCCTCTTCCCTTCCTCTATATAACAGAGATAGTTTTATATGTGGTTCCAAGATGTTTGTGAACGATTAGACGCCATTAAGACCCTCGGAGACAGCGCGTGCTGGAAGTACCATAGAAACGTGACGAAACCTATGGCACTTTGGGTAAACGGGTCTTCCCAAACCCTCCCAGTCGTCCTCAGAGTTCAAGTCTGCCCTTATTCCCCTTCGACAGAGGAGGAAAGAGACTCAGAGAGCCTCAGCGACTCCCCCGAGATTACACGGCGCCTAATGGGAAGAAAGAGGTGGGACGCGGAGCCAGGTCTGTCTGATGCAGAGGCCCCTTCGCAGTCTGCCATGACAGTAAAAGTAATGAGAGGACCTCTAGCTCTGGTCAGCAGACCCCACGCCCCTGGGAGGGCCCTGCGTGCATAACTCAGGAGCCCCACCAGGGCACTCGCTAGCCTGTGGGTCCCAGGCCTCCAGCACCTGCGCTCGAGTCTTCCCATCCGCTTTCCTTCTCATCCCTCCATCCTGGGAAGCAAGGCAGGAAGCACCCGATTGCTGGCCCCGCTGGCTCCCACTCACCCCCGCTGAGCGAGGTTCCTGAGCCAAGCTCCCGCTTTGGCCTTGACGCCTTCGCCGTTTTCCTTCGTTGGCTTTGACGCCCGAAATGCTTTTTAAAGGTTTTCATTTGAGTCTTGCTTTCAATTTTTACTTCTCCAGCTTAGAAAATTATATGTTAGTAATTATAAATTTAGCGACTTATATTTTACTAGATGACATTATAGCAAATGAGATTTTACTTGTCCAGGGAACCAAAAACATTTCGAAAAACTTGTTTACACGGACACTTTCAAACACATACGAAAGGAGAGACGATGGTTTTATGAAACTCCATGTACCTGCCACTCATAACCTGTTAACCTGTGGCCAACCTTGTGGTTATCTTTAACCCCACCGAGATAAAGCCCCATCCAGATGACTTTGAAACGACCTGGCAACATAAGCAGATATTAACTGCTACCGCTGCTAGTGAAGACTTTTTCTTCAGCAGCTGGCAGACAAGGGGAGAAGCTGGGGCTAGTCTCAGCCACCATCTCTGAGACACCCAAACGAGTCACCTCCAGGGACAGCAAGTCATGCCCTGAACTGAGGAGTTTTCCAGAGTCAAACAACAGACACGCTGAGCTCATGGGAAATGTGACCTCGTGCTTAGTAGAAACCATCACTGAGGTCCCTGGTGATCTGTCACATTCTCTCTCACCCGAGGCTTCGGTGCTCAGGACACGCTGAGACTGTCATGAGCCCTAAACTGTAAAGATGGAGACCTTCAGTTCGACAGGCTCCGTGACGCCCCCTGCCCTCTCCACCCTGCGATGGCGAAATGTGTTGCTTTGCTTTGTGTTCCGACCGTGGGTGTAATTATTGCTGGGAGACCAGCAATTAACTTTCCACAGAGCTCCCAGGAAGTGCTATCTAGCTGATGTCTGTGGCAGCAGGAGACGGTTTGTCGAGTTCCAGAGGAAGTGCCCGAATGTCAGCTCTTAGCCAAGGGGGTGGCAGGCAGGGGACACTGGGGCCACGGGACGGCCGGTATTTCTCCCTGGTCTCATCAGAATGGGAGCGTGGGGCTATCTCTGAACCTCATGGGGGCGAATAATATCTTCTTGAGTGCACTGGATGCTGGGTCTGGCTCGGAAGTGTCCCCTTCCTAATTTTCTCTTAGTAAGTCCTTTATCACTAATGCGCATGTCCCCATCACATAGAGAAAAGAGGCGCCATACTTGAAATCAGCCTCCCAGTGGTCCTCACTCACTGACATCAGTCCCCTCCTCTGTGGCCATGTGGAATAAAGTCCCAGCCTCTCCACGTGAACAGAAGTCCCTGTTGTCCCCTGCGTAAAGTCCAGCTGCCTTGTGGCCCAGCCCCACACCGAGTTGGCGGTCTGGGAGCAAGGTCAGCTTGTGGTTGATCACTCTGAATGGAGGCATCTACTGTGGCGAGAAGTACGTCTGCATGTGTGCTAGAGACAACAGTGACTTCCCTGCCCATGGTCTTGATCCAGACAAAGTCACCAAAACACTAGCCGGCATACATTTCCGCAATACCCTTACACATTCCGCTTTTGATGGCAGGCATTCTGGAAATGCTGGTTATAATGGCTGTGTGTGAATCCATCTTTAAACTCTGGGCCACTCGCCTTCCAGTGGACAGGAATCACAAACGCTTAACCTGACCTGAGTGGTCCTAGACACGTCACATTCTTGTCGCAATACATGGTGGTGGTTGTTTTTTAAATTCGAGAAGTATTATTTCGAGGAAAAAAAAATTGCAACCAACTGGAGAACCTGAGGTGTGAAATGGTCAATATTTCCAACCATTCTCATTAGAATGTCAGGAATACATCAGTGAGCTCCTAAATGAGGGAGAATAATCATTGGATTTAGTTTCTGACCTGATTTATACATATACACACACATACACATAATGTATTTAGTTTTGACTTGATTCTCCATTTGTATGTATGTGTATGTATATATGTGAAGAATATACATATATGTATACATGTGTGTATACGAAGACTATGTACCTATACATGTATGAAGAATATAGGTCATACATGTATATGTGTATGTGTATATGCATGTGCACATATGTGTGTATGACACATGTATATCTGCGATCATATAACTGGCCTTTTTGATGGACACACAGCAATCCGGTGTTGACTGAAAGGAGAGATTAACACTGAAAAGTCGAGGTGTCCCATGGGCCTCCAGAACACGTGTGATGAGTCAGTGTTGCCTCCTGTACAGTTCAGAGAGGCAGTGCAAATCCGCAATTGGCTGCACCAGGACCTGAAGGTTTGGGGTTCAAAACTTGCCCCCCTGCTTCCTAGCCATGGGGCATTGGGACGCTCTGAGCCTCTGCAACTTTCTTGCTTTTGTTTTTGTACGATAGGAATAGTAATCCTTTCATCTTGGGACTTTTGTGCACGTCAGATGAGATGTATGTGAGGCATACAGTGCACTTTACAGCACGTAGCGAGCGTCAGCTACACTCACACGTTGTCCTCGGCGGGTCGATGACCTTGGTTTCCAGGCTGCTGTGCGGGGAGCGGGTGGGAGTGTGTCTCAGGGCGGGGTGTCGAGACTTCTTGTGGCGGGAGGGGAGGTTCGGGGTGGTCATGACCTGTGAAACATGACAGAGGGCTACCCAGGGGCCACCGTGTCCTATCTACCTTTACTGGGACAAGGAGGTGGTGGATATCCTGGCAAAGAGGGGAAAATGGGGAAATGATTCAGAGAGAAAAATAAAGTCTTCCTGTTCTGCACATGTCTGCTTTCTTCCTGTGTGATGATGCAACCTCAGTGGGCCATCAGGCTCATCATTATATGAAATATCAGGGGACACCGAACCAGAAGTGTACTGCGGCATGCTGGGAGTTGCCAGGAAATGGTAGGTTATCGGTGAATAATGATCCCTTCTCTTTTCTTTAGAAGTCAACAGGCCCCCACGGGTATCATCATCTCAGGCCTCTTGTGACCTCTTCGCGACCTCTCATTTTTACAATGGCAGTGAGCTCAGAGAGGGGGGAAACCCTCACAAACTGTCCGCCGGGAGCCCCTTGTGGGACCAGAGCCCAGAGTCTTAATTCGTTCAGCGTCAACATCCACGCAGGGTCCTTGCAACTCTGCCCGACCCTGTGGAATTGCTCAGAAACAGTATGAAGAAACCAGTGAGTACAGAAATGATCCTACCTGTGGGTGGCTTACAATGTGCAGGATGGAAATAACCTGCCTGTCCAACAAGAGAGGATGAGTTGAAATTTTGTAGTACATTCATAAGGAATACTATACTGACTCTAAAAACAATGTTTTGGGGTCTGTATTATGAACCCGAAACGATAGCTATAATACTTTATATTGCAATAAGCAAAAAAAGGTAGTTGGAAGGTGGCATATTTAATCTAAAAAAGGTATGTATGCATGCCTGCGTGTCTACAAAGCTGTCAATCTAAATCTTAATCGTGTTTCTCTCTGGCTGTGAGATTACGAGGCCCCTTTTATCCCGACTGTATATCTGAATTTTTTATTTCTCCTCCAATAGGCTTGCATTTCTCGTGCAATTAAAATCGTAAAAGCCAATATAAAACGGACAGAAAAGGAAAACCAATATTAAAATGTTATTTTAATTACTTTTTTAAAAAATAATAAAAGCAAATATGCAATGGGCAGAAAAGGAAAACCTCTTAAAAATATATTGGGTTTAAAGAAGGCCGAGGTGGGGAGACATAGCTGGTTCCCAGTGACGGTGTTTAATGAGAAATTATACCACATCAGTTGGGAGAGTGAAAGGAACCAGTTACTAATAATAACAGGGAACAACTTTTCAACTCTTTAATATGTCTGGCAATTTATAGAGACTAAAAATAATTCTCACTATGAAACTTTGAGAGATTATAATAACATGGGTTGAGCATTTAACTCGGTCCAAGTTTCTTCTAAACTCTTCATTGCGATGATTAATTTAATCCCCCCACAAGCTCGATGGGGGGAGGGCTAGTACTGTCACCGTCATTTATAGATGAGGACTCTCAAGTTCGGAGAGCTAAACAGACTGGTCCAAGGTCATAGCCATTTATCGTACTCTCAGGAATCAAAGGATAGCCTGGTTCTGTCTGTGTTCTCCAATGTCTCTCTTATTCTACCTATTGATGGATTTTCAGCTCCATTTTATGGCTGAGAACACGGGCTTAGAGAGGAGCAGTTCCCTCTCTAATGACAGGCTCGCTGGTAAGTGATAGAGTTGAACTCAGCTCTCCTTGTCCCCCGACTAACTCTCTCTATGATCCAATCAATGGGATTGTTATTGACTAGAAAAAAAGAAGGCATGGCACATGAAAAAGGTCGAAGAAATGCAGATCAAAACCACGATGAGATGCCATCTCACGCCTGTTGGATGACTACTATCAAAAAAGAAAAGAAAATTAACAGGTGTTGGCAAAGCTGTGACGAAGTCAGAACCCTCACACATTGCTGGTGGGAACAGAAAACAGTGCAGCCACTGTGGAAAACGGTACGGTGGTCCCTTAAAAAGCCAAACGCAGAATTAGATTTGATCCAGCAATTCCACTTCCGGGTCAATTCCACTCAGGAAGTGAAAAGCAATATTCACAATAGCCAGAAGGTGGAAGCAAGCCAACGTGTTCATTGACAGATGAATAATGAACAAAATGTGGTATATCAATACAATGGAATATTATTCCTCCATATAAAGGAAGGAAATTCTGACGCAGGCTACGGTATGGATGAAAATTGAGGACATGATGCTAAGTGAAATAAGCCCTTCACAAAAGGACAAATATTGTATGATTGCACTTACATGAGGTTCTTAGAAGAGTCAAATTCATAGAGATAGAAAGTAGAATGGTAATTGCCAGGGGCTGGCGGGGAGGGGGAGTTGGTGTTTAATGGGGACAGAGTTTGAGTTTCACAAGATGAAAATAGTTCTGTGGACGGATGATGGTGATGCTAACACAGCACGTGAATGTACTTGATGCTACTGAACTGTACACTAAAAATGGCTAAGATGCTAACTTTTATGCGAGATCACATAAAAAATAGTTTACCACAATTTTTTTATTTGCGGAAGCCATGGGGGCAACGAGAGAGATGTTTTAGAGCATAATGTATGGACAAGCCCAAAAAGATCATAATACAAAAAAATAAAAAAATCAGAGATCTGAGAGAAGCAGACAGAGACAGAGACTGTCAGAGACATGGATATGATAAGGAGATATTTTTCTCCCTCCAATTTTTTTTTAACCATTTCAGCATTTTACTTATTTATTATTGATTTTTATTTTTCAATCACAGTTGACATTCAAGATCATATTCATTTCAGGTGTTAGCTCACCGATCGAATAATGAATTTTTAAGGCTGGAGAAATTTCGAGCAGATGTAACAAGTTATAAGCTGCCATCAGAAAGTTCTGGACTG
This sequence comes from Pteropus medius, assembly GCF_902729225.1. Taxonomy (NCBI): domain Eukaryota; kingdom Metazoa; phylum Chordata; class Mammalia; order Chiroptera; family Pteropodidae; genus Pteropus; species Pteropus medius. Next base: position 1,773,080 of record NW_024343733.1, on the reverse strand, counting down.
GCCGAGCCTGAGACATTTCTATGGTCCTCTTTGGCAATTTGGGGAAGCCCAGATGCCACGTCCGAATAATGCTTTTCAATGCATCGCACACATAAGAAGAAAATAGATTGCATTAAAAATCTCATTACAAATGTTTTAATGTAGCATCACAATGAAAAGAAACTTTGTAAACAGAAACACGTGAAAGAGAAAGAAGAAAGGAAATATCGATCAGGACCAGAACTTTCTACATGTTGTTATTTAATCTTCACAATATTATTTTGTAGAAGAAGGAATCATAATCATCATCATTATCATCGTCACCATCATCATCATCATCATCGTCATCATCATCATCGTCATCGTCATCATCATCATCGTCATCCTCGTCGTCATCATCGTCGTTGTTATCATCATTGTCATTCTCTTTTTACACATAAGAAAACTAAAGATCAGAGAGGTGAAGTGACTCATTCAAGGTCACACAGCCAGTAGGAGATGGACGGGACATGACCCTGGACCTGCCCGGCTCCGAAGGCCTAGAGAGAGAAAAGAGAGAGAAACTAGAGAAGAACCGGCGAAAGCAATGGCAGGCCCATCGGAACGGTGCAGATGCAGCGGGGCTGAGGGTGCCGATGGCAGCGAAGGCGTTCGTGGGCACCGTTCCAAGAGCTCTCGCTGTGAACTCATTTAATTCTCTCGATAACACTGCGAGACAAATAATGTTATCACCCCCCCCATCGCCATTTTACAGATGAGGAAATTGAGGCCCAGAGAGGTTATGTAACTTGCTCACAGTTTTTCAGGGAGGATTCAGACCCAGGCATGACTATGCCTCTAGTTGAGCACAAACCATGATCCAGTACTGCTTTGTTGTTCACTTGCTGACTTAGATATTGTGTGCCTTCCCCATGAGAATGAAAACTCTACACGAGGAAGCGCTCTGTCTGGTTGGCTGCTATATTCCAGGGCCCATTGCATTGCCTGGCCTGTAAATTGGCATGCATTATAAATTGTTTTCAATGACTGGATAAAGGCGTGACCGTTGGGAAATAGAATTAAAGAGGAAAAGGGACCCACGCGAGAATGCGAGACATTTGAAGGACTTTTGCCAGACAGAGCTGTGAGTAAACATATGTGGTCTGAGCTTTCCTAAAATGTCATATAGGAGTTGCAAGAGACCTTAGGGAGCACTGTGTCCATCAGCTTCTTTATAAGTGGGAAACTCGAGGCTCAGGGTCACAGGCGAGTGACACAGTCCAGGCTAGATTTTCTGTCTTAGAAGCTGATGGCTTATATTCACATCTCCAGATTTCTTGCTTCAAGGACCAACCAGCTTCACGACACCCACAAAACCTGCTAAAGTTTATCCTTCAGCAGGGACCACTGAGGCGCGACACGGAGCCCTTTCGAACAAGAGCTGCCCTTGTGCACATGTCTGTTGTCAAGCCAGTGATGGTGAGACCTGGGTGTGCGAGGGGCAAGGGAGGGGGGCGACCTTCTCATTTTCATAGCTGGCCAGAGAGAAGGGAGGCGGACAAGGCCCCGTAAGCATCGTATGCCGTGGGTTTCATTTCCTTTGAAATAATTCTCTCAAGCTGTATAAACTTTCTGCTTGAAAAATAAATGACTCCCCCCTTAAAAAAAACATTTACGCCATCCCCTTGCCTGCGTTCACTGGCTAGGAATGAGGCTTACCCATTACTATGCCCAGAAGCTTCCACCAAAAGCCTGCAAAGGTATATTTTTCTCCATGACTCTCAGTGACCACTATTCTTCAATTACATCTCCCAGGTACGAATCAAAGGGGAAAAGTGTCTGTACATCGAGTGCATAATAATAGATTTCCGTGAAAGCAGGTGTTTATCCTCATGAATCCTGAAGTCACGCCACATTTCAAACTTGAAAGGAGGGCTCTAACGAAAAGGTGAGTGGGTATCGACATTTTTAATAGGCCAAGCAGTGATCAGTGACCAATGAGCCCTTGAGTGGGGGTTAAATTATCGGGCAATAAAAGACATGAACGAGATAAGAAACACCCGTTGATGGCATCCATTTATTCGTCCATTATTAATCGATCCTCTACGTCATAGTAGGCACAGGGCAGGCACAGTGTCATTATAGTCCCTGGAAAATCGCAATGATGTGATTTGTTCATGTTCTCATAGTGACAGCTCTGTGCTCATAACCATCACCAACAAAAATCCCTGTTAAAAGAGTCCTTTCTCTTAGGCGAATGTTAATCATGTTTTGTCCTCTCGCGGGCTCCTGAGGAAGGAGGTGGCATTCTCATTGATATGGATCGCTGTTTGATCACCATTTTGTAGAGAAGAAAAACGGAATTTCAAGAAGTGCTTTTTTTGTTACGGAATTCGTATCGGTGTATTTGGCATCACTTCTGAATTGCTTGTTGGTGTTACGATGTTCAGAGAAGAACAGGGGTCTAAGCCTTACAAAGCCGAAATGAAGGAAGCTTTAACTTAGCCATTCATTTATTTATGAATTCATCCATTTATTCAATTTACATGCATGGTGTAGGTTTGATTACCAGGCAATCAATGGGCTCGTTATTTATTGGTCTAGTTTTTTCTCCCTCCTCCCCTCCCTCCCCCTCTCCTCCCTCCTCCCCTCCTCCTCCCCCTCCTCCTCCTCTCCTTCCTTCCTTCCTTCTTCTTCCTTCCTTCCTTCTTCCTTCCTTCCTTCCTTTTCCTTCCTTCCTTCCTTCCTTCCTCCTTCCTTCTCTCCATCCATTCCTTCCTCATCTCTCCCTCTTCCTCCCTCCTACCATTCCCAATCCCAGTGTTCTTAGCCCCATTGCTTGATTTTCAACAACTCCGTCATAAAGCTGAAACCTCCCTTAGCCACGCCAGTGCGTGAACCCTCACAGCTTGGGTTTCTCAGAAGCAGATCCCGAGGCAAGGATTCCAATGTAAAAGTTTATTTGGAAGGGAGTCCTAGGAAACACCAGTAGGAAGGTGGGAAAGTATGACCTGGAAGGAGGTCAATGGAAGGTGTATAATCACCTCGGCTACCCCTGTGGGCAGCTGGGCTGCCACCCCAACCTCGCACACCTCAGAGTTATCCTAAGTGTGGCGTGTGGATGTTGGGACCTTATTCACAACTTCTTACCATCATTAGTTGATGGCTGCTTCCAGAAGCATCGATCCACTGGCTGTTCTGTCTTGCCCACAGCTTCTGGCTTGCTGTCTGCACAGGCTGAGTACTTCAGTGTTCATAATGATAAAGCTTTCGTTAGGGTCCCAGCGTTCGCACTAAGCCGCCTTGGGTAAGTGGTTAGGGGATACAGAAGCCCAGCAATACTGCCTGCCACACTCCCTGAGGCCTATTTCTGGGCAGTTTAAAAGTCTGCAAGGAGGTGGAGATATTCCTGCATGCGGTCAGACTGACCGTGCAGTGGTGAGGCCCCTCCGTTCTGAGTCCTGCTCGGGGTCCCCCGGAATCATGGTCCACAGATGCTCTCTATGCTTCGATGTCCCCTGAACTCCTCTGCCCCTGGTGCGCCCCACTGCTGGAGTGAGCGCCCCCGTGGTGCTCCCGATGTCACACTATTCCACTTGGGCCCCCCCTAGCTATGTCCCTTATGCACGTGTAATGCTGTAGAGGGGCTTGAAGCGTGGAGCGACTGCCCGACCTACTGCCTCGTAAACCCACTCGCTCCCTTCTCTCTCGTCTTTGTGCTCACTTCATAACCCCGTCCTCTGGTCCCGCCCCATCCCTGGGATGCTCATGGTGGCCCGGCACAGGAGCAGTCCCGGAGCTCAGAGTGACTAATCACAGTGAGCCACCCACTGACCACAGTGATGGGCCCGAGAAATGGACCCACGACCCAACGAGACCAGTCAGAGAGGCATCCCTTGGGGTTTTGTGCAGACGCCAAGAGGCAGATGACTTCCTGTTACTCTGTCGGGAGCTGAGAGGATGTCAAAACTGGAACTGCCTACAGCCCTGTGCTGGTCCTTCCTTCCCCATGAGGAAGACACACCTCTTCAGACGAAGAGGGTTGGCCGAACCCGCGGGGAGAAACGCAGCTGAAAGACAAGGAGAGAGAGGTCCTCACTCATCAGCCGACTCCCTGGATCCCCTGGGGAAACTAGCTTCTCCTTCAACCTTTACAGCAACACGAGCTGATCATTTTCGCTCTAGCGCAAGCCAATTTGCATTGTGCTTCTTCCCTCATTGCCATTAGTACTGGCAAGTAGGTTTGAGGAAAATGCCTTTTTCTCTCGTCTTCTCTTCGATGGGGTTCCACGGCAGAGAGAGCTTGACCTAGTCATTTAATTGTTTCCTACTTGCCACCTGGTAGAGGGACTCGGGCTACTAGTGACAATTGTCTTTTGTTTTTTATCTCTGCCGCTTTCTTTTTGGGAGACACCAGCATCAGAGGTAGAGAGAGGCTGAGTGAGGGAGCGTGTAAACCCCACTTTGTGCTGTGACCCCCGCTAACATACAGGCCCTGTGGTGAATGTGCCAACCTCCCCCCTCACGCAAAGAAACATTTTTTGCCTCCTTGTAAATCTGAATTCTCTTGCCTGCCTTCCCGACTCCAAGTCTGTCAGGTATGTCTGTACCTACTTGAACCCAGTATTTAATAATAATTATGATTTTCATTCTCTGAAGGCCTACAGTGGCTCAGGTACCTAAACGCTTTATGTATGCTAATTCAGTTGGTCGTCGTAAAATTTTATGGCATAACTGATATTACTGACATCTGAGTAACGAGAAAATTAAAGTGGAAAGAAGCCATGTGTCCATGTCTAACACGGTGTGAGCGGTGAAGCCAGGCGAGGTGACTTTTTCTTTCGTTTAAATTTCCTGTTGCTTTTTTTTAATTATTATTATCACATTCAAGCATACACAAAAGAAAACGTATAGCATCTCGAAACCCCCAGTACTGATTACCCAGCTTCAACAATCACCACATTGGCCAGATTTATTTTATCTATTTCTCTCTCTTTCCTCTTTGGGGTATTTTAAAGATATAGCCAGGAATCATTTCACCCATAAACAATTCTGAATATAACTCTACCCACGGTACTGTTAGCGCCCTAATAAAATTAACGATAATTCCTTCATGTCAGTTTCTAAATTAAAGTAGAATTTCCATTCAGTAGAACTCATCCTTTTCGGTGGATAAGTTGGAACAACAGCACATAGTCATGTAGCTGCCACTACAATGAAGATTCAGGACATTTCAGTTGTCCCTCAAAATTCCCTCGTGTCCCTTTGTAGCCAACCCCTTCCTTCCCGTCCAGCCCCTGGCCACCAGTCATCTAGTCCTGTCCTAATAGTTCTGTCTTTTCCAGGATTTCGAGAGCGGGGGTCATAAGCACGTGGGCTTGTGAATGTGGTCCCTTTCACTTGGCATTCTGTTTTTGCCATATTCATCCACGCTGTCGAGTAGACCAATAGTTTGTTCCTTTCCATTTCCGGATAGTTTTCCATTGTGTGAACGTACAACAGGTCATTTATCCATTTATCTGTTGAGGGACTTTGGGTTCGTTCCATTTTGGCAATTACGAATAAAGCCATAGTGAAAATTCACATACAGGGTTTTGAGTGAAATAATAGTTTTCGTGAGTCTTGGATAAATACTCAGAAGCGATATTTTGTGAGTGTATGTTTAACTTTATAAGAAACTGCCAAACTGTTTACCAAAGTGGCTGAACCAGCCACGTGTGAGAGTTTCAGTTGCTCTGCCTGTCCTCAGTTAATACCCAAACTGTTTGATGTTTTCTTAAATATCTTTTTTTTAGTTTACTTATTGAAGTCAGAACCTACAACATGACGATCCACGGTATGTAGTTGATATCTCAAGTTTCTCCTTCAATTGGTAATGATTTTCTCCCTTCTCCTCTTTTTAAATATTACACATTTATTTTTAAAGCCATCTTATTGATGTATGGTGGACATGTCAAGAGCTATCCACATTTAATCTATACAACTCAATGAGTATGAGGATAAGTATACACCCATGAAGCCATCAGCACCGTCAAGGCCAAAGACATACTTATCACCTCCCAAAGTCTTCTCTTACCTCCGTCATTATCATCATCATTATCATCATCATCATCATCATCATGATCATCATCATTATCACTATTATTATTATTATTATTATTATTATTATTATTATGTGTACTAAGAGTGTTTAAATTAAGATCTACCCTCTCAGCAAATTAAATATACAATATAGTTATTGTTAGGTCTCCAGAGCTTATTCATCTCGCATAATTGAAACTTTGTACGGTTTGACCATCACCTTCTCATTATCCTCCTTCCTGCAAGCCCCTGGCAACCACCATTCTGCTTCTATGAGTTCGTCTGGTTTAGATTCCACATGTAAGTGAGATCGAACAATACGTGTTGGCTTATTTCACTTAGCATAGCATCTTCCATGTCCATCCATGTTGCTGCAGGTTGCGGGATTGCAATTTTTTTTTAAGGCTGAATAATACTGCATTGTATGTATTTTATCCATTTGTCTGTCGATGGACATTTAGGCTGTCTCCGTTTCTTGGCTATTGTGAAAAACACTGCGATGAACATGGGAATCCAAGTATTTCTTTGAGTTTCTGATTTCAATTCCTTCAGATATATACCCAGAACTTGGACTGTTGACTCATGTGACAGTTCTGTTTTGAAATTTTTTGGAATCTTTCATACTGTTTTCCATAATGGCTGCACAAATTTACATTCCCACCAACAGTGTAGAAGGTGCTTAGGAATAAAATTAACCAAGGGGATGAAAGACTTATACACTGAAAATGACAAAATATTAATGGATGATATTAAAGAAGACACAAATAAATGGAAAGATAGCTTATGTTATGGATTGGAAGACCTAATCTTGTTAAAACGTCCATTCTACCCAAAGCGATCTACAGATTCAATGCCATCAAAATCTCACTGGCATTTTCCACAGAAACAGAAGAAGCAAAACTAAAATTCATATGGAACCACAATGGAGAAAGAACAAAGATGAAGGCATCACACTTCCTGATTTCAAAATACACTACGAGCTATAGTGGTCAAACCAGTATGGTAGTGCCGTAAAGACAGACCTATAAAATGAAGGGGAAGAATAGAGAACCCGGAATGAAACCAATGCATACGCAGTTGCCTGATCTTTAACAAAGGTGCCGAGAATATACAATGGGTAAATGACAGTCTCTTCAGTAAATGGTGCAGGAAAAGCTGGATATCCACCTGCAAAGGAATAAAATTGCAACCCTATCTTCACCATACATAATGTCGGGTGGGAGGATGGGTGAAAAGGGTGAAGGGATTGAGAGGTACAAATTGACAGTTATAAAAATAGTCACGAGGATGTAAAGCTCAGGATAGGGAATATAGTCAATAATATTGTAATAACGGGTGTCACGTGGGTCCTAGACTTATCAGGGCAAGAACTTCGTAAGGTATATAAATGTCTAATCACCATGTTGTACACCTGAAGCTAATACAATATTGTATGTCAACTATAATTGAAAAAATAAAATAAAATAGAGGAGAAAAACTTAGTACAACTTCTTTCACGACAAAAGACAGTCTTTCTGTAGGGAAAAAAACCTACATAAAGACAAAAACATCATGCAAAAATTAAGCTTGTGGAGTCAATTAAAAAATAAATTTCAATTTGTGACATGTTGGATCCTATTCCCCACTTTCCTTCCTCCCATACTGGCTTATTGGTTTTATTGTTCATTTTATATCGTTAATGTTTTTAATTCTAATGTTCTATTTTGTAACCATGATTTTCACATTCTCTAATCTTAGTTTTGTATTTGATGGGTACGGCCTTCACCATTAGTCTGTCTGCACACTCAGATTCTTGCTTTTGATTTATATTTGAGTGTCTGGATTTAGTCATACATTTTTCATAGTCTATGTTTATTAATTTCATTATTACAAGTTTTCCTGCTGATTCACCCTTACAAAATAATGCTGCAATAAACCATTTTATGTGTGTGCGTGTGGTGGTGGTGTGTATTTTTGGGGGTGGATGTGTCTGAAGATTTTTACATAATGGATCTTAAAAGTTGCTAGGTCAAAGAAATGAATGTTTAAGAGTTTTTATAGATTCTGCCAAATTGCACACTAAATATTTATGGCACTTTATACATCCATGAGCATTGATGGGGGCCTTGTCTCCCGATACCCTCACCATCACTGGTGATCATCAGGAGTTTAAATTTGCCAATCAGAGGGGTGGTCTAGATCCTAGTTAAGAGTGTGATGTCTGGAGACAGATTCCTGGGTTCAAATCCCAGCTCTGGCATTTAGTAGGTGTGTCACCTTGGCCTTAGTTTTCTCATCAGTAAAGTGAAGATCATAAGGGACCCAAATCATACAGTTGTTATCCAAATTAAATAAGTCCTTTCCCCGCACCCCCTTATCATTTAAATTTACATTTTATAATCATTAATGAGAGCGAGCGCAACGGGCATTAGCAGAAGTGAAGATGCGACTTTTGCAAAACTCAGAATCTCCAATCTTGAAAAGCAACAGCAACGAAATCATGACTCTATAAAAATATTCATTGAAGGAAAAACGAAAAGCCAAAACTGGAGGTAGCAGCAAGCTGATGGTTGAGGGCTGTGAGTGGTGAAGGACAGTGGGGAGCGGATCGTAGGCTGACAAGGTCCTTGCAATCTGTGAGGTCAACCAAGGGTTGCCTCGCCTCGACGAACCCTCCTAAGAATGGGGAAGGACGAACAGATCAGGGGAACCGTGCGGTGTCGCTCAGAGACAGAGAAGTACGCTCATGGCCACGAGCAGACGGAACCGCGTAAGATCATAGCCGGGTGCGGGTTGGGTGATTGTGCAGAGGATGATCTCATCTTAGCCAGCGACTGTACGCTCTCGTATAAAAGCAGCTTGCAAAATAAAACCACGCCACTGCTCCACCATCAGGGGACCGTGGACCTCCTGGTCCCAGCTTCCTGTCTTCTTTCTTTTCTCCATCTCTCACCGTTCCCACTTGCTGGACGCGGCAAAGGACGTGGTCTTTCTCCCTCAGGCTACAAAGGAAGTCTCTGGAATCAGGTGGCTGACAGTAAGGTCCGGGGCAGTTTGTCTATTTCCCTGCATGGGGCTGAGGGTGGGGTCGGGGGCAGCTGGCCAGCCCTAGGCGTGACAAGCTCTTCCAGTCTGTGGGTGGTTCCCCCCCAACTGAAGAGTCAGTTGTTTCTGGGTCATAATTTCACAGGTGTGAAAAGAGGGGGGCGAGGCAGGAGAATTAGCCTGTGTGTCTCCGCCTGGGTTAGTCGTGCGTGGGGCAATGCTGCCTCCCTTAACAGCGGCCCAATTCCGTGGGTCTGCCCGCAAGACTGAGAAAACTCTGAAACATGCCCTATAAAAGTGAACTAATAAGAATTACAAGTCTCTCCACCAGTCCGGAGAGTTTTCTTGTCTGTCTCTATAGAGCAGGTGGGTGGCTGGGAATAGCAGACTCTCTCTTCCCAGAATGTTCTGGAAGCTTTCTCAGGTAGCTCAGGTTATAGAAATAAGTTGGGGATCCCTCACACTTATTCTTATTTAGATGTTATCCTTCTTTCTTTCTTTCTTTCTTTCTTTCTTTCTTTCTTTCTTTCTTTCTTTCTTTCTTTCTTTCTCTCTCTCTCTCTCTCCTCTCTCTCTCTTTCTTCTTTCTTTCTTCTTTCTTTCTTTCTTTCTTTTTCTCTCTCTCTCTCTCTCTCCTTCCTCCTCCCCTCTTCCTCCTTCCTTCTTTCCCTTCCTTCAGCTATTCCTTCCTTCCTTCCTTCCTTCCTTCCTTCGGCTAACTCTCTTTTAGTCCAGGCTTCACTGAAAATCCTAGCAGCTGTAAGTGAGATTGGCTGGCATTCATCTAGCGATGCGTTTGGCGGCGAGTTTCCATGTGATAAATATTTGTCAAAGTGTCGCTGAATTGGCACTAGGATTTGAAGAGACAGCTAAAGAAGTGGCAATTGACATTAGCCCTCCAAATTATCCAAACCTTCCTTTATGATTCCAATTCTAGCTGCCACTCTTTCTCACTCTGTGGTTTCAGACAGGTAGGTGATTTACGCATTCTGAACACTTTTTTTTTTTTTTCCACATGGGATGGAGATAAATATGCTTACTTCATACGCTTGCTGCAAAGAATTGTTGACACACACATATGAAGTTTCTGGCAGCGTGCATCAGATGCAGGATGCATGATAATATTAACGACCAATTATTGGACATTTTCTATTTGCCATGTCATTTATGCAAGTATCTCAATCCATCCTCTCAACTGCCCCTTGTGGTGGCGATTTTAGTTTTTGCTCCATTGTGTAGAAGAGAAAACAAAGTCTCAAAGAGAATAAGTCATTTGCTCTGGCTCACACAGTAAGCTGGAGTAGAGCCAGGGTGAGACCACAGATCTGCACCTAAAAGCTTTTGTAAATCGTGTCTTACCTTTTTCCATTTTCTGCCCTCGGGATCCACGCCACCCTTTGACCTAAGCAGGGATATGTGTTGGTCAATTAAAATCCAATCTCTTACTGAAACTTACTTTAAGAAACCCAGCCTCCCTGCCCTGTCACCCAGTGGCCCTTACGAGTTACAAGGGCTGTACAATGAACTCATAGAGGTTTCTATTAAAAAAAATTTTTTTTTTTTTTTTATAACAAGGTGTGAAGTATACGGACAGCCAAACTCCACAATTGGCCAGGGGTTCCTTACTGCTGCATAAAACCGAGTCGTGACACTCTTATAGCTACTGGCATTTCCTTTCTTAAAGTTTTACTGTCGGGTGCCCGCCAACCATGCAGAGAGGGGGGTTTCAGAGGCGAGGTGGCAACCAGCCCCAGGGAGGAGTCAGAGGGACACACCACGACAGTTAGCAAATAATGACAGCAAGTCCGGGCCTCTGGAATTTCTTGGGTTTCACGAGCCCTCCCTTCTTGTTTATTGATTCTTCTATCGATTCCTCGCAATTTTCAAATAATCCGACCAGGTCGAACCATGTAAAATTGCTGACTAAAGGGAAAAACTGCTTCTCGGCTCACAACGCTGCTGACACCAAACGTGAGTGTTTCCCACACCGAGCCATTCTCACGGTCTCTGAGGACGCCAACTCGGTGTCTCACAATTTAATTCCATCTGACACTAACTACCGAGTCCCATGAGACCACCTCTCCTTCAGAGGCCGGCCAGGCTGGGTAATTTCCTATAAAGGCTCATGGAACTCTGGGAAACACTTAATCGACCATCACGGGTTTACCATGAAGGACGCAGATGGACATCCAGGTGAAGGGGTACATAGGGCAATCATAAGGAAACACATCGAGAAAACAAGCGAGGAGAAAAAAAGCAAGAGATTTCCTAAGGAACAGTGTGGCCCTGGCCACTTCTGCAGCTGCGAGCCAGCTTCCATCCACGAGGTGTAAGGGTGAGCGAACCCACATGTGGGAAGGGCTTTGGTGATTTTGGAACCGAGATCCTCAGGAAAGCCAAACTGGCCAGGTACCACCCTATGCCCCGATGGTTACTTAGGACTTCTCAGCTGAGATTAGGATCCTGGCAAACACAGGGATTGCGAGGTGTCTGCTTATACTGGAACAGTCTTTCGGGGTTCTGATTTGGGGCCGAGATAAAACACTCAAACCATATAGATAACTCTAGAAGTGAAAGCCAAACAAATAGACAAACGAAAACCCTAACATCAGTAAGTCCATCCTGAAGAGAGGAACTCAATGGACATATTGGTGCATGTTCTTCCAGAATTCTCTTTTCTCCCCCACCCCAGTCCTCCTCCCCTCTTCTCTTTCTACTTTCTCTCCCTCCCCCCGACTCCGATACACACTCGAATTCTAACGACCACATCATATTTCATCAAAGAGAAGATAGGCCATCACTAATTTAATTTCCTCTGTTGGATTTTTAGATTGGTTCTCATATTTCTCTGTTACAAAAAAAATTCAGTGATGAAGATTTTTGCGTATAATATTTCCCTTAACTTGTAAAATTAGCTCCTCGTTATAACGTATTAGAACTCACCGGATTGTCCAATTGTCTTCCAAGAAAGGTTTGTCTCGATTTGCACACCCAGCACTGAAGTTTGAATGTACTCATTTCTTTATATTTTTGGAAGAAAAGTTTTTAACTTGTGAGTTTCTTAAAGACTTCCTGGGTGACCAAATGGAATATAAATGCTCCGTTCATCTCAAATGTTCTCTTGGTATATTTCAAATTCAAGAGGGCCAGATTTTGTGCCTGTTGTGTGTTGTGTCACCTCAAGAAAGTCCTTCCTCTTTTGGGTCTTCATCGACTCATCTCTAAAATAAGAAAGTTAGACCGAGTGATCACAAAAGTTCCATTGTTCTGTATGCAGTTGGTTTGTTGTCTCCTGGCTTTCACGGCTGGAAATTGCCTGGGCATTGGTTGGGGCTGACCTGGGAGGAAGCCCATTTGCATGGCAGGTGGGCAGCTATATTAGCCAGGACTTTATCGAAGTTGATTAGACAAAAGAAGATGCATTCACTCACGTAACTGAGCAGTAGGGGAGGCGGGAAGCAGGTAAATGTCCGGAACAATCAAAATAAAAAAGCCGAGAATGATCATCTCTCTCTGCCCATTGGCTTCATGTGTTCAGACCAGATTTCAACATACAACTTGTCTACCAGCTGCTTCTATGCTCACACCTCATAACCTCACCATCAGAGAGAGACCAAGACTCACTTTCTCTGGTTCCTAGTTAAAAACCCCGGGGCAGGTCTTTGTTAGCTCAGCTTGAGTCAAATATTCATCACTGAAGGATGAGAAAATTATGGCTCTGTGACAGGTTCAGCTTGTGACAGGTGTGGTATTGATTAGCTATTGTTACAATCATGCTGTGTAACCAACTGCCCCAAAACTCAGAGATAAAGTATTCATACCATTAGTGTACAAGAATGGCTATTTCTTCACATCCTTGCCAGCAGTGGGTATTCTCATTTTTTTATCTTTGCTAATATAAATGGGAAAAATTTTACTGCTAATTAAAATTTCTTTGATTATTATGGATACTAATCTTTAATTTGTACTTAGTGGTCACTTGTATTTCTATTTCAGTTAATTCTATATTTATGCTGTGAAAAAAAAGCCCTCAGTGATGTACGACAATGATGATTTATCGCATAGAGCTATCATTTAACGGAGCTCATTTGAGTGGTTCTGCTCAGGTTTGGTGAGGGTGGTACTTTCCAATGTCATGGGGACAGAAGCTTCTGTACTTAGGGACCTTCCAGATCTCGTCCCATAGATCTCTTCATCTGGCTATTCTCTGTGTGTCCTTTATCACATCCTGTATCACATCCTGTATTAAATAATAAACTGGTAAACATAAGTAAATGTTTTCTGAAGGTCTGTGAGTCATTCCAGCAACTGATGGCATCCAAGCAGGGGGCACCTCCAATTTGTAGCCATGTCAAACAGAAGTCATGGGTAAGCTGGGGGAACCTACTTCTTGCGATTGGCATCTGAAGCGGGAAGATGGGCAGTCTCGCGAGAGTGAGCCCTTAACTCGTGGGGTCTGCACTAACTCCGGGTACTGTCAGAAATGAATTGTAGACATCCAACTGGTGTTACAGAGAATTGCTTAGTGTGTTGCAGGGGACCCACAGATCTGGTGTCAAAAGCGTAGTGAGTGTGTTTGTAGAGTGGGAGTAACAGCAAACATACACGTGTCTTCCCATACATGTGTCTTCCCTCTGTGTGTCTGTGTCCTAATCTCTTCCTACAAGGACACCAGTCAGATTAGGGCCCACCCTAGTGACCTTATTTTAACGTAATCACCTCTTTAAAGATCCTATTCCAAATATAGTCACATTCTGAGTTACCGGGAGTCGGAACTTGAACGTATGAATTTTGGGGGCAGCAATTCAGCCCATAACAGCAACCTCGCTCAAAGCCCTTAGCGGTAGAAATGTAGTCGAAACTGAATAACGGTCTCACCTGCTTACCTTCCACCTGTCTTGGTCCCCAATAACCCACAGGGGTCCTGAGAAAGGACAAGTGGTTCCTCTTCCTCTCCCCATTTCACCAGACAGCCTCGGCAGCCCACATGGGCAGATTTCTAAGCTAGGGACCGCTAAATCTTTTCAAAAAATTACTTTATCATTTATCTTATGATTACAAAATTAATAACTTTTGTTATGAAATATGTAAATTAGATCGACATTGGTCACGTGGAAAGTATCTTCACCTCTCCCCTGAGATATGCCACTACCATCAGAGTTTAGTGGCTGTGTCTCCAGATCATCCTTGTGTCTAACAGACCATAGACTCTAAGACGGTCTATGGTGTGAAGGTGAAGAGCTTAAACATGGAAGTCAGAACTGCAGCCCTGCTAACCCACCTGGAGGAAGATAATGAACACATCCATTTCCTAAGCTGCCTTATAGGATTGTCTTGAGAACTGGATGAGTTGGTGGATACAAAGCTCTCAGAGCAGATCCGTGGCACAGGATAAATTCCACCCAACAAATGTGAGGCGATCCTGGGGGGCCTTGACCTTCGAGAAAGAACTAGCAGCTTGACTGTGAGGAGTGCGATTAGCTGACGGCCTCCACCTGCAGCACCTGCGGGGTTGGCCAGCTTTTGAGCTGAGGACACACTTTTCCCAGGGACCCCCTGGCCAGTGAAGGAGCATGCCAGGGGTCAGAGGGCCCGGCCAATGAGGAACTTCTGTAATGGGCCGTCCTTGTCTTGGAATTCCCATGGGCTGGCCAAGGCCTCACTGGGTGTTCACTGCTGGGGTCCAAGGCTTCCCCCTTGCTCCTGCTCCCCACCCCTTTCCTTTCCTAAGTGTCAGATCTGCACCACAGCTGAAGCCTTCCCTTCGCCTAATACCGTCCCTCCCCTTTACCTTGCCCGGATGTTACTCCCTTTTCTCCACATCCTCCCCAACACTTGCCATTGTTTCCCTTTTGATAATAGCCATTAACAGGTGTGAGGCGATATCTCACTGTGGTTTTGATTTGCCTTTCCCTGCTGGCTGGCGAGGCTGGCCATCTTTTCATCTGCTTATCAAGCGGCTGCTGTTGCAGTGTTGACATTTGTCCAGATCGATTCGTGTCTGCAAGGCAGTCATAACCACAGGAATTTGTTGCTGTTAAACACCCATCGAATAACATGCCTTCATGTGGCAATCTCTACTTCCACCCTTGCGTCAAGATCACTTTTTAAATCGTTTCCTCTGAGCTGGTCAGGATTCTACAAGAAGATTACGAAATTTGGCCTAGAAACGGTATATGCTTAATCTTATACAATCACAATAGATTGACTTCTTCGCTCCCCTGAACTCACACTTCGACTTTGTTGCCATCGGTAAGAAATTTATTTATTTATTAAAACAAACAAACAAACAAAAATGCAAATGCTGGCTGGTAATGTCCAGAAAATTTTAACAGGTTTACTTATAATTGTTATAAAGTCGAACTGTTGAAACTTGTTCACTGAAACATTCTGACTTACATTTATGCTTTATGCCCCTGAATTTATATTAAAAATTCACACACAAATGCCTGATTTCTGTCCCTTCTTTTTCCACTCGCAGTCATATACTTAGGTGTCTTTTGACCCCATGTTAGGGAAGGGGGGCGGAAATCTAACATTCAGAAATACTAATAAAAGGGGGAAGAGAATATTTTCTCAAATAAAATGTTTCCCATCGTAGTGAATTCTTACGCATATTCTCCACGTCTGCGGCGTGCTAGCTGGATGTCTTTTTGGCGTAATTGTCACACGTTTGGCATGGATAGCAAGCACACAGCTTGGTGTCTTCAAAAAGGCCAACCACATAGGCCCGCCTCACTTGCCTCCCGCAAGCACCCACAGCTGCAGTCTGAAAGCGCAGATCTGTTTTGAAGTCCTGAGCAATTTCTCGCTCCAGACGCTGGAAGGGAAGTTTGCGAACCAGAAGTTCCGTGGACTTCCGCTACCATCGAATTTCACGGAGCTCCACGGGACCAGGCCTGCAAGAACGAGGTGTCCCCACCCGTCCAGTAGGGGGCGCGCTAGAGGCGGCGTTGGCTCTAGAGGCGGCACCGGCGTCAGAGAGCCGCAGGGCGGCGGGGCCGCCACACCTAGACTTTTAATAATCTCTCCCATGGCAGCTGTGCAGGTGTGTTACTCAGCTCATCCTCTATCTCCGCGTGGCCTTCTTCCCTCAATGTCTCTGTGTCTCTGGGTCCCAAGGGCCTTCTTATAAGAACACCAACCATTAAATTTAGGTTCCATCTTAATTCTTTAAGACCCCATGGCACGGTATTACAGCGGCAAAGACCCCATTTTCAAATAAGGCCACATTCAGGTTCTTGGGTGGCCATGAATTTTTGGAGGACACTGTTCAGCTCAGTACCGCAACTGTCAAAATGACGTGAGGAAAATGTCCACGATTTAAGTGAAAAAAAAAAAAAGCTGTAAAAATATATGATTTCATTTTTGTATAAAGAAGAAAAAAATGCATGTGCCACTATGTGTGTTGCCTGCCCTGTTCCCCCAACCTCCGATTCTTGAAACCCTAACCTGAGGAAGACCTTCACGAGACAAGAGAGATCCAAAGCCTTCTTATCGTCCTCAAAAAGCCACCACCTGAAAAACAGTAGAAAGTCCATTGACAAAAATGGATTACATAATTATGAATTAGTTGATTCTGATGTGGAGGCACGGGTATAGACAGGTGAGTAAAAATTCTGAGGACTGAGGAGGTAGTAAAAGTGACAGAAATATTGACGGAGGGCGAAAGGAAGATCATATGAGAGTGTAATTAAGCTTCTCTGGAAAGCGTACGCAGGGATAGAGGTAAATGACAGGGGCGCAGCGTCGTCACCACGGCGTTGGCATGAGGCCAGCCCTGGATGTCTGAACGACCTGACTTTTGAGGCTTCCCCTCTTTTTGCAATGTCAAGCTGAGCTGGGCCCCAGTCACTGGAGCCTTCAACTCACAGCTGCCAAGGTTCTGTCACTTTGTGGTTCCCCAGTGACAAAAAGGGGAGATACCCGAGCAAATTAAATCCCTTCCGTGGAGGAGGAAGGAGGAACACAGGATCGGAAAGTTGCTGAGTTTAAACCCACATCTCATTTCTACCGTGACCTTTGCAGACATGAGGGCTTAACTTCTGAAAGACACACAGACACGTGCAAAATATTACACATCATCAATACTGATGAATAATAATAATACACACACACACACACACACACACGCACACAATAATAATAATAATACCACAATACACGTAGTCTTGTGTCAGTATCAAGAGCTCAGCCCAGCAGCACGAGTGAATCCGCCTGGCTCACTTGGTAGTTATATCCAGGGTCAACTTACTTAACCTCTCCGCGTTCTGGTTTCTCCGCCTGTGAAATGAAGGGAACCACATTATCTTCTCCATCCGGTTTTACGAGACTTCGTTAGCCAAACGGTATAATTTTAAATTGCTTCTGTGCCTTTAGCTAAGTCGATCTTATATGGCAAGTGCTTAGCAAGAACCAAAGCATTGGAACAAGAGAAAGAACTTCAGGCTGACAACCTGCAGGTGTGAGATGAGGCTGTTCCTCACACGCTGGACCACCGTGAGCCGGTCACAGGCCACCTCTGGGCACGAGATCGTCATTGCCCAATGCAAGTCTTGGCCCTGGGCTGAGGGTTGCCCGCTGTGGTCCTTGGTGCCCATGCCAGGAGGAAAACGAGTAGGGGAGGAAGTCCTCTCCGTCCACATGCTAAAGCAGCTCTGATTTTAAAAACTTTTAAAGATCATTGTAGATGCACCTGCAGTTCAAGAAATAATGGAGAGAGATCCCGTGTCCCTTCCGCCCAGTTTCCCCCATCGGTGACACCTTGCACAACTGTGGTACGCTGTGACAACCAAGGGGTTGACTTGGACACGGTGTACTGACCTCATTCAGATCTCACCACTCTGAGCTGCACTTATTTGTATGACTGTGCATGTCTACTTCTCTGTGGTTTTGTCACATGAGACTCTTGTGACCACCGCGGTCAAGATGCAAAGGGGAAAGGGCGTCAAACATATGATGATGGAAAGAGACTTGACTGTGAGTGGCGAATACACAGTGCAATATCCAGATGATGTATTATAGAATTGTACACTTGAAACACACATAATTTGATTAACCAAAGTCATCCCAATTTCATTTTTAATAAAATTTTAAAAGGACACAAAACATTCATCTCAAAGATCTCTCCTGCTACACTTTAATAGCTACAGCCACCTCCACCTGCCTCTCTAGCCCCCGGCAGCCATTCCTCTCTCTCTGCATGGTTTAGTCACGTCGAGGATGTCATATAATTGGAATCGCGTAGTGCGTCACCTTTTGAGAGTGGCTTTTTTCACTCGGCCTATTTCCCCGGAGAGCCATCCAGGTTGTTGGGGAGAGTGATGTTCCCTTCCTTTTCATCGCTGACTAGTATTCCAGCAGCTCTCGTTTCCACTGCTACATTTTTGTTCAAGAAATTTCATTTAAACGCAAGTTTCCTCACTTTCAAAAAAATCGTCTGATGACCATTCACAAACATGAGAATCAGACTGGAAGGTTCTAAGACCCTGGTGGTCACATAGACAAATGTAACCTATATATTGACATTTATATAGTTGTTCCCACTTCATAGACAGAGATGTCTTCAAGACACAGATGCCTTCCCAGTGGGGGAAAGGCTGCTATTTATTTTGGATGGAGAAATATACCGACGCTTTTTCATAGTCAAACATTGACTATTGAATGTAACAGTCTTCTTGTTAACCATTGTTGGAAACTACCGAGCAAATGATAAAAATAGTAAAAAGGCAACCCCATGAAGCATTTACGGGCCTCCAATCTTCTTCGGTTACCTTCCAGAGCATTTGTTAAGCTCTCTGACGTGTTCGTATGTACGGGTTCAGCGTTCGATTGTGCAAACGCTGGGTCCTATCCTAATATACTCAGATGAGAAAAGGGGTCCGTATCCTGGAGGCCCGGATGTGTAACACACACTTTGCAACCCCTTGTCCCTACTCTCATTTCAGACCCATTAGAACTGCCTGTCAGTACACGAATGATGACTTAGATGAGATGGGAGGAAGACAGATATTTTTCCCCGAGGCAAAAGAATCCTGCTCACCATTCTCTCTTCGAGTGTCTCTCAGATTTCACCCCATTTCCTCGGCAGGGTCCAGCTCTGTGTCTGGATCGTCCTCTTTGTCCCTAACTTCCCTCTTTTCCTCCCTTCGAATGTCCCCGAAGGCAACCTTGAAAGCGATTGTCAAATAGTCAAAGAGCTTAGAGATGATGGCTTCCATTTTTAACAGTGCATCTTCTTAAAAGAAAGGTTTTTTTTTTTTAATTTTTATTTTTCAATTAGAGTTGACTTTCCATATTATTGTATATCAGTTTCAGGTGGACAGCATGGTGGTTAGACATTTATATAATTTGCTAAGGTATCCCCCTGATGAGCCTAGTACCTACCTGGCACCATACATAGTTATTACAGTATCATGGACTATCTTCCCTATGCTGAACTTTACATCCCCCATGACTGTTTCGTAACAGCCACTTTGTACTTCTTAATCTTTTTCACCCAGCCCTCGCCCACCCATCTGCAATCACCAGTTTGTTCTGTATACCTACGAGTCTGTTTTTGTTCTGTTTGTTTACTTTGTTCCTTAGATTCCACATACACGTGAAATCCTATGGTGTTTGTCTTTCTGTCAGACTTATTTCACTTAGTATATAATACCCTCTAGATCCATCCATGTGGCTGCAAACGGTAAAATTTCATTTTTTTATGGCCAAGTCATATTCGTCATATTCTATTGTATGTACGTACCACCTCTTCTTTATTCAATTATCTATTGCTGCCATATCTTGGCTATTGTAAATAATGCTGCGGTGAACATAGGGGTGCATTGATCTTTTCCAATCAATGTTTTGGATTTCTTCAGATAACTACCCAGAAGTAGAATTGCTAGGTCGTAAGGTTGGTCTATTTTTAATATTGGGGGGGGGACCTCCATACTGTTTTCCATAGTGGCTGCACCAATTTGCAATCCCATCAACGGCGAATGAGGGTTCCCTTTTCTCCACATCCTCTCCAACACTTGGTGTTTGTTGACTTATTGATGATACCCATTCTGACAGATGCGAGGCGATATCTCATTGTGTTTTTAATTTGCATTTCTCTGACGTCGGTGACGTCGAGCATCTTTTCAAAAGTCCATTGGCCATCTGTATGTCTTCTTTGGGGAAATGTCTGTTCAGGCTCTCTGTTCATTTTTAATTAGATCGTTTGCTTTTCTGGTGTTGAGCTGTATGATTTCTTTATAAATTTTGAATATTAACCCCTTATCAGATGTATCATTGGCAAATATCCTCTCCCATTCAGTGGGCCGTCTTTTCACTGTGATGATGGTCTCCTTTGCTGTGCAAAAACTTTTTAGTTGGATGTGGCCTAATTTTTTCTTTTGTTTCCCTTGCTCAAGGAGATATATCAGAAAGCAATTACTAAGAGCAATGTCAGAGAGTTTACTGCCTATATTTTCTTCTAGAAGTTTTATGGTTTCAGGTCTTACACTTAAGTCTTTAATCCATTATGAGTTTATTCTTGCATATGGTATAAGAAGGCGGTCCAGTTTCTTTCTTTCTTTCTTTCTTTCTTTCTTTCTTTCTTTCTTTCTTTCTTTCTTTCTTTCTTTCTTTCTTTCTTTCTTTCTTTTGCGTGTATCTGTTCAGTTTTTCCAACATCAATTATCGAACAAATTAATTTTTAATAGAAGCTTTTTATTGCTTAAAACATAACTGCTAAGCAAATGTTGAGCCGATCGTACAAATTGAGATATTCAGTCTCACCATTTTATCTCGTCAGTGTTTATCCTGACTAAATCTTCCCTCATCCTCTGTCTACAATTTTCACATGTCTTCTCTAGAACGTGCCATAAACTGCCAACTGTGGTTATCTGGCTGAAGTGGGGGATTGTTGAAGCTGGGGTTTTAAGACAGTTATGCTTTTTCTCTACATGATGTATTTCCGTAGGTTTTAACTTTTTACAAGAAGCACGTATCGATTTTTAAATCAGGAAATAAACATAAAAGGATATACTTCTTAAAAGAAAAGACCGCCTCCCCAAATCTAATGTCTCTCTAAAACTTTAATGAGGAATGTTAAATGGAGAATCCATTGAGCTGCAAAGTAAAACATCTCTGAAGTAGACTACACTTCAGACAAAGGCCGACAGCCCCATTTGCGTGTGCGTCTGCACACGTGCGTGTGGAGGAGTGTGTGTGTTTAGATCCTCGCAGCTCTAAGCTTCATCTTTTGCTTCCCATCTAAGTATCCACCATCCAGGGCAGACGATACAGGACATGAAAAGAACGATCAGTAAGTAGCACTTGGCAGATTGCGTGGGCGAAAGTGGGAATGAAATGAATCGTTTCACTTCAAGGAACTTTAATTTCTGAAACGAGCTACTGTAACGTTTCGATGGCTGGACCGGATAGATATCCAGACGCCCAGACGCTGAGAGGCACGAAGGCGGCGTCATCATCGTCATTATCATTTACATTTTTGAGAGCTTCTTGCGCGCCAGGCACTGTGTTGAGTGACTTCCATGTCCCTCTGTGACTCTTTAAAATCTGATAACATGCCTGGTGGCAGGTACTAGTATATCGCCCATTTTTCAGACATAGGGAGATTGAGTAACTAGCCCGAGGCCACCCAGCTAAGAGTTGGCGTTTAAAGGCAAACCCCAAGGTCACCTCCAGGCATCGGGGGCCTCAGAAATTTGAACAAAATCGTCAAAGGGGAAGGAAGCTGGCTATGGTTGAGTACGTAGGTGCCAGGATCGGGCTAGGCATATAAACTGTCGCCGCTGTTTCTTCTTGACTGCATGACCGAAAGCAGGTGTCTTAACCTCTCTGAGTTCATTTCCTTACTTGTTAAAGAGAGTTAATAGTACTACTCTCCTCTCAGAGTTATTGGGAAGATTCAGTTAATAGAGGTAAAGCATGTAGAACATGCCTGATATATAGTAACTGCCTCAAACACAGTAATCGTTATTATTAGATACAATAGCAATATTGTCTTTATCACAAGAACCATTCATTGAGCGCTTACTATATATATCAGACATTATGTTTAGAAATTGCCCATGTCACCTTATTTAATCATTTTTTTAATCAGAGAGGCAATCATCAAGATAGATTTGAATTAGTTATTTCAAGTGGACGTTTCGATCCCCATTATTCAGGGCAGAAAATACAGCTCAGAGAGGTTGAGTGACTTGTTCGAGGTTACACAGTCATGGGGTGGAACGTAGGTCTGTCAGATTTCTAAGTAAAACAGGAAAAAGAAACACACACACACATGCAAAGCATGTATACGATCACACCACAAATTCATATAAAATTATGTATATAAGTGTACCCATTAGGAAGTTGCATATTCAAAACATGCTTTATGTCAATAATCCTCGTCTTTGTATAAAGGAGATTATGACAGCAAAGTGCTTTCATACTTTTCAAAGTGCTTTAACATGTCGATTCTTTAATCCTATAAATTTAGCGTGGGATAGAAGTTTCTGCATGTTCCAGACCCGGAGAGGCTGAGTGACTTATCCAAGCTTCTGTAGCCAATAAGTGGCAGGGCCGAGATGGTCTCCATCTGCTCAGTTCTGAATCTTGTGCCCTTTCTGTGCCCCTAGCTGATGGTGGCGGGCCTGGGGAGGACAAGGGAAGCTATGCAGATATAAACGAGGCGATTGCCCTATAAACATATAAACGAGGCTCCCACACAGCTGGGAGCGGGCCTGCCATGTGGCTTTGTTTTTTTTAATAAACTTTTTATTTTGGAATAGCTTTAGATTTACAGAAAAGTTGCAAAGATCCCCGAGAGAATTTCCAGATACCCCAAGCCCCACTTCCACTGTTGTGGGGACATTTTATATCCCTCTAGAACATTTCTCACAGCTAATGAACCAGTACTGATACATTATTATTAACCAAAGCCCATACTGTATTCAGAGTTCTTTAGCTTTTACCTAATGTCCTTTTTCTGTCCCAGAATCCCACCCAGGACACCACGTTCCATGTAGTCATCGAGTCTCCTCAGGCTCCTCTTGATTGTGACAGTTTTCTCAGACTGTCCTTGTTTCTGATCGCCTTGGCAGCTTTGAGAAGTTCTGGTCGGGTATTTTGCAATACGTGCCTCGATAAGGGTTTTTCATGATTAGACTGGGGTTATGGGATCTGATAAGGGGAGGCAGATTGCAGAGATGAAGTGCCCTCGTCAGCACATGCTTGCTATCAAGGACCCTTACGTTGTGGATGATGACCTAGATCACCTGGCTGAGGTGTACTATCTGTCAGGTTTCTCCTAAAACTCATTCCAAAGTGAGTGTTTGTTCCCCATTCCATCCCGTGATCTTCGAAAGAAAGTTGCGATGCTTGGACCACACTTGGACCACGGGATGGAGTCAGGCATCGCTGCCCAGACGGCAGAGAATCTACATAAATCATTGGGAATTCTGCCTGGGAGGGCTGTCTCTTCTCCCTGGCATGTGCCTTCTTCTGTGTTCCCCGGTGTTGTGCACAGAAGCCTGTTTGAGGACTGGACACCGTCCGTCCTGGTTAGACTATTCCCTGGGGAAGCGTCTCGAGAGAGCTTGAGAAACAGGCTCAGTGTGGCCTGGGAGCAGGCTTAGGGTCAGAAGGCCGGCTTCCAGCCTGGTCTCGCCACTGCCCACGGACATCTTGGGTCAGTCACTTTCCTCCCCTGGCTTACTCTGGTTCCCCTTCTACGTACCACAGGCGTGTAATAAATTAGCCCGACTTAATGGCTTAAAACAGCCAGTTTCGTTTGCTCTCAATTCTTTGGGTCAGGGGATGGCATGAGGGTGCACTCAGGCTGCTGTAGGTCTCTCGTGCGTTTGCAGTTGGACTCACTGAAGCTGCAGGCACGTGGTGATACAAGGCCAGCGTTGAGAGTGACTCATTCACGGCTTGGCTGCCTGCCAGCAGCTGAGCTGGGCTGTGGATTGTAGCATCTACACATGATCTAACAAGCACGGCGGTCTTGTGCTTCTTATAGGGTGGCTCGGGGTTCCAGTAAGAGTGCTCCAGCAAATAAAGTAGGGTCTGCTTCGGCTTCTATGACCCAGCTTCGAATAAACACACCGCCTCATTTCCACCAAATTCTCCTGGTTTTAAGCGAGTCACTATAGTCAGCTTAGATATACGAGGAAGGAACATAAACCCCATTTCTCTATGGGAGAAGCGTCAAGGGTTTATAGCTATTTTTAAAAACCCTTACAGCATGTCGATTTCCCCAGTTGAAAATTAAGGATCTAGATAAACTTAGAGATTCCTAAAGATTCAACCAGTCCCAATATTCTTTAAGATCCTGCTCTCTAGATGAAAACCTAATTTTCTCACAGTCTCAAGTGATGGATGTTCAAATTTATTTATTCTTCTCATTGACCTTCTCTGTGCCAGGCTGGGGACGGAGTCATGAATGCCATGACTTCACAGATAGGGAGGCGGGACAGCAGAGCAGTGAGGGGCATGGGCTGTAGAGCCGCATGGCCTGGGTCAAGGATCGTCTCTGTCATTTATTAGAGGTATAACCCTGGGCAATTCACTTAACTGCACTATACCTCAGTTTCCCCATCTGTGAACTAGGAGCTGATAAAACCTATCTCACAGGGTAGTGGAAGATTAGAAGTGCTACCCAGATAAAGTGCTCAGAACAGCATAAGTATTTAAGAAAGAGTGGCCTGACTCTCATTTGACAAGGTAGAGCAGTGTTTTCTGCCTCCTGTTCATTTATTCATGGCTGCATTTTTAAAGCTGAACACGCACTCTGGTGACAGTGTTTGGAAAATTAAGATCTTCAAGAATTAGCTAAATTGGATCTCTTCTCCTCTGAATTGGTACTCGGCACAAAAACTGGTTCTTCCCTGGGGTGGGAAAAAATATATACATATATATCCTGTGGACAGAGATCTCAAGGACGCCATCTACTGAGGGAAACTGGCAAAGGATGTGGGAAGAGATATTTCGTAGGCATCTTGGTTATTTCAGCCCGAGAAACCATTTCTTTACATCAGGCACACTTAGCCTGATGTAAAAACTGAGAATTTCCACCTGGGCTGTCTAGTTAGCCAGGCTTAATGACACTTGTTAAGAACATTCATTAGTGTTCGAGTAACGTGTCTGAGCATCGTATGTTCCGGCAACGTGTACGGTCTTATCAAATCTTTACAGGTACTAATACTGCCCTCATTTCACAAAGGTAGGGAAACTGAGCTGCACAGATTTAAGCTCACCTGTCCTTGCAGACATGTATCTGTATCAACCCGACTCAAAGTTTCTCGCACTTGACACTTATACTGTACACTGTGCATTTACTTGCCTAATATTCGTGCCTACTTTTGTTTTATTTCATGGATGTAAAATTTCCTCCTGGCCAGACTGAGGGCGCCTTGAAGTCTGGGACCGAGCCGTTTTCCACTATTGTCTCACGGTTGGCACACATGAATATAATAAGTACTTATTAAAACTCGAAATTCACTCATCATCTCTCTGCTTCGGACAAAGAAATACGGAGAAGAAGAGTTCCATTACCTTGGACATTTTCTCTAAATAGTCTATGGATTTTTTAAAGGACAGCAAAAGATATGGCGATTCACCGTTGTCATAGGAATAAGAAAATAATGAACGAGTGCAATTTATTGATAATCTCCAATCCCCAGGGAGCCAAGAATTTTAAGTGTATTATTTCCCAGACCTGCTAGCAAGTTGTGAACGTCGTCTCGGTTGAGTGGCGTTTCACACTGCATTTCGATTGCCCAAAGACAAAGCCATTCTTAGGCAATTCATAAGTCGAGTGTTTCATTTTCTTTTTTTTTTTTATCTTTTGTACCGCTACCTTTCTCGCTAGGGACAGAATAGTGTCAGGAAAATATCGCGTCACTGTTAAATTGTGAGTTAGGATGCCTTTTTAGAAATATCTTTTAAAGCTACGCAATTTACATATATTCAGAAAATGTATGGCTCGATGGCGTTTTACCAAGTGAACCTTCATGTAACCCAAGTTTTATGCGAGACGCTAAAGGTCGCTCACCCTCTCTTGACCTTAGTGTCCCCATTTTTTAGCAACAAAGGTCTTCTCAACTGTAACATGTCATTTTCAATGACTACATCTCACTTCATTTGTTGGTTGAACTCTGTTTCATCAAATTCTGTTTATGGGGAGTTGTGGATTTTTTTCTCTTTGTTATGAACGATCTTTCAACAAGTAGCTCATCCTCAATCTCGTTCATTTTCCCAAGTGTGTACTAGGGGGAAATTCCTAGAGGTGAAATTTGCTGGTCAAAGAGAATTGCTTAATCTTTCGAGCCTTTGCAAGGCACGCCATTAGCATGAAGAAGAAAATTGATTTTGCCAAGAAATACTTGGGCAATAAAAGACATTTACAAACAGGAAGATGTTGCTTTGGGGGGTAGGCAGTCTAGAGGAAGCTGAGCAGACAAAGCATGGCCTACTCTGAAGGCTCAAAGATTTCCCCAGAAACGTTGCAATTTGCCATTTTCGAAAATTATAGTTTAGTTCAAACTCACCCGCTTCCCCAAGAGGATTTCAGACAGCGTACAATAAAAGAACCAGCGTCACGGAGTCAAAAGCCGTTCCTAGCAGAGCACCAGGGCAACAGACAAGTTGCAAAATAGCTTTTCAAAAGCACTCAACACCCAGCTCAAGAGTGAAAAATGTCTTTTCAAGTTCAGCCAAGCTCCGGCCACTAGAGGGCACTAACAATACATATTTCCAGCCAGTCCCAGAGCTGTAGGAATTGGGGTTGGGCTGGCTGTTCTTTTCCAGCCTGTTCTCCCAGAGATAAAAAAAAAAAAACGTTGATGGCCCCGAGTTTGAGCTTCCAGAATCCTTGCTGGGAGGGATCCTCCATCCCCCCAAACCCTGAGAACTTTAATATTCTGTAAAACAGGTGGTAGCTTTAACTATGAAGGAAAATCTATGCGCATAAAGGGGAAGAAGACATTGCTCAGAATAATTGTTTTCTTTTTAAGTTCTTAATTATTTTTTCCACTTCCGATGAATCAGCGTCACCACCGAGTGACATGCCACTCATTAATTTCCTCTCTCCGATTCATTTGGCCTCTCCTGAGGTACTCTTGCTTTTTCGTTCCCCTCATGTTGAAGGAATTTAATAATATCGACAGCCTAATGTGTAAGCCAAATGTCATAGCGTCTGTAACCGGAGCAGTCCATAATTATTAATAATTAATATGAAACGGCAACCGACATTCATCAAGCAGTCCCAATGACGACACTCTGGGTCTGGGACTCCAAAAAGGCAGCTACAAATCCCCAGGCTAATAGGAGTTGAGAGATGGGTGGTGCCTGGTAATAGATTAGAGGAACCAGAGGATTCTAAGTCCTGAAAATATGGGTTTGCTAATCGCCATCGATAGACCCTGGTCCCATATCTCTTGCTAAAGTGCACAGGCCGCTTCCTCCAGGACTGAACACCCTCTGACAATAGAAGGCTCTCTCTGGCAGCATCTAGGTTTTCCTACTGATCGCATTTCAGATTTCAGACACTGGCTTCTGAGAGAATCTGTCTCCTCGGTGAGCAGAGAAGGGAGGAAATCAGTCATTGGCTTTAAATTGCTTCCTAGCTTTTTTGAAAAAATGAAACAAAACTAGGTGGGGTTTTTTTTTCCAGTTTATAATATACTTATTTTTGAAAATCGAGATACGATCAACATATAGCATCATGTTAGTTTCAGGCACACTCCACAACGATTCGATATGAGTCTATATTGCAAAATGATGATCACTGCAGGAAGTCTAGTGAACATCCATCACCACGGAGAGCTACAAACTTATTTTTCTTGTGATGAGAACTCTGAAGATCTATTCTTTTAGCAACTTTCAAATGTGTGGGATGGCATCGTTACCAACAGTCACCATGCTGCCTGTGACGTCCGCAGGACTTACTTATCTTATGACTGGAAGTTGGTACCTTTTGACCATCATTACCCGTTCCGCCCACCTGCCCACCCCCCTTCCTTCCACCGTTGGTAGCCACCGATCTGCGAGTTCATTTTTTTTTTTTAGATTCTACATATAAGTGAGATCATGCAACACCTCCCTCTCTCCGCCTGACTTATTTCACTTAGCACAATGCCCTCAAGGCCCATCCATGTTGTCGCAAATGGCAGAATTTCCTCTTAGCTTTTTTTTTCTTAATTGAAAAGGTGCCTGGAATTCTAATGTTTCCCCCAAAATTAGGCCTCAAAAGGAGGTACAAAGAAAGGAGTTTGAGCCAAGATTCGGAAAACCGTGGTGCATAACCTTTTAAAAGCCCCTTTTATTAGCAAACGGAATAGCGCCACATCCAGAAAAACGCTTCTTCCTCTCCCCCTTGCCTGCAAAGCCATATGTCTTCCTTTTAATGGCCTCCTCATTTATCCTCAAGGAGCTTCTGCCCCTCTGAGGTTGAGTCCCTCTGGTTATCAGCAAACCACAGGGGCCTGATAACTTTGGAAGGGGCACATTTTAAAAAACGAGGCACCTATCTTCATAACTTTCCATCGTGGAAGAAGAAGAAAACGCTTTGGCAGAGATAAATGACTCTGGTTTTAATTCGGACCCGACATCCATCTTGGCAAAAACTAAAACCAGTTTGGAGGGATTGAAAACGTGGCACGGAGGTTAGACAGTCACTCCCGCAGAGGGAAGTCTGTGCAGAGATAAGCCTGGTTCTCTGGAGCTCGACATGTTTGGACGGCTAACATTTTGATTTTCTTCACGTCCCTCTCTTTCTTACGAGACGTTTCTCCTGTGCGATTTCCTTTTCTTGTTTGAACGTTTAGCCATTGAAATGCTTGGTTATTTGAACCAATAACAAATCTCTCTTATTGCTCTTGGCTGGAAGCTTCTGAGAAAGAACTCGATAGAGACTTCGGAAAGCGAGCACGTGAACTTTGAAGTTGCCGGGCGGTACCTTTAGACCCCATTAGAACACAAAGAGAAAGAAACATATTTAATCAAAGAGCCTTTGCCCACACCCTCCCCTGCTTCCCCTGCCCAGTGTTTTGAATCCGCTGAGTGTTGTATCAATGTCAGTTCCTAAGTTTGTGGTTTGTTGGAGAGGTTCAAAGGCACCGTCTGATATTTGGATGTAGTATAACTCAATGGAATGTCTTGATCGCGTCTCTTAGAAACAAGCTCTACTATGAGGCAACAGGTCAAGGATGGAGGCCAGAAAAATCAAAGCCTGCCCAGATTCTTTGAGGGAACTCTGCTCATAAGACCGGGCTTCACAACCACTGGGCTAAGGAAGTCATCTTTGTGGTGCTGGCTTCTCTCCCACTCTTTTTTGGAGGCATTTGTGTGGTGCAGTCTTCCAAGAAAACCGGTCTTAGAGACTCAGAACCCGATAGTAAAAATCTTCAACAAAGTTCCCAAGTTATGGGCTACGGAGAATTTTAATACGGATTTAAAATTTAGTTCCTATTCAGCTTTTGACACCTAGAACTGAATGTCCATTAAATCCATTGGGAGTCTGGTAAGAATGATATAAGAAAAAAATTATATTCAAATTCTTCGTAGGGTCAAGTAGATGTTTAATTAAAGATCAGCAGACGGGCCCGAGATGCAAGCACAGAATCGAGAGAGCTAAAGTGACTTATTCAAGGGCACTTATAATTGCTCCTGGTGATGGTAGGGATGGTGGGGATGATGGTGACGGTGGTGGTGGTGATGGTCGCCGTGATGATGGTGATGGGGGCAGTGGCTGGTGGTGGCGATGATGACGGTGAAGATGGAGATGGTGATGGAGACTAGATCCCAAAGATGAGTTTTCCTTGCATCTCATTCTTAGTACCAACACCTGTTATATTTGAGCAAAGGAGGTTGGAGGTAAAAGTTGACTTGTAGGAGGTCACAAAGAATGTTTTGAGGATAGTGTCAAGCTTTAATATTTACTGCATCAAGTTTATTGTTTGTTTGTTTTTTCCTAATGAAAATAGTAAACTTATTGAAGCAAATATGGAAAATATATCAGAGTATAAAAGAGAAGTAACAAGTATATCTGGAAGGTGAGATTTTAGGACGTGTTTGATTCTGGTTCTTAATGTTTATGTTTTGCATGAAGTTGTTTTAATGCTTGAATAGCCCTATGATGTCTACACGATCACTCTGTATTATAGGTGAGGAAACTGATAGTTTAAGTAACTTGCCCCCAACATCCCACGGCAAATAAGGGGCGGAGTCAAAATTTGAACCCAGGTCTCTCTGACTCCAAAGTGATGCTAGCAGCCAATATATAATACTGTCTCCTAGAGTGGCCCTTAGAATTGTCATGGAAATACTGTCCCCAGGGACGACACTTCAAGAAGCCTTATAAAGCGGTCCTCTGGTGATTTCTGTAAGGCAAGCTTCTTGGCCTCACCTGAGTTTTGTTCTGAAGCAGACGTTGCTTTAGCAAGATTCTAGGGAACCTGGAATCTCTTCTCCCCAGAATCACAGGTGCTTGAGAATCACGGGCTTCTATTCCAAACTCTCTCCTTAGTGCAAGGATTCCTTCTCAGCATCCCAGACAGAGGGTCCCCACTCACTTCTTGAATATCGCTTAGACAGGGAGCTCTTCCTCTCACAAGCAGTCACATATATACACATACACACACATATGTATCATATATCACATGTTATATATTACATAATATATATTTAAAAAACTCTAGCTTTTCAAATCTTTATCATGTGTTGAGCCCACGTAATTCCCATGTGACCTTCATCAACTGTACAGAACGAAATTCCTTTTTCTCTAATAGCACAGCTCTCTAAATATTTGTGGGCTGCAATTTTCTGTCCCCAGGACCAGAGCCACAAACTGCTCCATCTATTGGCCCTGACTTGCAGAACCCCTTTATCTTGGTATTTCCTGTCCTTCACAAACAGTAGTGGAGCCCCAGATCCAAATCCTGGGGGTGAGCTGATCAAACAGAACCTCGGCTCAGATGCTATTCTATGACTGCAGCCCAACACAGCCTCGAGTCCTTTTTTGAAGAGCATTATCGAGGTAGAATTCACAGACCACACAATTCGCCATTTAAAGTGTACAATTCAGTGGTTTTCAGTATGTTCACGGGTATATGCAACTATCACCCCAGTCAATTTCTGAACATTTTTATAAAGAAATACTTTAGCTATCATTCCCTTATCCTCTGTCTATCCCATCCCGAATCAACCATCAATCTACTTTCTGTCTCTATAAATTACCCTATTCTGGACATTTGATATGAATGAATCATAATATATGGACTTTTGCATCTGGCTTCTTTCACTTAGCATCATGTTTCAAAGCTCATTCATGTCATACCCTGTCTTGCTTGGTACTTCATCCTTTTCCATAGCTCAGTAATATTCCATCGTGTGAATAAACCACATTTTGTTCATGCATTTGTCAACTAACGAGCATTTTGGTTGTATCCCCTTGAGTTATTTTGATGTCACTTATTATTGGTGGGTTTTAGTGACCCAAAATTCTGGGTCCCAGTCACATCAACAGTGACGAAGTCACTTCTCCAACATATGTTTTGGCATCGGATTGAAAAATAAAAGCAAGCCTAAATTAATCACTTCACATTTCATCCAGCAATATTTAGAACTGTGAATTCTTTTAAAATCATCCTGACCTGAGGTATCCCTTCCAGTTTGATGTCACCTCTAAACAGAGCTGTCTTCAGGGTCATTATTGGTAATAAACTGGGCAGAGAGGATTCAAGCACAAAGCTTGACACCGAGGCAATGTTTTCCCATATACATTCCCTGGATATCTATATAGTAATAGACATCATGAGAAAGGAGGTTGTGCTGTGTTTCTGAGGCATCGAGGTCCTGCAGGTCTGAGGAGGTGGGGACACAGGGCCCCAGCTGGCAGCTGGCACTAGATCAGATATGGAGACTGCCCCCCAGTCCCCCTCTGCCAGGGGCACAGTGATGGGAAAGTCTTGGGTACACCGTCATATTCTGGGAAGTGGTCCCTCTCCCTGGTTCTTGGGACGCCTCTTCCATCATCTTCCAGGAGCCAGGGCCAAGGACCATGGTGACTTCGGCCCGGTGAGGAACTGCAATCGTTTTCCACCCAAGTTCCACGTGGCCGGTGGACGGAGGGCGGTGTGCGTGTGTGTGAGAGAGTGGACTCTCTCGGCTCCTACGACGCATTTACTCACCCCACTTTTCTTTGCTTTGACAGTAAGGAAATTCTCCCAAGCATCAGAGAAGCCAACCTGGCGATGGTATTCTCCAGGAGGTCTTTGTTTTATTTAAGGTTTAGATCAGAAGTTTTTAAAAGTAAAAGATCAAAGATTCAGGACCTCAGGGGGAAAAGGATCGGAGGGAAGAATAATGGCAGAGCGCAGAGAGAAATGTTTGCATCGTGTAGAAGGCAGGCGGGCTTAATACCTTCTTTTATTGTTATTGTTTTTTATCTCATCATAGACTTCAGATGTCTCCTCATTGTTGCCTCATAATTGCAACATTTGGAAAGTCCGTTGCAACAGTTTATAAATCGCCTGCACATACATGGCCTCTCCTTTGTCTCTGTATCTCTCTCTATTCTTCTTGTCTCTTTCTCTGCATTTAGATCTTTGCAAGAACCTTTCATAGGACAGGGGATTTTTTACAGATGAGCAAACTGAGTCTCGGAAAGCGAAGACACTTGTTCCCCCAGCTCATAAATTGGCAGAGCTGGGCTTTGCTGGTTCGTACGCTAGCATTTTGTCTCTGCTCCCCCAAGTCAGCTCTTGGGGACAGAATTCTGGAACTTTTGGGCAGTGGGTTGGGGATCAGCTAATCACTGAGACACAGACTCTCACAGAAGCCTGAGAGTCTCTTCGCCATCGTTAAGTCTTAATTAAAGGCTTCGCCCCTCTACATCCCAGACCAGCCCCTAGAAACAATGATGTGATTTTATTTTGTTTTCTTTCTCTGACCTGCTTATCTCACCTGCTTTAAAGTTAGCTTCTAAATGTGCACATTAAAGGTGATTAGAAGACTTGGGGACATCTTCTGTCATTAGTTAATGCTTTAGAGAGGGTCCCAGTTGCAGATCATGGTGCCAGGGCCCTTTGCCCCATACATCACTCACCGCCAACAGGCCTCTCTTCCTTCCCTCACCAGCGTCTGCCCCCCGAATGGGCTGCAGATCGGAGGGGTCGGGAGACGAGTTTAATTTAAAGACGAGCCCCCCTTGAGCTGCCAAAGGAAATGGCATGTCAGCTACGTCAAAAATAGATACTGTTGTGCAGATATATGGACGGGAGGTGGACGCCGCCCCTGCCATTCATTACCTGGATTGCCTTTAAACGTCAAAACAAATCCTTCTCCGGTCCTTCTCCAAAACTTAAATCATCGAGAGAGACAGGGTCAGCCTCGGCAGTTTGGAATGCTGGAAGAGAGGGGGATGGGTGGGCGATGGGTGTGTGGGGGGGTGGTAAGTGAAGGCTGCCCGTGTGACTGGGGGTCTCTGTGTGCATGTGCTAAGCACGGATTTCCCCCGCCCTGCTCTGAAAGACGGTGCAGATTGCAGCCTGCCCCTACTTTCCTGAGGCAGACTTCACGGTTCCAGGAGAGCGCTTTCCGACGTGCGAATACAGATGTGGATGTTTGTGAACGCAGCCACGCGCGCTACGTGTCAGTAGTAACAGCTGATCCAAACATGGGTGGCGAGTCGAAACACAACACAAATATGACAAGAATGACACCTGTTTACACTAGTCGATGCTTTCTGTGTGCGAGGCATCCGATGATCATCTCGATTAATACTAGAGCAACCTCACGAGGTGGATCGTTTCCACTTTACAGATGAGAAGGCTGAGGCTTGGAGACGGTGAGGTGCCTGCTCAAGGTTGCACAGTGCTACTAGATGGCAGGACTCCACAGCACGCAGTCTTAGGCTCCATACTGGTACCCGATCAAAAACGGTAGCGCATTAGGAGGCAGCTGCAATGCTTAACTGATATTGGCTCGGATGCCTTAAAGCCAATAAATCAACGGATTGTAAGAAGTAATTTTATAGAAATTGAAAAAAATCACTGCCTGCCTAGTGGTTAGGAGGCTGGGATCCTGAGCCAGACTCCCTTGCCTCAAACCTTTCGATTTCCTAACCAGGTGCCCTTGGGCACATAATTAATCTGTTCGTGCCTCAGTTTCCTCCTCTGTAAAATAAAGATGAGAACATTGTCTTCTTCACAGGCGGTCAAGAGGATGAATATTTGTCAAGTGCTTTTACACTGTCCGAGCATAAGATAAACTTTTAATAAATTAGCTACTATTAAGCACACATGTGTTTAGTTTGTTCTGCTTTTAGTTCTTTTAACTAAATAACTTTATGGCTTCCACGTTAAAGGATTCTAAACTGTTGAGACTTTCCTGAGAATATAGAGACATTAGATAGATAGATGATAGGTAGATGATAGATAATAGATAGATACGCTAGGTAGATAGATATGATAGATTAATGATATGTTTTGCATCATTTACATATATAAAGAAATCGTTATATTCTGGGCTGTATATATGTATAGGAAAATACCGGTGTTTTTCAAGGTATAATTATCTATATAGGTATAATTATAAATATATATTTTTAAACATTTTAAAATATACAATAAAGTCCCAAAGGGGAAACAATTCCAATGTCTATCAGACATTTGTGTGAATGGACACAGAGATTGTGGTATGTTTATACGATGGAATACTCAGCAATGAAAAAGAACAGGGCACACTTACATGCTATGGATGTAACTTACACACTTACACACTTACATGGATGAAT
Source organism: Pteropus medius (assembly GCF_902729225.1). Lineage (NCBI taxonomy): Eukaryota > Metazoa > Chordata > Mammalia > Chiroptera > Pteropodidae > Pteropus > Pteropus medius. The sequence continues at coordinate 1,738,240 of NW_024343733.1, read as the reverse complement.
CTCCAGAACCTTATGCCGAGTGTAAGACGCTATATAGTGTAGAATTCCACCTATATACAGAAAAATCCATAAGGGGCAGAAAGCAGATTATGGATTTGCAGCCTGGATCTGGGGCCAGAATAGGGAGTGGCTGCAAATGGACTCAAGGACTTTTGGGGGGCGGGACAATGGAAATGTTCTAAAATCTGAATGTCGTGAAGGTTGCACAACTCTGTAAATTTACTAAGATATTATTGAATTGTACACTTAAGACACATACATTTTATGAAATATGAATTTGTAAAAAAACTTATAAAAGTTCAACTACTGTCCATTATACCTTTGTGATTGGTATACCTATGTTCATAACAACAGCATATATTTAAACATTCTTATTTTATGTTTTTAAATTATTGTTTTCTTTATATAAAATATTATAACACGAATGCATAGCTGCTATTAAAAAAAAAAAACCAGACTCTACAGAAGTATAAAGTAAAAAAGTGAAATTCATGGTTTTTTTTGTATCTCTTTTCCCTAACTACTTTACTCATAGCTTAGTGCAGCGGTCCCCAACCTGTTTGGCACCAGGGACTGGTGCTCCTGTGAGACTCTTATGCCTGACGATCTGAGGTGGAGCTGAGGCGGTGATGCTAGCGCTGGGGAGCGGCTGCAGATACAGATGAAGCTTCGCTTGCTCACCGCTCACCTCCTGCTGTGCGGCCCAGTTCCTAACAGCCCATGGACTGGTATTGCTCCATGGCCTGGGGGGGTTTGGGGACCCCTGGCTTACTGTATATACTTTCAGACCTTTTTCTAGAAATATATATGATATACATTATACATATACATGATATATGATATATGTGTACATAATGTATATATGTGAGTGTATGTGTATATATACACATACATACACATGCATGTATATGAGAGAGAAAAAGAGATTTTATTTCTGTCATTTTCACAGAAGTGCGTTCACAGTATATACACACAGCTCTGTGACGGGAGGTCAAATTTTATCCTAGATGCAATCTTGGCACAAGTGAACCTATCGCATGCTTTTGTCCTGGGTGCCAGCCCTGTCTGGGGTCCCATCCAGCTCCCCAAACCCACACCTTCCTTACTGTTCTGTCCCAAAGTTCAGGATGACCGGGCTCTGTATATTATTCACAAAGGACAAGCTCCGGGTTAACCTTGAATGGACCAAGCTGAGTCCTATGGCATGTGCTCACTTGTGTCTCTCCAACCTGTCACACACTCGGGACCAGGGAGGGCTTCACAGGCAGCCTCTCGATCAGTGTTTCTCAGCCTCGGTCCTGTCGACTTTGGTTACTGGATCATCCTGTTGGACGCTGTCCTCCTGCGCATTGCAGGGTGCTGAGCTGGTAGCATGCACGTACTCCCCTGCCCTCCATGGTGACAACAAAAAAGTCTCCAGTCGTAGCTCGTTATTTCCTGGGGAGACAAAATCACCCCCGGTTGAGATCTCCTTCATCTCTTGTTTGTTTTTTTCTCCCATCCTGCATCTGGGTGCTAGCTCGCCCATGTCACAGGTCAGTAGAATCTGGTTCGCTGAGGGAAAAGCCTTCCCAAGGACACGTTTGTACTTCCACTCAGGACAAAGTCGCTTTTTGGTGATAGATCCATTAGTGACAAGAATGTACTACGTCTTAGACAGAAAACCAGTCTTTATTATGGGATTACAAAAGCATTATATAGTATTTGTTTTAAAAAATAGAACATTACAGCTATGGTTGATTTATACAGTGAAAATTCCTGGAATCCCATCCCCTTAGAAAACCGCCATAGACTTGCATACACACGCACACACGAACACACACACGTGTGCAACTATATCCATCTATATTTAACCAAGGGTTGACTATGTATACTCTTTAACAACTCCTCCCCCAACACACACATATAGCCACAGCATCTTAGTGTATTTGTCAGTTCTTGCCACAATAATGCTGCAGACCAAAACCACCCCAAGACTCAGTGGCTTGAAACAACAGTCATTGTTTCTCAAGCTCACAGGTCTGTGGGTCGGCAGCAACTCAGCTGGACTTTGGGCTCCGGACTGAACCCAGGTCTGGTTCCCCTGGACTATCCAGGGATGGCGAACTTCACCATGAGTCTCATTCTGGAGACCAGGGCAAGAGGCCAATGGCGACCTTGGGCATGTTACTTTTTCGGACGGATCACGGGAGTGGAATAGGGCGAGGTCAACCCCGCAATCGCGTTTCAAGCGTCTGTGTGGTCGCATCTACTAGCATCCCATTGGTCAACCCACGTCACGTGGCCACGCCCTGCAGCAAGCACACCCCGCCCACCTTGAGACCACAGCAAGGTTGCCACCTGTAATTCGACCTCAGGAGACTGTGCCATTTAATCATCGAGACCAATCATTTAATATGCCGGACTCATGAGAGATGCGCAGACGTGGATGCGTCTCCGGGTCTTATAATTAATCAATGGTTTCAGATCGTGCTTGGTTTGGGATTCAAATCACCCCCCTCTTCCCTAATATTCTATTTCCATGTAGCTTCATGATCAATATTTGTACCCACAGAATTTCTCTTCAGAGATCCTCTTGTCTCTCTTAAGAGACAAGTGATATGACAGTGGACAACTTACTTAGAATCCCCACGCTTCAGCTTCTACATTTCAAAAATGTATAGTAATAATAATATCTAACTTGCAAGGGGATAAAAAGGAGTCATCAGCACAAGGTGCAGACTCAAAAACTACAGATACTATAGTCACTTTGGTGTAATGTAAAAACCATCGAACCTGGAATCAGAATGCCTAGAGTTCCTTCCTGCAGTCCCCCGCCCTTGTCCCCTGGAGCCTGTCACAGCCGTGTCTTCATCTGTAAAACAGAAATGACATTCTCTGACCTGCCTCTCTCCTGGGATGAATCAAGACACTGAATGTGATGATGAAGGTGAAATTACTTTATAACGACTCAACACACACATCAAACTATTACGTGTACCGTTTTTCAGCTGAGCTTTCCTTTCACCCCCAGTGTCTGACAAGTTAAATACCAGCCAGAATGATCGTCGGGAGATGAGCGGCTTGAAAACAAAGCCCATACAGTCTGGAGAGGGAGAGATTCCTTTTGCCTTCTCTGTAAAAGGCTTAGAGAAGCAGCAGTCGACGGTGTCAGCCTTGCGGATCAACTCATTAACATCGATTCACTCATTTCATGCTCACGACTGGGCCCTGAGTTGGAAAGCCCCACTGTGCCCATGAGGCACACACAGTTTGGAAGAGAATGAATATGCCCGCTAGTTGCTACCTGAGACTACCACCTGGCACTCTCACTTGAGCTGGTCTGTATCAGTCGGGGTCCAATTTGAGGAGCAGAGCTGCTGTGAGGTCTGGGACAGGGCTTTGGTGACGGGTAAGTGTAGGAACAGAAGGTCCAGGAAGAAGTTAGACTGGCTGAAAGGAATCATCAACCAGGCCATCCGAGAAAACACACACGTCCTGCGGCCGTAATGGGATGATTAAAAGGAAGCCCGTGGGGAGAGAATGGGGGTGAACACGGTGGGGAGAGGGGCCAACGGGAAGCCCCACGTCTGTGTGGCTGTGGCCTCAGTGAGACCAGCTGCGAACATCTGCCGGGGAGCCTGGGGGCTGCTGCGCTTCTGCATTTAGGAGACAGAACTGGAAACCAAACAGGAAAGCGTAGACATCTCTGCTTTTGTCACCGCATCTAACCAAGGTGACCCTCCAAGGGCAATGGCCGTGCTTCATTCTGTCTTTCTACTCTCACACAAATCCCGCTCTTGGCCAACTGTAGTCTGGATTCAAACGCTCAGGGGGCCCTAGGGGACCTAGCTGCAACTTAGCCAGGTCGACACTCTACAAACCGTCTCATCATCCAAATGTGAATCTGTCTGCTCTGTCTGGAGAACCCACTCTGGGACCTACTGCATGACACTGAACCTATAAAGAAGATGTAAAGTATTTACGTCTGATACCGTGTGAGGATTTAGTCTGCAACCTTGCAGGAGAGGCAGGACGTGGACACGCGAACCGTTAAAAGACCTCACGCAGACACAGCATGCAACCCAACTGAGTGCATGTTGCCAAGCCCTTGCAATCTGAAATGGAGAGACTTGTGATTTCTCCAGAGTTTTATGGTCTTTGACAAAGACAGGGAAAAGCAAAAGTTGGCAGTGGGCAGACGCTGGCCTTCCCACATGTGATAGATTGAGTTGTCTGCAGTATTTCGTAACCGCCCTATTCTGCATGCATACCCTTTGCATGTGACTTTGCAGGACATGAGTCTTACCATATGACTTGCTTTGGCCAACGAAACGCTAGCGGGCGTGATGTGGATAGAAGCATAAAGGCTTGGTTTTATGTGTCTTCCATTCGTCATGTTAAGAACATGTCCTGAGTAATCACGGATCCATGGGGGATGAGAGAGATGATAAATCAGACCTGATTTCAACTCACGGCCTTAAATGGAGCCCCTCCCAGCTGAGCCCAGCCTGGATCAGCGAAACTGCAGTCAACTCATTGATTCTTGAGCAAAAAATAAAGGTTTGTTGCTTAAGCCATTGAACCTTGGAAGGATCTGTCAGGCGGCTCTCTTGGAGTCGTAGCTAATATACCATGTAATTCACGTAGAGATGGACTTGGAAAAACTTGAGATCTACTAAAAATGTTATGATCCTCATGAAAGGGAATTCAGGTACAGAAAGCGACAGCTCAGTGTAGCAGGTAGAGGAGGGTAGGTAAGCAACATTGCTTTTGATGAGGATGGCTGAATGCATTGTGGGATGGGGGACTGTACCTTTAAAACAAGCCACTCTGCTTTCAAGGAGTCCCTACTATGCAAAGCATGCATATGAATGTACCATTTCCTGAAGATCATATAGATTTCTTCATGACATTTATTGTTTAATTGAGTTACATTTATTGTAGAAAACTGGGGAATAAAATTAAACAGTGGAAAAAAATTAAACAACCTAATTCTACCACCCAGAGATAGCTTCTGTAAGCTTATTAGTGTACAGTCATCTATGTACATATTTTTCCTAACAAAATTGGGATCATATAGTGTACATTGTTTGCTAACTCTCTCTCCCTCACCACCACTTACAAACAGACTATGTACATTCACTGTAGAGATAGTTTTCTAAAACGTGAAATATGGTGACATAATTTAATCAACCAATTTGCTATTGCTGAACTCGGATTATTTCCAATTTCCTTCCATCATAAATAACACTGCAACGAACATCTTGCATCTAAATATTGGTGCAGAGTCCCGATTCCTTCTTTAGAATGAATTCCTAGCAGTGAGATTACTGGAGTTCAAGGTTTTTCGAAACACGTTTTAAATTTTCCCTCCAGAAAAGTCAATCCACTGGGACTGCTATCTGTAGTGTTTAAGAATTACTACTTAGATGAAACAAAATTAAAGAACCTCAGAGTTCGTCGATATTTTCAGTTAGCAGTAAAATTCATCAAAACCCAAAATCATTCAACAGATATCTTATTGAGTACAGATTGAAGGTCAGGTGCTGGGGACACAGCAGTGAACAGAGCAAGTAGAAATCTTTGCCTTGACTATTTGAGGTCCATAAAGAAGACCAACATCGAGAGAGTGGCTACTTACGGAGACTGACATGCGCTAGCGTGGCTCCAGTTCCTCGAAGTCCTGGAGAAGCCACATCGCTGTCCAAGCAGAACCACTTTCCCTGTTATTCGCATAGTTCTGTTATCCTCACTCCAGAGACCCCAGAAGAAGGGAAGTCAAGGAAGTCGGTGCACTCTCTTCAAGTGAAAAGCAGTCGCCCCGACTCCCCTCCCCCAAAGTGAAAGCAAAAACCCTCAATTCGGTAGGTCGAGTATCTTTGGAGCTGCCTGCCCCGCCCACCCAGGAGACATCTTCTGGTGTGGATACTTCACAAGCCATGGAGCACTGGGCAGAGAGTTTGGGATGATGTCACCTGCACACTGAGATGTATTTATGGCTTCATGCCCACGGCTGCCTTTCGCTTCTTCTCTTTGGGTAAATACATCAAGGGGCCATCACGGCGAAGCTGGCGAGTGCTGGCTGAGTGGTTTATGGCTGTGCCTGAGCTGGGAGGTGTGTTTGCAGGTCTGCTTGGCAGGCCCCTAGGTGCGAGTTTGTAAGATGCTGGGCCCTGGATCCAAAAACCAGGCTACATCACGGAGCCTGCTTTTGTCTCCTCAGGATGTTTCCTTCCCCTTTGCTTCGAGCCCCTGTCCCCCATGTCAGCGGAGCCGCCCCCAGTGCACATCTTTTCTTTCTTGAGTCATAGCCAAAGAAAGAAGCGAACCTCTTCGCCGACCTCCCTGGACCAAATTCAAAAGCCCTTCAGCTCACACCTCGACTATGCTGACCTTTTGACTCTTGATTTGGAGGAAACCGAAGGTAAAGGAGACATGAGTCCAGCAACTGAATTTGACCTCTTCAGCGGTTTGGGAGGCCGTGGGGAGGGGGCGCTCAGAAGGGCAGAAGGGGGACAGCTCAGGAAGACCGTCTCCTCTGGGAAGACCTCATGGCTCCCATCCCCAGCTGGGTTAGGTCTCCTTGTCTGTGCTGACCTCCGTCACAGCATCTATGACACACCACAAAACAATGTACCACGTGGTGCTTCAAGACAGGGACCGTGGGCCTAGCAACACTGGTGCTTTTGTCCATTCATTCGTTCTTTCGTTCATTCATTCAGCAAAATGCAGCCCTTCCCCACTTCCCGCCATCAACCATGCCTCAGGCACTAGGTAGGACACAGTGCTGAACGTCCATTCAGTTACGCCTTCAATAAAAACATATCGAGCGCCTACTGTGTGCTAGGCTCTGGGTTTGACTCGAGCTGAAGTGTGAACGGTGGGTCCCAATTTCACGATGATCAGTTGAGTCAGGAAGAAAAATAGACAATTTCAGTTTTGTAACTGAATTTCAGTAATTTCAGTGCAAGGGAACTCCGCCCTGTAGGCATGCAGGAGAAAGGGATCCTGATTGAGATTTTTGATGCGTCATGGAAGGCTGCCTGGAAGAGAAGAGAAAATTAGGGCTTCTTGTAGACTCGCTTTGGAGAAAGCTTCCAAATCACCAGTCTGGCTCAGTCGTCAATACCGAGAATGCCTCGGCCTCCGAATCGACCATATAATAGTCCTAATCATCGTAATTGCTGCCAATTGATGCAGAGCAATGGGACCACCAGTCACTGTTGGTGGCATACTGCGTTGCCGTGCAACTAGGCAACAGCCAAATAGGTCTATGATGCACAAACATTTCAGCCCAGCAACTCAACACCTGCTATGGTCTCCAGAGAAACTCTAAACCCTGGGCACAGGAAGCCAGGCACAAGAATACTCCTTGCAGCATTGTTCCTGATATTAAAAACGTGGAAACTCCCAGCACGGTCACCAACAGGGGAATGAATGAATGAATTGGTATGCATTCATTCAGCGAGTGCTCTACGGCAATTAAAATAACCAACTAGGCATGTTCATGCCAGCACAGGGCAATCTCGAGAACGGCATGCTGGGAAGTTTGCACAAGGGTATGGACAGGACGATACTATTCCCATGAAGTTTTAAAACGTGTGGGATAATACCACGCGTGACGTAAGACCATATATTGTTTAAGGATACCTCCATCCATGTAAAGTCATGGGTACAAATGATGAACCTCAAAATCGGGAAGGTGGTTCCTTTAGAAAGGGAACAGAAAGAATGCAATTGGGGGGAGTTGCTTATGAGAAATGGCATCCGAATAATTTTATTTCTTAAGCTGGGTGTTGAATACATGAGTGTTTATTATGTTGTTCTCTATTCTTTTGCGTGCCTGAAATATTTCGAGGGGCCGATAAGAAATGCTGATACATGCATACAGCATGTCCTCTGTTCCTCATGAAACCCTATGGCTCAGAAGCATTATTTTCCACTCCCGGCCCTTCCAACCCTCTCTGTAATTTTGGACACCGGGAAAGAGTTTCCCAACATTTGGAAGAAATAAGAACATGGCAGATATTAAGTTCTTTTTGTATTTATGTGGATTATCTCAGAACTATCACGGCAGCGCTACGAAGTGGTTATAATTTCTGCCCTCATTTCACAGATGCAGCCACTGAGGCTCAGAGAGGGAGCAGCTCTCAGAAGTCACCCAGTTGCCGAGTGATGGGGCGGTGAGGTATGAACTCATGACCCAGAGCTGCTCCGCCAGGGAGGCATAGAGTGTAGGGCTGAAAAGGGTCACCCCTGGCATCGCACACACTCTTGGGTTTCAGCTCTACCTTTTCCCACTCTGTGGCCTTAGGCAAGTTCACCTCTTTGTGCCTCAGTTTCTTCACCTGCAAAATGGGGCTAGTTATAGCAACTCCTTCGTAAGGTTGTCACAAGGATTTTTAAAAAATGCTAAAGAACTCAGAATTGTACCTGACACATAGTGAGCACTATGAGAGCGCAGGTCGATACTGTTTCTAATTATGCCTGAACACTACATTCTTCAGACCCCTGGAAGGTGGACCCAGGTGACCTGCAAGCCAGGCTACAGCCGGCGCTGATCGGGGCTGGGCCGTGGTCGGGTGCTGGCTTCCCAGTTTAGGGGACCAGGAGACCTTCAAAGGGGCACGTAATTTGGCCAACAGATGAAAAAGGGTTGGTGATGGATTCGTGTACCAGGCGCTCCCCCACCTCCTGCTCTTCGGCGTTTCCCCGCTCACCATCACTCACTGGCTCTATAAACAGATTTCCCAGTAATCGATTTTCCTTCCCTTTGAAGTCTCCCCATCCATTCTCTCCCTACTCTTAGCCCGCGCCCCTTCCTCTCCAAGGAGAACCTTGTGTCAGCAACAGTTTCCAACAGGACGGGGGCGGAGCGGTGCAGAATGTGCTTTGGGAGGTCAGTTCAGTTCAATCCAACACGTCTCTTCTGAGCACCTACTGGGTGCCTTTTTAGAATTTTGCCGGGGAGGGAGGAACCGCGAGGGATAGAAGGGAAAGATCTGGCCAACGGGATCGGAAGCTGGGCTCTGTCGGAGCGAATCCTCGGACAGCTCCGTCCTCTCTCTGAGCCGTGGTTTCCTTCTCTGTGCAGTGGGGATGATGACGATCACGCCGAGCCCACGGGTGTGTGGGAGGAGTGAAGGACACTCCACCCATGACACACAAAGCAGGGGCTCAGCTAACGGCGGTTCCACGCTCTGTTATCGTGACTGGTGTGCTGGAGAAGGCAGAGACTCGAAGGATGTCCATTCTGGACTAGAAGATTCGGGGAATGGAGCAGCCATCTGCCGAGATGAGGCGCTCAGCAGAAATCCAGATCTGGAGAGGAGAAAATCAATACCAGTGGGAAGACACTGAGTTTGAAGGAGCTGAGTGTGGGCCACATGGAGATACCCAGGAGACATCTGGTAACCCAGGCCTGCAGACTTGGGGCTCACATCATGGAATAATCATAATTCCTGGGATCCCAACTTTCGCAGGGACCACACAAACCTACTCAGGGGAACTTGCATCCCTGGAGATTCATGGGACGGGGAGAAGCGTCTCGCCGGCCCCCTACCACTGTGCGCACACGAACTCAGACGTCTCTGAGCCAGGTTCCAGAACTGTCACTCCAAAGAAAGAACCCAGTTCAGAAAATGACTGACTATAATCCCGTCTTCACCAGAAAACAAAATCACGCCTCAGCCCCAAACTAGAGGTGGCAAACTAGAGGTGATGTTTCAGCGAGGTTTCACTTTGAAGATCATATATAGTCCACTAGAGATATAAATCCTACACACAGCACATGGCCAGCGCACGATATACATCTACATAGTATTCAGTAGGTGCCAACTACATGGTCCAGAAGAGCAGGTGGTCTCTGTGTGGGCTAGACCCTTGACCCAAGGGACTCCTCAACCCACAAGAAGGGTGTGGCTGGAGGAGGGGTAGAGCGAGACCCTCTAAGACTGGTACAAAGAGCAGATCCTGCTACCCGAGATTATGGATCAGCTACACATCTGGGTATATGTGTGTGCGCGTGCGTCTGTGCGTGTGTAGCCTCCATCAGCTAAAAGCCATCGTAAACTCACACACAGAGCTTAGAGAAGCACAGCTACACCCTGATTACATGTGAAAAATCATGACTGCGGAGGGACCAGAAGGCAAGAAAAACTCAAATATTTGCTCAGTCTCCACGGAGAATGGCCAGCCCATTCGCCCTTTCACGCCACGGTAATGTCTCTACAGCACCCTCGAAAAGACTTTTTTTTTAAATTCTTTATCACTTTCTGCAATGACTTTATCAATTTCATAAAAATCTCGAGGGCCCGTTAGCAAAGGAACTTCGTTACGTGGAAAAAAGAAAGGCCAATACGGACCCTTTAGCAAAATGCCACAGATCTAAAAAATCTAAGAAATAGAAACAAAACGGCGACGCTCTCCCCCCTTCCTCTCGTCCCCCGGAAGCGTCCTCCGTTGCCACTTCGGGTCACGACTTTCTCACCCTGTCTCCACGTGCGAGTCATCGGAAAGCTTCACCGAAGGCGTGCAGTCCGTACAAAAGGTTTAAAAAAAAAATTCCCGCTGGTTCCACGGTTGTGACGGGGAGACGCAATTGCCTATAAACATGTGTACTTGGAAAATTCACAAATGAACATTGGTACTTTGATGCATTGCTTAAGAATTTATTGAGTGTCTGCTCCATGCGAGTCAACATGTGTATTTATTTGTGTGCAGAAGAGCAGGAGAGGCCGGTGGGGGCCGCGCTCCCCGCTGGTGTCGTGCACGTCCATGCACACGGCATGTGTAATGTGGACGTCCATTTTTTATCTCAATTGCTTCCTTACCCCGGGTCTGCTGGTAGCTGTTGCGGGCCTGTGCGCCCGAGCCCCCGTGCCTTTGTGGGACTCCTTGCTCTTCCCCCCTCCCTCCGTGGAGATTTTATTTATTATCTGTGGGGCAGTGTATTGTTTGGAGATTCTGGTTTTTATTTCTCCGCTGGCTTTGACAGATACTCAGGGAAAGGGGGAAAGGGGGCAGGAGGTGGTGGGTGCAGGGGGTGGGGAGAAAGCATTTGGTTTTGTTTTATGACATGCCGCGGAGGCTCTGTTAAATTCTGAGAGGTCTCTGGGCCTGGAGGACCGCGTGAGTGCAGAGGCGGTAGGGATGGTCGTGTTTGTGGGGAGTCGTGACCACACGGTGGGGGCAGAAATTACAGGGGGGCTGGGTTCAGGGCGGGCATTCATTTTGTCCGTGCTAATGATATGCAAGGATGGTGGGCGTACTCAGGGCCAGTTCATGTGCAGAAACTGCGTGGTCTGCCTCGAGATCAGCCTGCTTTTGACTCCGGGCTCCAGCACATCCTTCCTCCTCATGTAACCTGCAGTGGCTGGTTCCTTGGTCTTTCCGAGCCTGTTTCCTCCTCTGCAAAATGGGCGTGATAATCACAGCGGTCGTGGAGCTCGGTATAGAGCCCACAGCCCTGTGCCCAGATGGTTAGGACTATAGTAAGTGTTTTCTGTGGCTTTCTAAACACGGTGCATCCCCTTTGTAACTCTGCTGCTGGAGAAGCAATTTAATCTCTCCTTATGGATTAACTAACTTTTATTAAACTCTGTTATGCCTCTTGGAAAACGATTCGACATCCTTGCTATCACGAGCTCCGCGTGTCCCAAATCAAAACCACTTCCCTCTTTCTTCGCTCTGCCCAAACCCAGGCTCTAGAAATTCTCTAAGGGTCTTTGGAGACGCATCATTTAGTCCGGCGGTCTTTGACCTCAGTTGCACGGGAGAATCTGCTGCGAAGCTTTTAAAAAGCACCAATGCCTGGTGCCCAACCTGAAGGTTTTGGTTGAGCAGCATTGGTGTGGAGATCAAACAGTTCCAGCTGGGGAAAGCTCCCCCAGATGGTTCAAGTGCACGGTCAGGGCCGAGAACTAATGAGGTGCACGGCTGCCCATGTGCAGAACATTCTCCTTCCCCTTAGTTCCTCTCCGTTCCCTCCATCCTTGGCCCCAGTCTGCAGGCTCATCACCTTTCACTTGGACGGCTGCATAAACCTCCATACCGGCTTCTGGGCTTTTAGCATATACCTTGTCAATTGTCAGTCCACCTGCCTCGCAAGGCTTCCCCCGTCACAGGCATCTGATCACAGCGCTTAATCCCTCAGCGGTTTCCCATTACCCACATGATTGAGTCCAACTGCCCAGCCCTCGCTTAGAGCCTCTTCCTACCTGCGTTTCTGAGCTCATCTCCATCGACCTCTTCCACCTGAACGCCCATTGTTTGAGCAAGCTCTTCGTTCTAACGCCCTCTCCGTCCTTGCCTAACTGGGAAACTCCTGCTCATCTCCCAGAGCCTAAGCCCCCATCTGCCTCCTGGGCAATATGGATTGCTTCCTGGGGACTGGATAGCCTAATGTGATACATGCTGTTGAAGTCCGTACAGTATGGTTTTTATTTACATATCCATCTCCTCCATTTGCCTTGGGAATTCCTCAAGTTCAAGGGCTGGGTCTTATTCATCTACATGCTTATTCATCACCCGTGAGAAGCATTTGTTGAGCAGAACAAGCTGCATCACTACCAGGTTTTACTCTGTGGTTGATTCTATTTTCCAAAGGCCGCCACAGCAATCTCCCTCCTCCTCCATCTCCTTCTCCGCCGTGACCTTGCACTCTCAATCACGAGTCTCGCTTGTCTTCTCTTGAACCTGGGCAGGTTTCTGACGGCTTCTTCTAATGAGATGGGCGCAGACGTGATGTCGTGTGACTTCCACGGCTGAGACATAAAAGTCTGTTCCCTGGAACACCTCTGAGGGGATCTCTGGAGCCGTTACATCGTAAGGAAGTCAGGCTGCGTGGGGAGGCCAAGGCGAGGTGCTCTGTTGGGTTTTATCTGAGCCCAGCTTCCAAGTGGTTCCTATCCGGGCACCGGGCATATGAGTAAAGAAGCTTCCAGAAGGTTCTAGCCCTAGCCATCGAGTCACCTCCGGCCATTGGAATCTTCCTAGCTCAACTCTCAGACATTGTGAAATAGCGATAAACCATTTTTACTACGCCCAGTCCAAATTCCTGACTCTTAGAATCTACGAGCACAATAAAAGCGTTGCTATTTATAGCCGTGGAGTCTTGGGAGAGTTTATTATACAACGATAGCACCTGAAAGACTCCGTTTTTTTCTTTTGTGAGGTACACAGCCCTGCACTGGCCCTCCTCCTCCTGAACCATCTCTAGCTGGTTCCCACCTCAGGGCCTGCGCATCGCTGTTTCCTCCGCCTGGAACAGTCTTTTCCTGCCTCTTCCCATGGCTGCCTTCTTATCAGCATTGAATCAATTCAGATATATTTTATATGTGTGTTAGATAATTACGAGCATATATTATAATTTAGATAAATAACATCTAAATTATAATATATTATAATATGTTATATTATAATATATTATAATGTATTATAAACACGTAAAAACGTACATTTTTTATATATCATGGCCAACATGTTCTTAAACAAGATACTCAACTTCCTCAGTCATCAGGGAAATGCTATATAGACACTAAAATGGCCAAGAATAAAAGTCTGACAGTACCAAATGTTGACAAGGGTGTGGAGCGCTCATTCATCACTGGTGGGAAGGCACAATGGTAGAGCTCCTTGGGAAAACAGTTTGGCGGTTTCTCATAAAGGTATATATAGAGTTATCATATGAGCCAGCACTTACGTTCCTAAGGATTTGCCCAAGAGAAATGAAAACCTACGTCCACACAAAGGCATGTGCTTGAATGCTTGTAGCAGTTTTCTTCACAGTAGCCAACAAATTAGAAACAACTTCACGTGTTTATCGATGACAGCCTGGACACGCACACTGTGGTACATCCACACCACAGAATACTATGCAGCCACGAAAAAGGAACAGATTGATGAGACTTGCGACAACGGGGAAATTTCAAGTGCACTGGGCTAAGCGAAAGAAGACAGGCACGAGAGACGACATGCTACATAATTCTATTTATACGATATTCCAGAAAAAGCAAAATTACAAGGCAGGCAGAAGACAGACCAGCGTTTGCCAGGGCCTAGGGGAAGAGAAGGTTAAGATGAAGGGATTCTAAAAAATTTGGGGGATGAGAGAAATGTTCAAAACCTTGATTGTGGTGGTGGGTACACAGCTGTACACACTTGTCAAACTCATTGAACTGTATGACTATCAAGGGTAAACGTTAATGTACGTAAATTTAACGCAATAAGCATGTCTTTAAAAAAAATTTCTTTAGAGAGGACTTCTTCAGCCCCATTTTATCGAAAGGATATCCTCGTTTACCATACATCTATCTCGCATGATTTTAGTTTATTTCTGCACGGTATTTAATGATTTCTAAAATTTATATATATAATTATATATGTAATTGCATACAATTTTATAATATATATTTATATATAATGCCATAAATATATAATTTTAGAAATAGTTAAGTACCACGCAGAAAGTAAAATAAAGAGAGAATTATCGTGGGTGAGGATACATGTGCAGAGATAGCTAGATAGAATTTTCTGCGTTTAAATTTCTAAAATAGTATTTATAATTGCATATTACGATATATAATTTTAGACAGCATTAAGTACTATGCAGAAAAACATTATTTCCATCAAGTTCACTCTTTCATCCCCAGCTCTGGCACGCTGAACGCACATCATAGATGCTCCAAACGAATATTTCTTGAATTAATCGACGGGAAAACAAAGGAGCTTGGGCGAACAGATGCAACGACCTAAGCCACGATCCTGAATCGAATCATGATCCGAGTTACTCCTGGACCCAGCTACTTCTCAGCCGGAGCTCGCTGTCTGCCAGAAGAACCTACAGCCATTTCGGAAGAGCTAAATACGGGTGACAAGAATTCCGGAGTGGCCTAGGGTCAGAGGACGAGATAAGAACTTTCTGCCCCGGTAGATCCAGTCGGAGAAAAAAAGGTCCTTACATGCGTGGCTGCGACATATGTTCTGATCAGATAATAAAACCTTGGTCGGACTTGCACCCTTCGGGTTTCATTTCATTTTATTTTATTATTAAAAACTAAACATGTGGGACACAGATAATTGGGTTCTGCAGGAGGCTTCCTTTGGCTCCTGCATCTGAGAAATTTAATGAGGGGGAAATATATACATAGCTATTCGGTATATTTGGAAGGGTTGAAAGCAAAGTCGTACTTCAAAGGCTTATTAGGATAACCTCTCTGGGCAAGTCGTGATCAGTAATGCCGCCCGGATTGTCATATTGTGGGCTTTTGAAAGGATTTGGAGGCGGGTGGGGGATCGTAAGATTTTTTGTTTTTGTTTTTTTTAAATTAGTTTTCAAAGGAGGGGTATAGCGACAGTAGAGCCAAACTTTTAAATATCCTTCTTGGAATGGTCAGAATTGAGTTTCAAACCTTAATGTGCTCTGAGGGACCATAATACGGGCTGGAAAATAATTATTTTCCAAGCTCCAGAGGCCCTTTGCCCGTCTGTCTGCACCGTCCCGAACCAGTTAAGGCCCCACACATGGGGTATGTTGCCCCGTTAACTGTTCCCGGCTCCCGCCTCCGTCAGCCTTACGAAAGGGGCAGGTTCTCCAGTATAAACTCCTGGGGGTCATTCCACTACCAGTGTTAGCTGAGTAATTTAAGGAGCACTGCCCTCAGGAGTCTGAAAGGGTGAGACGAACATGGTTCAAGTTCAGCTGGGTTCCTCAGGTGTGTAAATGAGGCAGCAGTAGGATCTTGTCGTGTCTGCTTCTTTCACTCGATGTGGTACTGGAAAGAAGATTCGTCCCCATTTTCACAGGACTTGGTGGTTCATTCATTTTCACCGCAGAATAGTATTCCTCTTGAGAAACCGATCACGATGTACTCATCTGCCCCACTGTCAATGGAGGGCTATAGGCGGTGATGCTATCACGCCGAACATGGGCCCCGCTTGTCCTTGAAAAGCCTTGACCTCCTAGCCCAGGAGTCCAAACCCCTTTCGGGGTCATAGACATCATAGATGATCTGAGGAGAGTTGGGGCCCTTGCCCCAAATGCACAGACACACACACATCTAGAGAGGTATAGACACACGCAGTATTGTGGACCACGTCAGGGCGGCCTCGGACAGGTTCTAGCACATGCAGACGCCACCTCCCAAATCCCAGCTGTCCTCTGATCTGGGGAGGGAGGCAGAGAGGCCTTCGCAGAGGTGCACAGCAAGCCGAATCTTTGGGGGGAAGCGGGTTTCCCTCCCAGTCTGCTCCTGAATGCCTTTGTTTTTTCCTCCTCGGTGCTGGGAGGGTTCCAGCCCCAGAGAGGGAGAAACGCGAGGTCGGTCTCCCCGGCATAGCCCCAGACCCCATGGCGCTGCTGCAAAGCCCGCTCCGCTCTGTGTGGATGTCTGTGTTTGCACCGAGGGCGAGGCGAGGCTGGAGCCAAGAACAACCCATAATTCTGTACACAGCAGATTGAGTTTCTTGCAGAATTTGCTCGCAGAGGAAACGTCTGCCGTGGCAGGAGTTGAGCGTGGCTGGGGCCTCAGAGAGTGGATAAGCTGTGTGGGTCGGAAAGCACCCACGGCAGGATCTGCAGACAGTGAGGGGCTCTGGGGAGCGGGGCAGGATGGTGGGGTCCGGCCATACCAGGAAAGTGATACTCTCAGTCCCACGCAAGAGGGTCTCTCTGCTTTAGCGGCTCTGTTCTGCTTGTCTCCTGAGAGTGCCCCTCCCATCAGGCCGGGGGCTTGCAGGACAGAAGCCACATGCTCCTACCATAGGTACCCCATGTTTAGGGTACCCGGAAACTGAGATGTTCACTCCCACGGCCCCAGATCCTGTGTGGTCCTCTCCCCTGGATCCATCACTGGAAGATCAATCTGCACCCACTCCCACCCCCCGGCCCCCGGTCCCCAGCCCCAGGCCTGGGGGACGGCCAAGGGGCAGCTCATTCTGGAGGGGATGTGGACGTGGCTTGGACTTGCAGGCTGAGGTGTCCACTCCTGTGCACGGAGTCGGTCTTGGTAAAGACGGACTGAGGTGGGGGATAAAGGGAAGGCTGGGTGTCAGCAATTCTACCAGATTTGGGGACAGAACTCAAGTCCAACTCAAGCTTCCCAGGTTTTTAGAAAGATAATACTCGTCAGTGTGTCGGATGATAGAACACGTTTCATTAACACTGTGCCAGCTTGATTTACAACTCTGAACTTCTCAGGGTGCACGGACCTCGATTTGTACGCTTGCGGTGGAGTCCATGGTGTTAGGGATGGGTCTGCCCGGCTGTTACAACCTATCGTCTTTGTTTGTTTTGTTTGTTTTGTTTTGTTTGTTTTGTTTTTCTCTGTCCGGGAGGTACAGCTCAGAGGCAGAGGTGGGTGTTTGGGGTCAGGAGCGCAAAGGAAAGAAGTCCACCCACTGTAATAGCTTCCAGGAACAAGTGGCCTTCCCGACCCCATCCTATTGGACTTTCATCCTGTAAATCTCCTGGGAGCTGGGGAGGAGCTCAGGTCCCCTACGTCCAAAGAACTAGAAGGGACATCGGAGGTGTTGGTCCAGGAGACTCAGTCGTTCTAGCTCTGGCTTAGCCACTCCCTTAGCTCAGGGTCCATGTGACAGCTGGGTGGCCCAGGGGGATGCTGTCTTCTCAACCTGCGGGTCTTTCTCAGCATTTCTCAGCTACTCCCCCTCTGCTGCTAACAGCTTCTGCCTCACTGCTGCACCGTGCCTGTCTTCTCTGCATCTTTTCCTCTCCGTGCCTTCGCCCGATGCTCGTCCCTCTCTGTTACCTCTATCTCTGATGCACCTTCCATCTGCCCTAAGCCGATAAACCTCTCAATGTCTCTCCCCGCCAAACTGGCCTTTTGGGGTAGCTGTTCTCAGCGACTCTAGAACCTTCTGTGCCCATTTTGCCTCTCTCTCTCCTGCAGCTCCAGCTCTGGGCTGCTGGAGGGGGGAGGGACGGAGCGAGCTTGGCCCTGCACGGGCTAAAGCGGGCACCCACTTTCTCCTGCCAGGCCTTGGGGGTGCTTCACCATCTGGAGGTCCTCAAAACAACCATTGGAACTAGGTTTGTTGTGACTCCTAAAACACATATTTCAATCTTTGGGCCCCAGTGTCCCCCTCAAGAAGCTCCCGCAACGGACAAAATTTGTGTTTTCGTGGCCTCCCATGGTGACGGTCACCTAAAAGAGGTAGGTACCTTTGGGCCCCGGCCAGGGTCCTTCCCGATTTGATGCCTTATCCTAAAGGGAAGGGGAGGGAGATAGCCAAGTTAAGAAGCCTCCTGCCCCCTAACCCCGCTGCGGGAATGTGGGTCTTGGGGACCAGAAGGAAAAGTCTGGGGCGGCGGGCGTCCCCAGCGTGAGGAGGTGGCCTCCCCCGGAAACAGTGCGCGAGTGGAGCTTCCAACGCACCCAGGTTTTCACGCTGGAGTCTGGGGCCACACACGAGTCCCCCCGCTAGAAGTCGTGCCTACCAGCTCTTGCTTTTCCCAACGTGGATGGATTTTTTTTTTTTTAAATTAAATTACTCCAGGCAAGCTTATGACTTGTCCAGAATTTAGGTTGGGGACGGTTCGCTTCCAATGCAAATGGCAGAGCTGAGGGTTTTAAAAAAGCGAGCTCACTCGGCCTCTCCAGCAATTGTTGCAAACATTGCGTCCAAGACTTTTCTTTCCTCCGAGGAGAGGGTCCACAGTTCTCATCCGATTTCCAAAGAGTTCCAAGGACCCCACCAACCACCGCTGAAAGAGTGAAAAGGTTACAAATCGTCACAAAGGTAGGTTTTCAGAAGAAAACCTCGGTCTGCCCACCCCTCTTATTATTATTTTTTTTATCTCCCCTTCCTCTCCCTCCTCCTCCCACCTCCTTTTTCCTTTTGCGACTTTTCTTTGACATTTCAAAGCCCCCTCTCCTGGTTTCGATTTGAAGCTCCCGGATAAAATCGATCAATTTCAAAAGGGGGGAAGGATTCCGGCTCTGGAATTCAAAGTCCTCCCCCTTGGGCGAGGGCGGAGCTGGAGCCAGAGGCAGGAGAGCAGAAAAGCTTTGCTTCGGCACCTCATTTCCCCGCTCTTTCCCCCTTTCCGCCCCTCCCCCCCATCTTCTCCCCCTCCCCCCCCCAGAAAGAGGGGGATCAAAGAAAAGGTTTAGCGTTTTTTGGCGAGCGAGCGCTCTGCACCCAGACGGCTTGGGGTGGGAGTGGGGGTGGGGGTGAGGGTGGGGGCGCCGGCCGTTGAACTTGCCCGCCCACTTCGCCGCAGGAAGCTCCCAAATCTGTTTTCTACCTGCTTCTGCGACCTCAGGTATTTGAAGAAGCCAGTCCGGCAACTTTAAAGGGCTGCAAGGTGGCCAAGGTCATAAACTGGAAGACAGAAAGCGACTCTTGGAGCTGAGACCTAATTCCTGTTTTATTAAAGAGAGGAGCCTAGATGGAGTTCAAACACGAGATGGAAAGTTGGAATGTCCCACCCAAGTCCTCTTCAGCCTTCCAAACAGCCTCTGTGCTGTTCACCCCAGCTCACCTCTGTGCGGAAGGGGGGCGCAGCAGGCAGGGAAGGTGGAAATTTATGGCTGTGGCCCTTACAGGAAATTCAAGGGGCTGAGGCTAAGGGGGTGGGGGCGAACCGAATCTCAATCCCTTCCGCTACATTGCAGGTTTTGAGCTGCAGGTGAGAGAGGGATTCTTTCTTTATTTTAAATGCCTATATTTTGTTCATCGTGGACTTC
>NW_024343733.1:1653758-1718536 GCF_902729225.1 Pteropus medius | reverse complement strand
TTTTTTGCATTCATTTTGACTGTTTTTTAATATATGGCATCAAAATATTATCAGCCTGGATTCCTGAGTTTTCTGCCCTCACCTTAACTGTTGTACTGGGAGCCTCGCTTGGTTCCCCGCCTTGGCTGGAGAGCATGTGGGGGTGGCCGCACTGCAGAGAGAGGCCTGGGCACCCACGAGTGGAAGGGAAGAAGGGGATGGGGAGATGTTGAGGGTGCTGAAGTTGTTTTCTGACTAGGTCAGATCAAGGCAAGAGAGAAATCTCATTTCCACCACCCCCCCTCCCCAGGATGTGGCACTGTTCGCTGTGACATCTCTGGCTGTGATTGAGAGCAGGGAGCCTCGGCCATCTGACGTGGGGTCAGAGGCCTGGGTTTCGTTCCTGGGAGCTCGATCGAGCTTACTGTGTGGCCTGGGGCGGGCTGTGCTGTGCAGAGGCTGAGGCCTCCTTGGGGAATTTTTCTTTTTCTTTTTTTTTAATGGAAAAGACCAGCCAGATACATCGAGAACATGTTAAATAAAGCAGTTTTCCAAAATGCTTTTTGGCTCATTCGTGGGGTTTTTTTTTCCCCTTCTTTTTTTTTAATCCCCAGAAAGCCTCTATTTTATTAAAAGGCGTATAATAATGGCTAAGATTTATGGAGTGTTCACCCCAGGTCAGACACTTTGCCAAGCACTTTTAAAGCATTATCTCTTTTAATCCTCACAACAAGTCCAGGAGACAGGAACTGTCTTTTATCCCATTCTGCAAATGAAGAAACTGAGGCCCAGCGAGGGGAAGTAATTCGTTTAAGGTCACACGGCAGCCGAAAGGCAGACTTCAGAGACCAGGTGAGTTTCTCCAAGGATCCGGTTCTCCAGCAGACCATGTTTGTGTAAATTTTGCTGCATTTGCATAGAAGGACATTTGCATAGAAGGACATTTGAGAACGACAGAAGTGCCGGTGAATTCAGAGAGGTGAGGCCACTTGCTCAAAATCACACAGCCAAGGGAGGTGGCAGAAGCTGCCTCTGAGCAGCATTTCTGGGCCATCTGCATAGAGACCGGCCTTCTCCGCCCCTGCCCATGTCCCCCAGAATGAACTAAACCATCATCCAAAAACAGCTGTGTTTTAGCCAGTAACAACCTAGGCATGTACTCTGTGTACCAGAGGCGTCTCAATAAGCCACAGATCCTCTCAGGCTGAGAGAGAAGCCTCTGGAAGTCTGGAGCCACGGATGGGGGGATGGAGAAGACAGAAAACAGAAGAGGAGAAACTGGGAAGGGAACATGTCGTGATCCTGCCTAAAATTCCGGGAAAAAAGGATGCAATGATGAGAGGAATGGGGACAGTGGCGTGAGCATCATAGAGAGAAAACCGTAAACCATGCCGGTTGGTTCCCATCGGCAGCCGTTCATATCTCTAGAGTATTTGTTGTTGAAGAAGAAACAGCTGTGAAGTTAAAAGCACTTCCTGAGTGAAGCGACTCCGTGTCCCACGGAAGCTGAGGACATCTGATTTTATGTGATGCCTTAACCGAAGAAGTACACGTGATGAGACTTTTAGCTTTTCATATAAGCCACTCGGGGAAGGTATTATTTTTTTTTTTCTGGAGGTCCGTAAGATTTGGGGTTCTAACTTTTGGTTCAAAAAAAAACGAGGTCCTCAGAGATCAGAGGGACAGTTGGAAATGGATGACTTATAAAAAAATGTGGAAATATTTTCCCCAGTTGCTAATGACAATAGCAACCTGATGCCTAGAACACTTGCTCTTAAGTGCCTGAATCACATTTTCTTCTTTTGTCTTCACTGCGTGCCTCTGTGTGATCGATAAATTAGTAAGTCTTGCCTTCTCATCTGTGAAGAAACTGAAGCACAGCAAGGCTGAGTTACTCCCCCAAGGTCACACAGCTAGTAAATGGAAAAGTTGGGATTCAAACCCAGCTTTTGCTGGACTCCAGACACCACGTTCTTAACCCATTCTAAGGGCGAGGCTGTCCAGGGAGCCTCCGAGATTCAAAGCATCAAGGAAACACCAGATAGTTTTAGGAACGAGCCTCAGAAAGGGATTTCAGTCCTTCCTCCTGGCCAGGAGGCAAGAGAGGAGACTGGTTCAGGAGCAGGGAGTTGCTGTCCAGGTCAGCCAGAGTCGCCGGAAGCGTGGATAAGTGCTGAGAGATGGGCCGAGATGGACTGGGAGACACCATCCTCCATCCTCCAAACTAGATGCTACGTGAAATTTCTCAGTGACTAGTACAAGCCAGAAGAGACAGCATCATCCAACCTGTTTGAGCCAGCGCTCAACAGAGCAGCGAGCGTTTGCTGAGGACCTGTGGGCCGTGTCTACCAAAGTGCTAAGCAAACACTTGGCAGGCAATATCAAATTTTCTCTTCCCAACAATCCAGTGAGTAATTATTGGGCAACCCTGTACAGTTGCGCAGGCCATGCACTGCACAAAGGGGCTGTCATTCACAACCTTGCCTTTGCACATTGCGTGTGTATATTTATTATAACAGCTTTCCAGCAGATGGCAGTAGAGTGTCTCGTTTTAATGACATTAGGATATTATGACAAATTTCCAACATGGAAGTACGATGGCTTGAGGAAGGCGGGCCTTTTTCTAATTTTGCAAAGGCACAGCATGGGCTAGCAGTGACCCTGGCTGTGACCATTCTTTCCACTCATAGGTGGCTACACTGAGGTTCAGCGAGGTGGCGTCACAGCACTGGTTAGAGGCGAAGTCAGCTTTCACACCCAGACTGTCCAACGGTAGCCTGGGCTTCCTGCCACTGCAATGGGGCTCCTCAAAGGCTGAGAAACATGTGACCCAACAAGATGAGGGACAGAGCACGGGAGATGACTTTATGGCATGGTCCATCGCCGGTACTCTGAAGAAGAATAGAGACCCCGTCAAAGCATAAGCTCTGCTTTGGGTCTTCATGCTTGATAACAGACATAGCGCTAACTTCTGGCGTAAAGGGTCTTCTAAGTCATCGGGGAGAAAACTCACTCAGATGCTCGTTTGCGCTAAATGCCTTAGAGCTCATATTCCGGCGGTGCTAGAATTTGTTCACGTTACGCATTACCGCATTGGACTTGCAGGCCTGCCTTTAGGATCTGAAAAATCTTTTCATCCTGAAGGGCTGTGGCGTGTCTTAGGAACATAGTTTCATGGGTAATGAGAGCGGGGGCTCTGGAGTCACCCGGATTTGGGTTGGACCTCCCATCTCGCCTGCTTACGGCTGTCGTAACCTTGAACAAGTGGTTTACGTCCACTGAACCTCGGTTTCCACATCCGCAAAATGGAATGATCATAGTCCCTCCTGCGGGAGGAGTGGGATGGCGTGAGCAAAGTTCAGCACGACGTCCGGCATACAAACGTTGGCCGGCATGATCGTGAAGTGTGTCTGATTTGTACGTGGTGGAATCCTCCGCTTCCGTCGATGTATTGAATGGAGGAATCTCAGATCAAACCCTATAACCCAGCACCCAGGTTTGGGCGTTGGGGACATTTTCACGTGCTTTCTAGTCATCGGGGCTTCCTGGAAGGGTCTCTTGTTTGGGGACCGGCTGTCATTCCTTTTCTCGGTCCTATTTTTCTTCCGTCTCCAGCTGGAGATGGGAGAATTGTTGAGAGTGGGGGCATCTGGATGATTTGTGCAGCTGTGGTTGCCTTGGGTTCCCTTATGAAGAAAGAAAATGAGAGAGAGAGAGAGAAGGTAGAAGAAGGAGATGGTCAATCCAGAAACTTTCATGAAGTCCTAAATTTATTTTGCAAACGATGACTTTAATAATTCAAGCCCAGCAAACTCAGCTGAGAAAGTCAAAGTGCCACCTCATTCGGCACCTTGGTGACATTTGGAATTTAAGAGCCTGTCCTCTCACTTCAGCCTGATGATGTCACCAGAAACCTACGATGGAATTTCCACATCCCCCCACCCTTGCCGCCCCAACGCCACCACCAAAATAAAGTTATTAAGGACACTGGGGAACTTACAATTTTTAACATTTATTATATAATTGTTATGATTATTACCACTCTAATTTATTTCCCTACTTAAAAATGTTCTGGCAACTGTAACTCATTTTAGGCCAATCCTTGCAAACCAGGAGACCTGGGGTTATTTAGAGAGAGAGAGAGAGAGAGAGCGTTTAGCCAGGTGCGTGAGTCTCAAATTTCCTCAAAATTGCTGCAGGGCCTCACTCAATATAGAAATAAGCAAAGAACAGTGTGTGTATTATATCAATATTATGATAATGTGCACCGAATGCAGATCATAAGTGATTAATTCGGTTGTTTTCCAAATTTATCCCTGGGGGTTTCGATCCTAAGCAGCCTGTGAGTGAACGCATGCACACACATAATCCCATCTTCCTAGGGCTCCGTGGAAAAACACCTCGATCGATGCGAACCAAGAGACAAGAAATTAGGTGTATACAGCGGGAGAAGCAGCTTGCTCATTGTGGGCTCAGCCTTGTCTCTCACCTGCGTGGGGGGAGGGGGAGAGAAAGGAGAGATTCGGGAGGCGTTAGAGCCAGTAAAACAGGCCGAATCTTATCATTATGGAGTATTTCACCAGTATTTTAATATTACACGGATGAAAAGCTCTTACAAGGAAAAGTTTGCATCTGAGGTTAAATGGAGTATTTGGTCTGAAAAGACTGAGCAGGAAAAAAGTATAGACTCCTTCATGGCCAGTTAAAATACCCGTCGATTTGTATTAATTGAGCAACTGAATGCACGTTCAATAAACGTGCTACCCTGTTATAATGACGATGATTTGAAGGAAGGCTTATTGAGCGCTTATTATGTTCCAGGCATTGTGGTGAGGCGGCGTGGTTCTTGATAGGGAAGGATGAGATCATGTCCCCCTTCCTCCAGGGGACGTTTGACAATTTCTAGAGACTTGATTGTTACCAATGGCGGGAGAGGGGCACGCTATTGGCCTCTAGTAGAGACCAGGTGTGCTGCCACGTGTCCTGCACGGCACAGGACAGCCTCCACATTAAAGAATTACCCAGCCCCGCATATCCGTGTGGGGAGGTGGACAAACCCTTTGCTAAAGGCTTTACATGCTTCAGCTCATTTAATGTTTTCAACAATTCTTCGGGTTAAATATCATTATTACTTTCTCCATTTTACAGACGAGGAAATAAGGTCTGGAGATGTTAAGAGGACTGTCCAAGGTCACTCAAGGACTTGGAGCCAGGATGCAAAGTTGATGTGTGGTGTGTGGGAGGCAGAAGGTCCTCCCGCTACAGGACAAACCACCTCTCTGTAGATGTCCCGCCCAACCGGGTATGCGTGCTTACACGCGTAATAAGCGCACTGAGCAAATTCTGGAAGGATGTACACCCATCTACCAATGCTTATCTCGAGAGTTGGATTATGACAGACTTTCTTTTTCACATTATTCACACATGGAGCGTGTCTCAGTTCCATCATGAGAAGAAAACAACGATGACATTTCAAAATATGCAAACCATATTTATCGTGGCTACTCCTGGCTTTGCAAGACTATAAGCCACGGATGTCAGCCTGGTCACTCGGAAGACGGGATGCGGGGACCTGCCTCTCTGGTGTGTGACAGGAAGTGAATGCTTCCCCTCTATTCTACCCGTTGTCTGTTAAGTCATTTTACTGTAACTCATATGACATTTTTTATTATTTTTCCTTTTTCATAAATTAAAATAATAATAATATAAAATGCCTGGCCGGATTCATTTAAAAACATGTTTAATTCTTTTTTATGTAAAAGAGTGCAAACATTTGCTGCATATTTTTCTGAGGGGTCTTTCATAGCGTTTTGTAGATTCTCAAAGACGTACAGGTGACCCCCACGATAATAATTGACATCAGCGAATATTAAACACTTACTTTGTTCTAAGAATTATGCTAAGCACTTTGCAGGTAATCATCTCATTTACTGTCTGAATAACCCTATGAGATCGATACTATTTTTATCTCTATTTGACAGATAGGCGATGGAGGCTCAGAGAGGTTAAGTCACTTGTCTAATGACCCACAGCAGCAGAGCTGGAACCCAGATCCATCTGACCCTTAAAGCTTTAATCATTTACCTCCTAAACAGAGTTAAGAGGCATGGCGTCCATTTATTCATTAGGTCCCTTCCAAGGGTGACGTTTTATTCTTTTCCAAGAAGGTTTTAGGAACATGTGAAATAAAACCCTGAGCATCAAGCGAGGACAATCTCTCCTAAAAGAGAATGAGCATCGTGTGTGCGCAGTCAGAAAAAGACTCGATGTCTCTGTTTTCTGCTGGAAACTGGGCAGAGAATCAGTCCCAGAGATTCCACAAGGAGCCCACACAGGGGTAGGGGTGGTGGCGGGAGCAGGTGGCTTCTCTCAGGTTACAAGGGGATAAAGGTAAGAACTCCAAGAACCAGCGGTGGAGACGAGCATTGGGAACGGCTCTGGGTATTTTAAAGCTGCTTTAAAAACACTAGTCAAACTCAAGGCAGCTTCAAAGTTTGGACCTGCCACTCAAGGAAGGAATTATAAATAGTGTGTCCCCGTTGGCAAGGCTCCTAATTAACCACAAGCCACCATGTCCTAACTTTGGACTGTGTCTTCCATTGTGGCTCCTTGAAGGGTGGGAAAGGGTGGTAAATATTTAGATGCGGTGAGAGTGGGCGGCGGCGAAACCTTCAGTGGGTTATTTTACCTGGAAAACAGTGACCAATGCTGGTTACCCCCAGGCAGGGCCACCCCAAGGCAAGGAACAAGGCCACTTGAGCTCAACGCCATGCCAGGATCATGGCTTCACTCCCGCAGAATGTAAGGGGCTGCCAACAAGCTCAGTCATCAAGCTAAATAATATTTTAATGCGATATATTTTTTTTAAATCAAAAGTAATGCAAAATATTCTATGATTTTAAATTTTATTTAGACGTTGAATACACACAGGGGAGAGTCAGGCCCTGTTTTTATTTGAAATCGTTGCTAAAGACTTTGAGAAGAAATGCCCACCATTGTGTCATTTCATACGCACGCACTTCTGTGGACATCTCTAAATAACGCGGACATTTTTTTTTTTTTACGTCACTGCAATGTTGTCATTACCTTAGCAAACTTAACAACGGTTCTCTGTTATCATCTAAAACTCAGTTTAGAATCAGATTTTCCTGACCGATGGAAAAAAAAAGTCTTTCATGGTTGTTTTTTTCTAATTAAGGTTCAATGAAAATGCATATATTACATTTGGTTGATTATGCCTCTTAGACATCTTTTCATCCTGAACAACACCTCTAACTATGTTTTTACGCTATTGACTTGTTTGTCATGCCTAACCTCTTACATTCTGGATTTATCTGTTTGCTCCCTGTGTGTCATTTAGTTTCATTTATTTTCTCTATTGATTTCCTGTTTTCGATTTTATTGATTATTGCTTTCTTTTTTTATCATTTATTTTCCTTGGCTTGCTTTATTTTCCTCTTCTTTTTCTAGTTTCCTAAGATGGAAGTTTAGATGATCGATTTCAGCTCTTGCTTCTTGTCTAAATATGTGCATTTAATCCTGTCAATTTCCTTCAAATACGGCTTTCCTCACATTCCACAAATTTTGATAAGTTGTGTTTTAATTTTAATTTTGTCAAAATATTTCTTAATTTCTCTTGAGAATTCTTTGACCTATGTGCTATTATTAATCTCTTATTGTGTTCTTTAGAGTGTGTTGTTTAATCTCCAGATATTTGGGGATTTTCTAGCTATCTTTCTAGTTTAATTCTACTAATTTCTAGTTTAATTCCATCATGATCTAAGGGCATATACTGTATAGTTTTTATTCTTTGATATGTGCTAAGGTGTGTTTTATGACCCAGAATGTGGTCTGTCTTGGTGAATGTTCCATGTGAGCTTGAGAAGGATGTGTATTTCGTGGTGGCTAGATAAACTAGTCTATGAATATTGATCATATCCAGTTGATCGATGGTGTTGTTGAGTTC
Organism: Pteropus medius; assembly: GCF_902729225.1. Lineage (NCBI taxonomy): Eukaryota > Metazoa > Chordata > Mammalia > Chiroptera > Pteropodidae > Pteropus > Pteropus medius. The sequence goes on along the minus strand of NW_024343733.1, from coordinate 1,710,591 downwards.
AGCTGCGTCCTTACTGATTTTCTGCCTGCCAGATCTGTTTATTACTCATACAGGGTGCTGAATTCTCCAGCTATAATAGTGGAGAATTTGTCAGTCTTTGCCTCATATATTTTGAGTCTCTGTTGTTAGGTGCATACATGTTGAAGACTGTTATGTCTTCTTGGAGAATGGAGTCCTTCATCATTGCGTGATACCCCTATGGTGTCACGTGTTCCCAAATTCTTGTGTTTCCTGTAAATGCCCGTGAGCGCTAGGGACTTGTAGTGGGCATTGTCTGGGCATCACACTTGTCCTCTGGCACATGTCGTCACTTCAGTGCACGCTGGCCTACTGTCAACTAGCAGTGCCTGCATTTCTGTGCCTGGGGACCCTCTTGGCTACCAAGGCTGCGGAGTGCTGGGGATTCAACCCCCTCCTCAGGAACAGCCCTTAACCGATGAATTGCTGTGTAAATATTTCAGCTGTCCCATCCCTTGGGCAGGTTAACTCTGAGAGGCATGGTTTACACTGGCTCTCAGAGCTCCTGAGCTGAGTTAAGCTCGAATAGCCCACAGTGGTCACTCACTTGGTAATTCATCGTGCAGTGACTACCTTCCCCTCCCCATCTCATTTCTTCCCTCCACAACCAGCTCTTCCTGGGGCTATGTCCGAAATATATCACCTGCTCTTAAATTCTCATCTTAGGGATGCTTTGGGGGAACTCAAATGAAGACAAGGCTTAAGTAGATTCAGATTCAACCTTTTCCTAGGGGCCTCACAATGTCCGGTCGTCCAGCTTTTAAATGAATGCGTTTCAGGGGATAGCAGACTGATCCCTCCACTTCAAATGTCTTCCTCTAATAATTTCATCTAATAACTTCATCCACAGGTGATCACTGGCTGGGTCCACCTCACTTGCTTTCAATGTTTTACAAGACAGGGAAAGAGAGAAAACTGACAATATCATTTGAGCCCCTGGATCAAACTATGCCTGAAACCGTAATTATTTCCGGACTTCCCAATTTCATGAGCCAATAAATTCCCTCTTGGCTAAGCTCATTGGAGTTCCGTTTCTGTCACTTGCAACTGCACAAGCCCTTGATTAATATAAAAGTCACTGAGTATTCCCAAGGGTGCCGGAAAAAAACGGAAATTCACATGTGCTCACAAATCAATTTATCTACTAGAAATACCAAATAGTGCACAGCTATCTTCCCTTGGTCGATGTCCTCTGTCTCGAGATGGCTTCACCATTGCCATGGTAAAGAGGCTTTTGGAAAGGTGGCCAGTGCCAAGGTAACCTCTCTTTTTCAAGGTCATATGGTGGGTGAGCAGCAGTGGATGGTTGGTCCTCTCCCCAATATTACGTACTTAACAACAGATATATCAGGGACATTAACGAGTCGTTGGCCACGAAAACAGATACGATAGGACTGGCACGCGCTAAGTTTATTATTCATTCAGCCCCAGTTTTTCCTTCTCCTACTATGTCTTTTCTATTTCACTTTATTTATTTGTAATGACAGTTGACATACGGTATTATATTAGTTTCAGGTGTACGATGTAGCGATTCAACATTGATATATCTTACGAAATGATCACCACGATGAGTCTAGTACCCACCTGTCACTGTACACACTCATTACAATATTATTGACAAGATTCCTTATGCTGCACATTACATCTCTGTGACTTATCTTATAACTGGAAGTTTGTACTTCTTAATCCCCTTCCCTTTTTCCGTCCACCCCATCAATTTGTTCAGTACACTATGAGTTCGTTTCTCTTTTATTTTGTTTGTTTTCGTTTTGTGTGTTAGATTTCACATAGAAGTGAAATCATACTGAATTAGTCTTTCTCCGTGTGACTTATTTCACTTAACATAACACCCTCTAGGTCCGTCCATATTGTCAGAGATGGCAAGATTTCATTCTTTTTTATGGCTGTCTACTCACTATTTTTTAATCTTAGGGTCCAGTTGCATCTGGGGTTCTTGCTTTCAAATGCAAAACATATGAGAGGTTCTCAAATGATCCCTCCGTTTTCGATTGCCCCCAATGAGGCAAGCGGAGATGGCTGAGCTCTGCCTCGGTCATTCTCCACCTCAGTATGCATGCTGCGTCCACTTTACTGACACGGCTGAGGACACTGTACACCCAGGAGAGCGGTCATTTGTTCTGATTAAACGAAACCTGGTGAGCATCTCCGAGTCTCCTTTCTCCCCTGCTCCCCTGCCAGCTGAGCGTACGCGAGCTTCTGTTTATGGAGGGGAGTTAAATGGGAGAGAGAGAGGAAGAGGAAACTTTGGTTCAGTTTCAAACTTCAATTTCAAACCAGTTGGGAGCAGGTGGTGCGATAGGCCAACTTCAAAGGGAAGGTTGCCCCAGAGCTGACGAAGACCCAGGTGTGTGGAGAGGAGGCATCTGGGGTCCTGATGTGCCATGGTGGGCCCTAGGCTCCTAGAAGCCCCAGGTCGATGATGGGGACACATTGTGTTCTGGTGAGACCTTTCATTTGGTGATCTCTAGAGCAATTCCCAAGCTACTCCCTTTTTGAAGAGGTGTCGGAGGTCCAGGGGATGGAGAACCTGTCTGAAGGGTGCCTTAGTGACAGTCATAATGTACAGAAGCCACGTGAGTTCTGTGGGCCAGGCATTTGGCATGAGGCATTTACATGCATTCATTGCTTGACTCGGCACAGCAATCCTGTGAGATAGGCAGAAGTTTTCTCCCCACTTTACGGATGAGGAAACTGAGGCTCAGAGGGACGTTAAGTTAATGCAGCTAGGAAGTAGCAGAGCCCATGTTGAAACCCCCCTAACGTCCAAGGTGGGGTGGATTTCGGGGCTGTTCGATTCAGCAGTGCTACGGTGTCTTCAAGGACTCAGATTCTCTCCCTATCTTTGCTCCGCCCTCCTGGGCGTGCGGACCTTGCCTTCGACAACTAGAGCTCTTGTGTTCCCAAGTTGGCTGCATCTAGACCCGATGAGTCCAGAGAAAAGGAGCGTCTCTTTCATGGTTCACTGAACTGAGTGGGTTCAGCTGGGCAGTTCTCATTTGGGGTCTGCCCTCTACTGAGATGGAGTCAGACGACAGCTGGGGCTGTGGTTATTTGAAAATCAGCTGAGTTCAGTGTCCAAGATGGCTTCTTGTCTAGCGCTTCGTCTGGGATGATTGAACAGATAGAGGGTGGCCAGGTCTGTCTGTCTGTCTGTCTGTCTGGCCAGAGTTGGGTCATAGGTTCATTCCTACCAGTCAGTGGCAAGGGCACTGGGGTCGCTAGGATTGGCCATCACACTGTGGAATGTACCACTGTAAGGGTTCAACATCATAGTATTATGAGAGGTCACCAGGCAGGCTGACCCTTGCTGTGAATTTATTGTGGTTGGTTCTTACAACAATCCCTTCCTCCAAAGTCCAAACACCTCCTTGTCTCCCCCAAGACCAGAGAATCAAGAGCTAAAGACTTAGCCCAGATTTCCTGCTGTAAAATATACCAAGGCTGGAGCAAGTTTCTCTAAGATGTTTTCTTTCAAGTTCAAGTTGATTTCTAAGTGACGTGGACCAGCTCACAGTCAAGTACTATCCCAATAGTGTATTTAACTTGTGGACTCGCCTGCAGCTCTCCTGTGTCCACAGTTGCTTCTGCATGAACCATAAAACAGGCCACTGCACAGGGAGAGAGGCGTTCTGGGGTCACAGGATGAGAACCGGACCAGAAGTCGAAAGACCTATTAGCCAGGCCAGTTAATGGCTTAACTTCTATGGGTCTCGGGTTCCTCACCCATACGTGATAGCGATAATAATAAAATACAGAGCTGTTGAGACATTTACATGAGATTTTATCCCGAAAACTATGCAGTGATGTATAAATACAAGGTACCCTTACGAGAGAAAGGAAAGGCAGAACGGCAGAATGGACTGAGGGTGAACGTAGAATTAAAAGACCAGGATTTGGGGTCTGCCCCTTCCTAGCTGTGTGTGTTCTTGGGGGAATGACACCACCTCTCTAATTCTCAATTTCCTTATCTGTAAAAGGAGGGGTGGGTGGTCATGCCCGCACGTCTGTCTCACAGAATGTGGGGGAGTTCAGTTGAGATAAGAAATGGGAATGAGATTTGAAACCCATCAAATGCTCTATTGATTATTATGAAAAAAGGAAGCAAAAGAGAGAAGCAGATTTTTTTTTTAAGGAGCATAAGATGGTGTTACAGCAGATGTCCAGGTCCCCAGAAGTAGACCCTGAGACAAGGTTTTAAGTACAAGTAGTTGACTTGGGAGGTGATCCCACGAAAAAACGAGGGGACGGCGAAGTGGGTAGGGAAGAGACTGAGTCGTTATAGGTTACACAATCAAGCCAATGACCCCCGTGGAGCTTAATCCCAATGGGGAATTGTCGGAATCAGTGCAGACCAAACACCCAAGAGTAACCCACCTAGGGGCAGGGAAGCCACAGTATTTATAGACTGTGTTCCATTGATCATTGATTGAGGACCGCCCCGGGGGCGGCATGGGGGCTAGGGAGGGGGGTGAGGGGAGGGGAGGGGGGAGTGACAATTCCAGTTTGGGGAAGCAAGGCAGGCTCCAGAGGCTAGACAAAGTCCTCAGGCAAAGAATTTCAGGTGCTAGCAGTTGGAAGGTCAGCCAGCTTGCCGAGAATGAAAATGTGAACAGATACGGGCAGGCACTAACAGCGCCTCTATAATAGATGGCCACAGTCACCTGTTAGATTTAACCTGCTGACAAGACAGACTGTGTTCCATAGAGAGTGTAGCCATGGTCAGTTGTCTGCTGCTCAAGGGGTATCATCTCGTTTAGTCCTGGCAACAACTTATGAGGTTAAACGAGATAATGCACATAGAGTATTTTGCTCCGTCTGGCGTGGAGGAAGCGCTTGATCACAATTAGACATTCTTCTCATCATTATCTCAGCAAAGGAAGAGACTATCACCAAGAAGGGCAACTCAGAACCTCTTCTCTCTGGTCTCAGGTGACCTTCAGGGGCCTCATTCAAGATCTGACTTTTTTCGTCCTTGAAAAGGGATCCTGACTGCTTCTCTTCCCTCTCCATTTTCCACCCGGGCAAGCATAGTGAGTGCTGGGTGTTTCGGGTCTCTTCGTGGGAGGGCCCAGGGCAGCCATAAACTCTGCAAGCACATCTCACTCCATCCTGGCACAAGGCTCCCTCTTCCTTCTTCTCAAATCTTGGTTTTCATGCATCTGCAAGTCCTCCTCATCCCACCCAAATGCCCATAAACCTCTTTTTATTAGTCTTTCCCCCTGTCTCCCGCAACCCTCATTCATTTTCTAGAGTTTAATACACATATTGAGGAATCCATCTCATTGAGAGTGAAGAAGGAAAAGTCATTTTCTTCCTTCCTTGCCTTTTAATCGACGGAAGAGCTTTTTTAATGTGCTTTGCTTAAGTATCAGAAAGCGTGGGCAAGAGAAAGAAGGATAATATAAAAATATCCACAGACCAAGGCACCCAGAGATAACCAACTGTGTATGTCTTTTTTAAACATTCTTCTGTGCGTAGAGATTCACAGGTACCCTTCGACTATTTATATTTTTATTTCTTTTTAAAGGAAAAGATTCACATGTTTCCCATTTCCAAAGCTACAAAAGGAGAGTGAAAAATCTGCCTCCCACATTCATGCCTGGCAGCATCGTTCCCCAGCCCAGAGCCACCACAGTTGTCACTTCCTGGGGTCTCTTTCTCCCTTTTTTTTTAAAAAACACACATTGGCACATACTTGAGCCCCTGTCATGGGCTTTGGCTTTTTCTTTAGCAGTGTATCCCAGAGATGATTCCCCTTTTTCCTCCTTTTACTGGCTGTATAGTATTCCACCATAGAGATTAAATCATGATTATCTAGCCAGACATTTACTGCTGCACATTTAAAATGTTTCCAGTCTTATGTGATTCCAAGCAGTGTTTCAATGACTACCTTTGTAGAGATTTGTTGTGTAAATTTGCAAATCTATCTGGAGGCGGAATCGTTGGTTAGAGGGCGTGCGTACTTGTTATTTTGACAGGACATTCAGATTTTTTGAAGAAAATGCAATTAAACTACTTTTTAACCCGATTGTGTTTTTAAAAATTTACTTAGTGATGAGAAAGAGATGAGAGATAGATGATAGATAAAGAGAGAGGGTGTCTGTGTGTGAGAAAGAATGCATGAGTAAGGATCTAGAATATTAGGATGTCAGGCATATATTCCATTTTGCAGATGTATCATTGTTCATTTAGCTCGTTCTCCATTTGGGAATGGTTAGACTATTTCTGCCTTTGCAGAATTATATTATAAATCATTGCAGAATTACAACCGCTTTGAGGCAAATGAGAAAGCCATTTCCCACATGAGAGTCGATGTAAAGTATTAGAACAATGAATCGAAATGCCCCTCAGGCATTAAAGAGACCGAAAAAGGAGGAGAAAAACCCGGGTATAAAGAGTCAGATTTTCGGTTTTTTTGTTTTTAAATCAATAAAGAATGAAATCTTTTCCACTCATTTTTTTTTTTTTTCCAATAAGGATTCGGCATTTTAACTCATACCGTGCAAATAAATTATTTATAAATGACATTCCTCTCTTTTAAAATAAACACCATTCCTCCAGAAATTTAGATAAATAAAATGACGTCTATTTATCACATCGACTCTTCATGCCTAATAACCCGCAGCCTAGCTAAAGGAATTGTTATCTAACAGCTAGGTCAGAAGTGAAAGAGTCCAGACTTATTAATTCTAAGCCGAGCCAGGCCATTGATTAGCTCTGTTGAGGGAAGAGTGGGAGGGAATGGCTTGTGGACACCTAGTTCTCCATGTCTTCTCCCCTCTAAGATGATACCATTCTCCCCGGCCTCGGCTCGTGTGTTTAACAATGTTTGTGTAGCACTCGGATAAAAGGCGCAGGGTGAGACTTAAGTGGTTGTTAAAATTGTCAGCCCCAAAGTCATCAGAATTCCGACTGATAGCCTGCACTTACAGTGAGAGGAGAATTTGTTTTCTTAGGGAGGCCGGTTCTCCCTTTGTAATGACTGGGAAAACTCCCCAAGTCTCCTTGCCCTTTGGGGCATTTTTATCCCCAGAATCTTACCTTTTATTTGTTGTTACTATTCTATTTTTCCCTACAAAATCTGAGTTTCTGACCTCTGGGGGAAAGGGCTCATGAAGAAATTGAATTGGGTATTCAGGAAAGACAGGGGTCAGAGGCACAGGGTCTCAGAGTGATGGGACAGTCGAGGAAACCGAAGCCACGGCACGTGATGAGTTGGGGTCCCCTCCGGATTCAGGACTGGGGTTTCTTCACCTTGGTCCATTGCTCTTTCCCTCAATGCCCCTATTTAACCTTCGTTGGGCCACTCTTAGGGGCCCAGCCCCCCATTTTTAACAGGTAAATAAGCGGACTAAGGGATGACCGCACAGAAATTCAAGGCCAGCGTCTGGAACGTCTAATTTTTGTTCTACATCATCTCTGTTCCTCAGAGACCTTGGAGCCTATTTCCATATTCAACCAGACTAGAAGCCGGCCTAAGGTTTAAAAATATCTAGCTATGTAAGAGAATGGTTAGAAAGTTCTGGGCTATCGCTGAAAAGCTGCCCGAGTCCTCACATCACAGCCTGGAATTTTTAGGAGTTGTGACTTGGGATCATGTTCCACGGTCACTGCTTCTCAGCTCTGCAGCCACGGGAAGCGAGTCTTCCTGGGCCTCCGTTTCCTCATCTCTAAAGTGGGGACAATGACGGTGCTTATCAAGTTGTGAGAACGAAATGAAGGAACCCATGAGACGTGAAATTACGTGGGTTAAATAAAAATTATTTTAAAGCCTAGGCTTAGCGCATGCCTGGCTCCCAGGATGCCCTGCATAAATGATGGCACCTGTTATTGTTACCGTGGCTACAACAACGGTTGTCATTGTCGTTGAATGGTGCGTGATGTGGCCAAGTCACTTCGCCTCTCTATGCACCAATTCCCCTCCTGTAAACCAGGCATACTATTTACCTGAAGGAATTGTCTGAGGATTCAACGAGATCATATACACACAATTCTCGACGCCATCTCTCACATAATAAATCTGAAATAAAGGCGAAGTGTAATATTTACATAGGATATTTACCCATAATAAACACGACATAAATGGTAGGGATAATATTTATGATCGCGTGACTTTGCACGACTTGTTTCTTTCTTCTAGGAGTGAGCAGCAACGATGCCTGTAGCTGTACTCAGGTTGTGGGGGCGTAGGAACCGCCGGGGTGAGTGTTAACATTGTTGATGCTGCAGATCAGAGATTCCGATTTGTGAGGCCCGGATGAAGGCTGGGCATAGTGCTTGTCGCCCGTCGATCAGGTGATAGAGTGGCAGGTGGCCCCAGACACGCACTTTGAGCAATATTGCAATGAAAGTGGGGCCGTTTTGCACAGGGCAGCAAAATATTAATGAACTGATTGATCGGTTTACTCCTACGTCAAGTGGTTCTCGGTACCTACATGGTTCCGGGCACTGCAGCCAAGCTGGCCACGCAGACCCTTGGAAGACCCTTCCCCGGGGGCTCACAGGCTGCCATGCTGGTGGCTGAGCTGACAAGTTCTGTTTCTAGCTGTGAAAAATTCTCACTTCATCTCGCTTCTCTCAGAGGCAGAGTGCAGGTTTTCTGCAGGCTAGTGGGTACGAACGTCTGCTTCTGGTGGTCACTTCCTTTAAGGGTTTCGGTGAGGTAGGGCGGCGATCATTAACCGTCTCTAACGTGGCTCGGTGCCTAGAACCTCAGCCACTCTGTGATGGGACCTCTGCCCTGCTTCCCACTGCCCCCGGGTCTCAGTGGCTCCAGTGTTAGAAAGTTTCAAAGGCCATTTGGAACCACTTAGCCCCAAGGTCATTGGGCCTCCCCTTCAGCCCACTGAGATGCCCAACTTTGCTATTTTCCTGTTTCAGTTTTGCTGTGTTTGTTCATTCATAATAACAACCAAATGTCCCCCAGGCCTAGAAGACCTTCCTTCTCATTCCCCTTGGCCACCAGCCCCTCTGTGTTAACTCCTGGCCTCTCGGAATAACGTCTTATTGCAAACACACCTAATTGACTTCACCCTCTTCCCAGTCCTCGGTGGGCCGTCCTGGCCAGCTCATTATGGGGTGGGTAGGGAAGGAAAATCTGAGTGGGCAGCATCTGCCCCTCCCACCGTGGCCCCCCCACTCAGGTCAGCAGGGTGTAAGCCGGATTTAAGAATCCCTGGAATCTAGAATCCTGGCTGCAGGGGCAAAGGAAGCTTTGGGCAAACTCTAAAACAAGAGCCCCGAAGGGGAAATGAACTTGAACTATGTCTTTTTCAAACTTATGAAACTTTCTTCAAACTTTTTTTCAAACTTTTTCAAACTGTGCATCATTGTAAACACCGAAGATATTTTATTATGGAGAAGTTTCCAACATATACTGAAATAGAAAAGACACTATAATGGATCTCCATACTGTCATCACTCAGCTTCCAACACAGACATTTGGGAGAGGAAGATAGCAAAATGCAAACCCTCTAAAGTTCTGTAATCTTACCTCCCAGTGCTAACGTCTTGATGGACACACGCCATCTTTCTAATGTGTATGTAATATACACACGCAGATGCTCACACACGTAAAGAAAATAGAATTGTAAAAATACTGCTTTAAATCGACTTTTCTCGCTTAAAGTGGATTTATAGTGGCTGCATAGTATTCCATCTACAGATGGAGCATAATTTTACCCATCTTTCATTTTCGTATATCTAAGCTCTTAACTTTATTTTGATGATTATATATTTCACCGCTATGGACATTCTTATAGATAGATATTTGTCCACATTGCTGGTTATTTCTTTAGAGAACTTTCCTAGATTGCAAACAGTCATCAGTGCACCTTTAAAATGAACTGCAAACACCGAGGCGCCTTCAGTAGAGTTGTTTCTATTTGCAGTCCCCTCAGTATTGTAAACGAGACTAGCTGTTTCGGTTAAAATCCATTCCCCAAAGCTCCTGAATGGGAAGGCCCCAGAGATTTGGCATGTATTTCTCATTATAATTCTCCTTCCCCAAATAAGAGAGGTCTGAGGAGAGGGGGAAGGGGGAAATGAGAAAGGAGAGAGGTGGTTAGAGTGGGAAGAGAGAATGACAGAGAGGTAGAGGAAAGAAAGAAGGAGGGAAGAGAGGGAGGGAGGGAGGAAAAGGAAGGAAGGAAGGAAGGAAGGAAGGAAGGAAGGAAGGAAGGATGGATGAATCATACTGGGGCAGAGAAAAAGAGAATAGAGGTGTGAGAAATGGCCATGGAAGAGATCAAGAGAAAAAAGATGGATTATTGTTTGCTAGAGAGCTAGAAACTACGGGTAGACCAGGAGACAAGAAGAGGCAGACAGAACCATTGGTCATTATTATTCTAAACTAGGACCAAGACACTGCGGGTCCGGGACTCTTCCCCAAGGACTACCCTTGGCCTTGCCTTCTGGCCACTCTAACGTCTCCGAGCAGATTCAACAGGCACTGGCTCTTCCCACCTGTCACTTGGGAGACAGTCTTCACTCGGAGCTTCACTTCCCGGGTTTGTCAAGACGTGGCTCTGTGTATTTGAACGAAAACACAAATACCATTTGAGAAAATCTCTTTGCCTGAGTGCTTTGAGCCAACACGTGTAAAAGAGAAATTGATAAAAATTACATGATGTTCGCGTTGGGGGTGGGGGCGAGGAATGGAATGAACGGGATGATTCCGTAAGCTTCACAGCACCCAGCCAGGGAGGACCACATGGGAAGCCAGGACCAAAATAGGCAAGCATCATCCCCTGGTTCCCGGTGTCCACTCCGAAAGCCTGCCCCTCACACGCAACAGAGAGTGGCCCCGGCTCTGCCACGGCTCGGAGAGACCATTTAAGGCTTTGAAAACCTGCTCGGAAATGCAAGTCTAGTGACAGCCCCGTGCCAAGAGCGGATGAGCACGTATTGTTCCGGGGACATCCTCTATCTCTGATTGGAATGTAAGCGACATCCTAGCTTTCCATCTTTCTCTCTCCATTCTCTCCCTCCCTCCGTTTCTGTCCCTAAGCAGCTAAAACAACCCTGGGCAGAACTTGATGGTACACTATTCCCCAGGAAACCAGCCTAGCCAAGGCCCTTTTTATTTGTTTGTTTGTTTGGCAGATCCCCTGATTAATGATTAAAAGCCTATACTTGAAAAAAAAATACTTTATCAAATTCAATAAATAATAAAACGGCAAGGTGCAGAGCAGTTTATATTTGCAGTTTAAAAGGAGGCAGAATGTGAAAAGATACGCAAAACACGAACTTGAATGTCAGTGTTGGGGACGGGAACCGGAGAAGTATTGGTCAGGGGTCAATTGCATATCGCGTTCCTCCCTTGTTTGATGATGTTTTATCACGTGCATTTATTATTTTTTTAAAACCTGCTATTATTATTGAGAGCTTGGCAGACCTGATTCGAATCCATCTCTACCACCTACTAGCTGCGGCAGCGTGGGCATGCGACTTCAATAGTCCTTGGCTGTAAAATGGGGCAATCTTAGCGTTGTTGCAAAGAACAAATGAGTTAGAGCATGTAAAACTCTTAGCATCGAACCTGGCACGTGTGGCCAATAAATATTGTCCCCCATCCTCCTCCTTCTCCTCCTCCTCCTCCTCCTCATCATCACCATCATCATCATCAGTGTTAGTGTCTGTGGCTGTTACTCTGTCCTTAGAGAACCTGGTTGATTGTTTGTTTGTTTCCTGAAAACCAGGAAACCCCTGTAATATCACTAACCAGCGGTTCTTTGAAGTAGGGCTGCCCGCTCCACCAGGGAGGGAGGGAGCCATGTGTTACGGTCCTAAGGCATATAGATCTTCCCCCACGGGTCATTAGGCTCACGTTTGTCACATTTATTTTAAGGAAACTGGTAGGGAGAGGGTGGGTGAGGTTAATTGCTCTATGGGTCCTGGGCGGCCCTGTTCTCCAGATGGGGGGAGGTTCAACAAGGCCTGGAGTGACCCCGGAGGTGTGGCAAAGCCTCCAGTCCCCAGGCCGGACCGAACAGAGAGACCAGACCGTCAGGCCGGAGAGGGGTGGCTAGAACCTGAGCTTTCGCCCCTGGGATGCTGGAGTAGCGAGGAAACCCAAATGGTTTGGTTGCGATTCTTACCAAAGCTTGGGAAAGCCCCAGATTTCATCCCATCCAGACCCCACTCCCAGGACGAGTCAAGGGCCATTCTGTCCACGGGCATGAATCGTTTCATGGGGTGGGGAAGAAATGGTCCAGGGGTCCTTTCCTTCCATCGTCAAGATTCAGACTCTTCACAGACCTTTATCACAGACCTACTGCGTGCCTGGGTGAGGCAGATAGAGGGCCGTTTGGGGCTGATCGTCCTACAATCGTGTGACCCTGGGACATCACTTCACCTTTTTAAGCCTCAGTTATTCATCTGCAAAATGGGGAAAATAATACTTCCCACCTCGTAGACATTTTTGAAGGATGAAAACACGTAAGTGCTCAATAAATGGTAGCTTCTATATTATCATTATTTTTTCAGACTACATAACAGCCAAGATTAGCTTTCTTCTGAGAATTCTTTCCTATCTCTTAAGCCCTCCATTTTCTGAAGGTGAAAAGAAATCAATCCATTCAACTGTATGCCCCAGCCCTTCCAGAAAGTAATCAGGAACACACAACTGTGCTGGATGAGTTGATAGAAAATTAACTCCTAGGGGACAGGAGAAGGAGGCGATATATCTACTCAATGTTGATTTTCTGACCACCAAAAATATTCCTTTCTACGGACCTGCTGGAAGCTCTATAGATTAACAACTTTGGCCCAGCACTCAGGCACTCATCGCCCCCACCCCAACAAAGCTCCCCAGGCCCGGCAGAAGGTGTGACTTCAGACATAATGGTAAGGATGGGGAGGGGGGGCGGAATGCAGGCCTGTGTGTGAGGTGATTGTAACCAGAAACACCTCGGCAGGCATCTCGCTGCTGTCCTGAGCGGCCGCTGGCAGGCAGCCGGACCAGAGCGGGGAGCCAGCCCGAGGTGCCCTGGCTCGCCGCTGACCGCCCCTCCTGGGCCGGGCCGGCCGATAGCTTATCGGGCCCATTCCGGGGGCGCCCAGTGCTACAACCGGAAACGCGGCTGGAGGCCAGTGGATGCTGGATGCAGCGGTTTGCGTCCTGGTGCGCCCGCGCCCGCGCTTAGGCTCCGAGTGCAGGTCGTCGCCCATCCACCCGCGACCAGGTAAGGCATCAGGTGGATGGGGAGTGATTGACGCACCTCCGTCTTCAGAGAACTGTTCTCTTTGGTCTGGTGAAAGGCTGGTATTTTTATGGGCAAAGGGGCGTAGATGTGGGAGGAAAAAGCAGGGGTGCTCAGGTCAATGCGTCCTCACAGCGTGCAGGGCTTCAAGGTGGGGATGGCATGGGGCAGGGGCTGGACGCAAGAGGCTGTGCACCCCAAGCTGTCGGTAAGGGTGCTGCTCCTTGTCAATTTCACACAGCTGGGCCTCAGACTCCTGGGCTCCAGTGATAGCTGGAGTGCGCTCTGGTCCACCCTATACCAGCATGCCTGTTAGGGTACCTGCGTGTTGGGGTGGGAGGACCCTCGTAGAAGCTGATTGTGGCACATTAGAAAATGTCTGGACTTGGAGTCTGAAGGCCCGAGTTTGAGTCCAGACGTCCATTTTTTACTATGCACTCCTGGGCTGGCTGCTTAACCTCTCTGGGCCCAGCCTTCTCATCTTGGAAGGAGAAATTCTAGTAACAACTAAGTGAGTCGTTGGGGTTTCGTAAGATGATGGTTTGGAAGGTCGTAATAGAATAGAATACCCTGATTTTTGGTGGTCCATTATTATTAGAAAAATTTGGCGCTGTCTAGAGAAGGGTCGATGGACAGCCCAGCTGGCTGTGATGTGTATTCTCGCAGAAGGGGGCCCGGGTGGAGCAGGTTGAACAATGGCCCGCTTCTGCTCTGAGCAGGTGTCCCCAGCCTCGGGGAAGGTCTTTTGGGAAGAATGGCGGCGGGAGTCCGTGATCCTCCGACAAGGGTTGCAGATAGGCCAGGGTGTCGTCTCCGAGGTCTCTAATTCCAAAGTCCCAAACAAGCACCTTGGGTCTGGGGCCCCTGGGAGCCTGGCCCCCAGAGCGTGCTCTCCAGGGCGCGCCCTCGCACTGGTCCAACCGCGCGCGCGCGCCCCGCGCGCTTCGAGTTCACTGGGGACAGCCGGGGACCCGCGAGCAGACGCGCAGACAGACAGACGCCGCGGTGCCGGGCGGTCTCCGGCTGCGCCCGGGTCTGTGAATCAAAGGAGGATCATACTCCTCCTCTCAACCTCTCACCCTGCTCCGCTTGCTCGCTGGGGGCACTGCGCGGGGCTCTGACCGGTGGGCACCGGGACCCAGAGCCCTCAGGTTGGCTGGGGGCCCTTCCCTAAGGCACTGGTCAGGGCTTACGCTCCATCTCCTCACTTTAAGCAGAGAAAGTCCATCTGTCCATGGACTCTGGCAAATTTTATGCAAAATCACCTATTTAAGTGTGTTTTCTTTTTCTTTTTTGGCGTGGAGAAGGTACATTGTTAAAATCAGCTTCCCAATAGGAACCCTTTCCCCCAAAGGTTAACAACCACCCTTCCCCACCAGGAGCTCACGGCCTCATCCTCGGTGCACTGTGGAACATTCCAGATTGTGCGTTCTTCTCCTACATATACCCGCAAGGCAGTTGGCTGCAAGAGAGAAGGCACGCACACATGCACATACACATTCAGAAATGCCCCTTCCAAAAGTTTCAAGGGAAAAGGAAGCCCGGAGAGGAGTTACCACTGGCTCAAGGTCAGAAAGCCCTTGAGAGGCTGAAAGCAACACTCAGGCCCCTTGATTCTTAGCCTAATGCTCCTAAGAATCCTAAGAGCATCAGGAGTCCAAGATGTGGCCAAAATCAGCCTCCAAAATGCTCCGGATCAAGACGGTGGTTTCTGGTCACTATTACTCTTTAATGGCACGTGCTAAACCGGTTTGATGGACAAAAACTTGGGTGGAGTATGCAGCTGCCATTAGCATGGGAAAGTGAGTGGCCCAGCTTAGCACTTTCTTTACTGGGTTTTTAGCCTTTTGGATGATAAAATGTCCACAGGGAAGCTAACAAAACCCACGACTTTTCTCCAGAAAAATACACCAACGTAAACAATTCTGGGTAGAGCATCCAGCACTCTGCAGACCACTGACAGTCATTCACGCAGTCATGGTAAAGTGACTTCACTTTGACCAGAAAAGATCACAACCTTTTGGGGGAGAGGCCATCTCGGGAGGTGCCCTTCTGTACACTCTGTGTCTGAAGAAGCTGTCCCAAGAAGTGTCTGGGATGCTCAATCACACACCTGCACCCGCACGCGACCATCACCATTACACACACACACACACACGCACACACACTCCATCAGCAGGCACTCCTCTAAGTTATGGGCACGTTCCCGCAGACCCCTGGCTGCACATCCACAGCGAGCTTCGGGCAGCCAGGAGAAAAGTTCAAGTCGCCAGCCCGCTCTCAGCTGAAGCGGTCTTTAACACCCTGGCCCCTTCAGCCTCATTGTTTATCCATCTGAACGACTCCCCTTTCCCCTGCCCGCTTCCACCCCCACTTTTCCGAGGTCGACTATAAAAATAAACTATTTTTCCTTGTTAATAAATCTCCGCCCGGCGCCCTCTTTTAAAGAACTCAAAAAAAAAATCACTGCGCCCAGCGCGAGTGAGCAGAAAGATTAATCTCGAAGCAGGATTTATGTGGCGCGGGCATCCTCAAACAATTGGAGTCATAAAGTGAAATGAGATTCGGAGGCGGGTGGGGGAGGGGGAGGACCTCGGGAACCACAAACACGTTTGTGTAGCTAAACAATGTGGAAACTCTTAAAGACCCTTTTCTGCAGACATCTTGCAGCAACGGCGCTTCCCTGTCAGCCCTCGGGAAAGGGAGAGAGATATATTAACTGAAGACACGATCTAAAATTACTTAGGGGTTTTAAACATGCGGGCGATGGGGGCGGGGGTGCTGATAAACTGTTGTCCATATTTCCTTCTCTCGGTGTATTATTTCCAAGATATTTCACCCCCTTCACCATGCCCCTCCCCCTCGCCCCTTCTTTTCTCTCTCCATTCATTACGTTGACTAGCATGCAGTGGCCGAAACCTGGAGGGACTGGAGACAGCGGGCAGGATTCTGGTTTGCGACAACGCGCGGGGCGCAGTTGTTCCCGTGCGTAAAGACGCGGGTGGGGCACACGGCACGAAAGCGCAGGGGCTTAAATCCGTCACATCCGCCCCTGAGGTGACCTTTCTTAGGACCCTTTCTGCTGTAACCGGGGACACTCTAGGTTCTTGGAGGCTTTAGGGATTTCAAGACGTATTTTTACGCGCAGCCTTGGGCAGGATCTCTCCTCGCTTCAAGAGTAAGGGCGCCGTGAACACAGATGCCCAAGCAGTTACGGGTCTCAGCCCTGATCTGTAAGTTTAGAGCTGGGTACAGCCGTCTCCAAGGGTCTGGGCTTAGTCTGGCTGGACTACTTGGCTCCAGAGATACAGCTGGAGGAGAAGCAGACTCTCAGTGATGTTGGGAGGACTTGCGTAGAATTCTAGCAAGTCTGGAGAAATTGGGAGCCACAGGTTCAGCGCGCATGAGCGACGCCTGCATCCAGAGCACAGGACTTACACAGTTGTCAAATCCCCGAATGAACCAGGGGGCCTAAGTTAATTAGCTGTTTGGAGCTTTTGCTCATCTGTAAAATGGGAACATAACAGGACCTACCCGTAATAGTTCTTGGGATATTAAATATAAAGCTTGATGAAAAGCGTAGGTGGTCAATGAGTGTCAGATGTTTTTGTGGTTATCACTTATTATGATTGAGTCGTGAGCCCCTGGCAGGGACCACAAGACTGCCCTGTTATTCTACAGAGGGGACACAGGCCAGAGAGAGATATTCGATGTCCAGAGGGGATTATGATGCCATGAAGATTGAAAGCCCGATTTCTGGATCCATTCATTGATTCAATAAACATTCCGTTGTTCCAGGCTCTGTTCTGGGTCCCGGGCACCCAGCTGTGGCCAGGACGGTCCTCTGTCTCCGCACAGCCCTCCGATCACCGCGAGAGACCGATGAAACCCACAGCGCCTCATTCAGTGCCAAACTTGCCTGCGCACTTCCTTAACGCCTTTCTTGTCACAGCTGAGGTGCTGCAGACAGAGCCATGCCCCCAAGGGAGACCCAAACATGGGGGAGGGGGGCGCGTGCGCGCGTACACACACACACACACACACACACACACACACACACACACACACGAGCAGAGGCAGGAGACGGTGTGCTCCATCGAGGCGGCCGCCACTCAGAGTCAGGCTGTGACCCGCAGCGCAGCTTTGCCCAGGCCGCCGGCTGCTGCTGTCGCTCTCGCGGGGCAGGCGTCCAGCAAAACATTTCTAAACGTGTCTGGGCCCGATTCCGGAGTGTGAGGCAATCCCTCCGGCCCACGCTGCCGGCGGACCCTTTATTTAAGCGCGTTTCAAGCCGGGCAGCGCTCGTCAGCGCCACTTATGTCATGCTTTCTGGGTGCGCTCGGGCAAATGTGCTCCGCGCGCGCCCAGCGACCCTTCCTTTTGAGTGGCCCCCACTTTGGCCCCGGAGCCAGGGATCTGCTCTTGGAGGGGGGCGGGGAGGGGAGCTTGGCCGCGGATGAAAGTGTCCACCACAATGTAGTTCTCAGGGACTCGGCGGTGTGGTGGAGGCGGAAATTCTACCCCGGCCGCGCATTTTGAATTAAAACAAAACGAAAAACTCAACTCAACTTTTTAACCTTGGCTCGAAATCGCCGCCGAGCCACAAATTCACCCCATCAGGTGTCTCTTGAATTATCTAGGAGACATTTTCAATCATCCAGATGTTATTAGACCGATTTACCCAGAATTTCCTGGATTCGCCAGGCGGTGGAAATCTGCTCTGACCCGGACGATTGTCCAGATTGTGTGAGCAGGGGTGAAATTGTGCCTCCCCTAGCTGTGACTTCGAAGGACACACCGTCTCCTGAATTTTCCAGATACTTTTGGAGTTTTTTCCTTTGCCAGATTTCCCGATGACCCCCGGGGGCTGGGAGGGAGGGAGGGAGAAGCGGGTGTGATGACGAGGCCCATCAACTTGGCCTCTTCTCGGATTATGTGGGTTCAAGGTGCTTTCACTGATTAGGGCAGAGCCTCAAAATCGGGTTTCCCAAATGGTGGTCCCCTCCCACAGACATGACTCCTCGACATACACGCAGAAATAGAAAATCAAGGCTCTCCTAGTCTCCCAGACACTAAATCTCTAAACCCTCCCCCCAAATGTCCGGATAATTAAGTGTACATGGCAGAGGGGAAGCTAAGGCCAAAATTTCCGGAAAACTTTCTAATTTCCTTTCATCTCCCAAGCAAGGTGTAGATACACGTTTTCATCTCGAAAGTCAAAACAAAATCAAACAAAACACCTTGTATTTGTTCGTTTGTTTTAAACGTCTCCCTCCCTGCCCTTGGCAGACGCTTGCCCCCCCTCCCCCGCCAAACCCAGCGGGAGTAACGGGCAGGGGGAGAATCCGCCCGGGGTTTGGGACGGTTTTTGTCGACTTTTGCAGTTTCGGAAACGTCCGTCAGATCTCACCGGGGGCGGATATCGGTTTGCCGGAGGCGCCAATTTCTGACCCTTCCGTTTCCTGCGGGGCAGAGGGTTTCTCAGGCGTCAGTACCTCCAATAGAGACCTCGGAAAGAGGCCGGTTCCCTGGTAGCGGAACGTGAGGTTCACCCACGACTTGGAGTTTTGGGAAGGAAAACGTGAGGCCGGCGGGCTGGGGTCAGGGACGGAATAATCCAGGCGCGCCGGGGCTGGGGTCCTTCCTCTGGCCCTTCGTCTTGCCAGGATCGCTGTCTGCTTGGAAGCAAGAAAGTCTGAAAACCGTGAAGGAGAAGTCCCCCTCCCCCCGGGATTCCTTGGGTTTGGGGATTGCTTATTGTCCTCCAATCATTGGGGACAGTTTCGAGACCACTGTGTCCCCTTCATTTGACGACTGGAGGGAGGTGATCCAACTGTGTCCTGTGGTTGTGTTGGCGTGTGCGCCCGCCGCTCCCCGCCCTCCCCCTGCACCCCCAGCAGCACACAAGAGGAGGGAAAGCTAGGACGTGTGAAGGGTCTAACCTCGTCTCTACTGGCCCCGAGGACCCGTGTGGAGTTGCGACCCAGTCACAGGCCAGGTCCTGGGCCACAACTGTGGTTCCAAAGACTTTAATTTGGGTGCATGGATCTCCTCCCTCTTGTTTTTACTGCACCCCCAGGACGTCGCTAACTCCCAAATGTTAAGAACATTGTCACTAGAACCCGTTCCCCACTGGCGGTCCCCCCCATCCACCTTGGGACTCCAATTAAGGCAGATGCCTCGGGCGGGGTTGCGAAACTAATTATCGAAATCGAGAGTTCTGGGGTCCACATGTCTGAACTGTACCTCTCTCGTCACTTGCCGAGTGACAATGGGCAAACGATTGAACCTCTCTGAACCTCGTTCTCATCTGTGAACCACGATGATAACGGTACTTCCTTCCTAAGGTTGCTCGGTGAAGCGGGCAAGAGGAAGGGAAGGCTGGACCAAGATGGGGGCTGACCTCTGGTGGAGGTGAAGGCCTGTCCGTGGTGAGTTCTCAGCCAGAGGGTGGCAGAGTGCAGGCTGGCAGCCGCCCTTCTCAGCCAGATGGTGTGAACGTAATCAAATAAATATATATCGTTGGGTTAGTCCAGAAACAGCAGTGTGTGGTGTAGGATCTCTTTTACCTGAGCTGCGTGGGTGGATATCTGCTTCTCACCCCTACCACCGCCGGTACCCAAGCTGTGGGTTTCAATCCAAGCCCTGCCCCTTCTGGCTGGATAACTTGGGGCTAGTACCTGCCCCTCTCTGTGCCTCCTGCCAGCAGTGAGAGAATTGAGTCCTGCCTCCAGGGTCCTCGTGGGGGTCAAGTAAGCTCATGGTGGTGAGATTGAGAGATACAATATCACAGCACGTCGTAACAAACACATAAGCACAGCCTCACACAATATACACATCCTAATGGAAGGTAAACGCGGCATAATATCCGATATTACGATGTGTTATATTGTATTATAATTCTGGGCACACGTGTGCACACTGGGAGGGACTGACTGCTTTAGCCAGGACATTCTACGCCATTACAGTGCCCGTGGGGGACACATGGGCTTACTGTCCCACCTTTCCCGCAGAGGTTGTCGATTGGGGTGTCTCTGGGCGCCAGAGCTTGCTCGGTAAAACTCAAGAACTTTCTCTTTCTGCCCGTGGCACTGGTCTGGGTCGGTTGCGCCAGGCTGGGGAAGGTTTTAGGAGGCTCTCGGGCACTGGGAGACCTTGGCAGAGACCTGGAGCTCTGTGGCCGCAGCGAAAAGACCATGCGTCAGGGGGAATGGGTGGCTGCCTGCGGCGTAGCGCTGTGCAGACGCAAGCCGCTGCCCGAATGCGCAGGCAACTTGGCAGCCGGGCAGAGAGGACCCGAAAACACCTATCAGTTCTCCCACTCTCTGCTTTCGCTTGGACTCGGGGAGCAGGCAGAATCCTCCCGGACACGGCACGGTTGGAAGCGAGACAATTTTTCTTTTACACGCTGCTGCTCGGGGCACCCTGACCAACCACAGAGACACGATTTTGGGGAGCTCTTTCTTCGGCTTGGTAAAGGCGGCACACATTCGCACAGTTGTTTGCAGCCGTAGAAACATAGGTGCGAACACCAAATCGCTTGCACACGAAACGGTTTGCCCCCAAGAATCATGTGCACATACTCGCGCACCCCAAATCGCCGGGCACGTGGGCGCGGAACCTTTTGCACATCGACAATCGTTTGCATGTGTCGTTTGCATTTTCCAAGGCGCCAAAATCTGCGTATAATTTATCTGTAGGCAGACTCATCTTTGCGCACACACGATCCTTCGCACACGCATTAGCGCATATACACTTCGTTATGTACACGCACGGTAGGGTACGCCCGCGGCCGTGGCATCTCCGCCTCGCCCTGGGCGCACAGGGCGAGGTCTCCTATCTGCTCAGAAAGTCCCGCGGTTTAGAGGAGAAAACTCAAGTCTCGAGTCCGCGTTTGTTCTTTGTTGTCGATGTGCTTTTTTTTCCGGACAGAGGTCGGAAGCCAGACGACGTTCCCGCTAGGAAGAACCGCGGGGACAAAGGCCAGCCAGCGGGTCACCCGTTTTGAATAGAGATCCAGGGGCGGTTTCAGGGTTACAGGCAGCGCTACGAGCACGGGGCTCTCGGCGCGGCCTCCCCGCCTCCCCCGGGCCCGAGAGCCAGGTGGGGCCGGCAGGGACCCGGGGCCTGCGCGCCGAGGGCCGGGGGAGCTGTGTTTATTTTCTAGTTATTCTTGGCCGCCTTCCACGCGATTATTTGAAGCAGCGCAGGGAACTTCTGGGAGAGCTGGGGCCTTGGGTGGGGGGCGGGGGTCCCTTTGCCAGGCCTCACGAGTTTTATGGCATCGGAGCTCGGAGGGCGAAATTACAGGCGGAATCAAAATGTGTAAATTATAGGTTTGTGTTGTAAAGAGGCCTAAGCGCAGCGGCTCGAGAAAGGCGGGTTGTGGGTTCTAAAGCGACTCGGAGCCGGAACAGCACCGATGCGCCCCGACTGTTTGCAGGCTCCATCCCCGCGCCTGAGCGCCGCGACGCTGGGGGAAGATCGTCTCAAACCGGGCGGCCTCACCCGCCCGTGAGAAAGGGACCAGGCCGAGGTCCCGGCCTCCGGCGCGGAGGTCCCCCCGATGTCCTTGTGGCCTGGGTCACGGGAGTTGGGGCCCTGCTTCCTCCCTCCAGCCCCTGCCCGAGAAGCTTTTCAGCTCGGCTTGTTAATTAGGTTTAATCGAAAACGCCTTTATATGCCTCGCCATGAGCGAGAGCTTGTTTAAGAGGTCAGACGTGGGCGCTGCGGCCGAAACGGAGCGCAGGGGTGGCTGCACAAAACGTCCAGAGCGTCGCCCGTCGGAGCTGTCGTGACCGTGTCTCCTCATCCAGCTCCCTCCCGGCCTCGCCCGCTCGCTCTTCTCCTCCATGTCTTCATTTCTCTCTCTCTCCTCCTCCAAACGTTCGCATCATTTTCTTCCCTCCTTCCCGCCCCCCCATCCCCCTTCTACTTTAATTCTCTACTTCTTGGCTTCGAATGTGCAGCAGTTGAACTTAAACTGTCTTGATTATGGCAAATCCAACTAAAGACAGGTCACATTGGCTTGGAGGAAATCAGAAGGGGAGGGACACCTAATACCAGCGTCCCCAAGTCCTGCATTTGGCTAGCACCAGCCTCTCCAAGACTGAGTGTATTGGAGAGGAGAGGGTGCTGGAAGATTCATAAGAACGCCGAGGTTCCAGAGTCAGCAGGACTGACTGTGGGCAGGGCGAACTCTCCAGTTATCAGGGGTCTGCCCCTTGCGTTATCATCTGCAGGCACATCCTGGGGTCTGTGCATGTCTGCTGCCCATTTCATCAACGCCATCTTTGTGCTGAGAGCTCGGGAGAAAACCTTGCCAAGAGTTAGCAAGAATTTCAAGAAGACAAACAAACCACCCGAGCTTAAAATCCTGCTGAGACCACCTAGCGCCCTTCCTGGATGACAGATTTCTTTTCCCCTTTCCCCCTTCTGAGCCCAGGTCTCCCCCTTCTCAACAGCTGTTCATCCATTGTTGTATTTATTAGGTAAATAAAAATCGCATAAATATACCTGAATGAAAAGCTTCATGTTCCATAATATGCTGTTCAGAGCCACCAACATCCATCTTATAGGCATTTCACTTCTCTGCTTTGACAAAGAGTGTAGGAATTCTACACCCTTGCCCCTATTCCTAGGTGATGAGAATATTAACATCTGACCACTCTGCCCCCACGAGTAGCCCCCGCCCCATCTACCTTTCCCAAGCTTCCTTATTAATAAGAGGTCATTTCCTCCCAGGCCTGAAACTCAGCCTGCAATTCAGACCAGACAGCGAGAGAGGATGTTGACATCTCTGAGCGGGTGGTGGCAACACCAGGGTGATCACAGCCTCCTGCAGGGAGAAGCTCCCTGGGGACCTATGCCGGGGACTTGTGCTTCTAGAGACAGGGAGAAACAGGCGCTCCTGTGTGGGGATCAAGGAGGTGACTTCGGGGAAGAAATACTGGTAACAGCATCACACTTCATTTTCCTGACCACAAGCCCTTTACGTGTGGCTTTTCTGGAATGACCCCTGCATCTGGCTGATGAGCCTCGGTTTTTTTTTTTTTTTTTAAGCCATTGATTGCCGAGCTTTCTCAAAGCTTAGAAACCAGTAAGAAGATTGGGAAAGATGAACACATTTAATTAGCACACAGTGGCGGCGAGGGTGTGGGAGAGAGGCATTCTTGAACACGGGTCAGGAGAAAGTGAATGGTTTCCACCGGTGTGGGTGGCTGATGTGGTGCAGCCACCAAAAATACGGGGGAGCACACCCCCGTGACTCAGCAACTTTCCTCCGAGATGTCCATCCTACAGATGCGATCGTGCACACACAAAATGACATATGTATCAGGATATTCGACGCAGCACTGCCGTGATGATAAAAGTTGGAAAAGGACTTGATAGAAATTGATCGGGAACTGGTGACATGAATCACGGTGAAGGGAACAGTGAACTATTAGGCAGCGGTGGAGGAGACCGAGAGCTTTCTGCGTGCACGGATTTAAGAAAAGATCTATGAGACATAAGTAAAAATATAAAATGAAAAGCAACGGGCAGGGCAGCTAGCATAGCGTGCCGCCGTTCGCGAGAGGAAACTCATGCTACTGTGTAGGCTTTCCAGAAGTGCGTCCAGAAAGGACACCGTCGCCCTGTCACCATAGGTACTTCCGGAAAACTAACTGAATCGTCGAGGGAGAGAATGGGACTTTGTATATCTTTTTGTCCTTTTTCTGTTGCTTTGCCTTTTGTATGTCTTACCTATGCCAAAGGAAATTCTTAATGGGATTGAAAAAAATCACGGCAAATGCTCGCGGCCCCGGTGGTCCATCGCTCAGTGGCCCTGGTGGTCCATCGCTCAGTGGTCCCCAGATTGCCCTCTTCTCTCGACTTCTTCCTTTTGGACACGTACTCAACATCTGATGAACCCTCGTCCACATGCAGAGGTTCGGCCAACTGTTTTAAAAACATCTCATTTCATCTTCCCATCAGTTCTGCCGAGAGGCATCCGTAGCCCCATTTCACAGGTGTGTAAACCGAGGCTCTTAGAGGCAAATCTCCTGCCCAAGGTCACATACTTAGGAAGATGCTTGCAAACCCCGATAGTCTGTGACCCTAAACCGATGAACTACGATCTCACTAACCTCTAGTTCGGCATCTTCCCCAATTCCTCATTATTTTTCTTTTTCCAACTCCTCCAACCCCTCTTCTATCCTTAAATTCCCACCCCATCTCCCACCCTTCACAGTTAAATGTGTGAAAAATAAAATGCTCGGACGAGAACAGCTAAGTCCAGTCCGAGGCAGGAACGGTTCTAACGTTAAGTGCAAAGACGATTTTTTTTGTTTTGCCAGAAGACATGGTAGCAGAAGGCAGCGAGAGGTGGACTTGAAGTCAGAGACAGATCTAAGTCAGGCACGTCTCAAACCTTCACAGGAAACCCACCCGTGGACTCGGTGCTTCAAGAGGATTTGGTCCCAAGTCCTGTCCTTTTCTCCAGCCCCTATAGCGGTTCCCATAAATCCTAGCAGGTCTTCATCCCCGGAGCCAGCACAAAGTCCTGAAAGGTAATGGGGTGTGAGAATATGGCTTTGGAAAATTTCTCGGTTAAGATCGGATGTGGTGCTCAGATTCCTGTGGGGAGCCTCTTACACGTAGGAGCTGGGGGGTACCAAATTTCCTCTTATCTGAGAATGGGGCTTCTGCAGGGGATGCCTTCAAACTTCAAATGCATTCCTTTGGCACCAGAGTAACTAACACCCAGGAAGATACCAGGAATCTTTTTTTTTTTTTTTTGGCAGATGGGACTAACTCATGGCCAAGTCTGCAAATGTCTCTTGAGTGTCTAGGACATCCTGGGCACTACACATCCAAGATGCTAAAGTGCGTGTTCATTTCCTATATATTTGTGTAGCATACAAGTTAAATTCAAACTCTGTTTTAAAATGATGCAGTGAAACTATGTCTCCATCTTAGCACCTTTCATAGACTGCCAGTTTCCTTCTTCCCAGGCAATTCCAGCTAGGACCCCTTTATTTTATATTTTCTGGATAAAATCTAGGCATGGTTCGTTTCTTCTCGTTTGAATAGTAACCTTTCAGACTCAACGTATAGTCTAGTGTGTGTGAGCTCAGGTGCCTGAATCCATGTCCCGGGCCGTGACTTTTTAGTTCTGTGACCTTCGGCAAATTCTTCAACTTGTCTGCCTTGGTCTTCTCACCTGTAAAATGGGGCTAATACTAGTACCTGCCATAAAGGTTTCCCTTGAGGATTAAATGTGACAAAACATGCAAAGCATCTAAGAGTATGCTTGGCACAAAGAAAAATCACAGTGAATACTAGCTAGTAATAGTAGAGTGAAAAACAAATCATTATGCTCCATATTCTTCACCAGCTTCCTTCCTGATGTAGGTCGTAGAGTCTTACACCATTGCTAGAAAAATAACAGAGGAATTATGCTTCACCATCAGAGCAAGTATCTTATAAATTGCAACCTTCAAAACAGGGGAAAGATGCTAAAATTCTCTGTCTGGCTCTTCCAAATAGAGATGAGGGTTGCACAAAGCAGAATTGGTATTTCTGTTACTTCTCTGTGTGTATGTGCCTGTGCATATGCGTGTGTGTCTGTATGTGATATCAGCAGTTGAAGCAAATACCTGGACCGAGAGAGTCTGTCTACTTTGAATGTAGGTAGACATCAATAAGGAAGGAAATTTGCATTAAACTTGAAAATGTCTGCGGTCATATTAAAAAAAAAATAGGGTAGTGTTTACAAATTTAGGGCTGCTGCACAAATTATAAACTATCTATTGACTTTTGAAATGACTTCTTCTGGATAAAAATGCATTTCCTTTCATAAGTGTGTTTGAGCATCGTTTACTTAAATCGACTCCTATCCTGGCATGAGATAGTCCACCTTGGGTAGAAGGCGTTTCCCCTGCATCCTTTGCAGAGAATCAAAGGTTGGTAATGGAGAGCTCTCTCAGCCTGGGGTCTGCGGTTTAGGGTGTGTGGTTAAATGTCTCTACCTTATGGTGTCAGCAACAAACGCTGGGTTCTTCCCTGGAGATGTGTTTGGGAAACGACTTCATAGTTTTTTGTTTTTTTTTTTGCAAAGATCATCGTACAGTTGGATGATGAATGATGCTTTTCTTTTTTGGGTCATTAGTAAGTAAAATCTTTTCCTCCTTCCTGCCAGGAAAAAAAAAAGCCCCCAAAATAGGAGGGCGATGAGATCACAAATATGCTGATTGTGGGCTTCTTCTCATAGCCACATAAACAAACATTTTGTGGACTTTTTCTTTAGACTTGTAAAAAATTGTTTAAATACAGAAAAGTACACAGATAAATATCTCTAATACCTGTGCACTTGTACTTGGGAGGGGGATACCTATTAACATGTAGTCATAGTCACTTCGAATCTTTTTTTTAATAACAGAAGTAAAATATTATAAAGTGGAAGTGCTTTTCCATTTTCTAATCTCATCCCCTATCCCTTCCTCTCCTTAGAGGTAGGTAATGACTATCATCGTTTCGGTAAATATCTGCAGTCCACATTTTTAGACTTTTATATAGAAATATGCACTTCTCCATAAGTGATACGAAAACATGGTTTGTATTTCTTCATTTGCGTGAACCTCATACTATGCGTAAAGTTCTACAATTTGCTTTTTTCATTCAACGTTATCTTTCTGAGTTTAATTTGTCTTGGTAAATAGGTATAATATGTCATTGCACATATTATATAAATATATTTTTAATTCATTTAAATTGCTCCGTAGCAATTTATTACATAACAACAATCATAGCTAACACATACATAACATTTTCCACACGCCGAGCACTGTTCTAAGCAGTTTAGGTAATGAATTCACTTAATTCTCAAACCTATGAGAAAGTTGCTATTGCAAGTCCTCATTATCTAGATAAGGAAACTGAGGCATACAGAGTTAAATAACTAGCCCAAGGTCATTTTCTCTGTTGATGGATATTTAGATTTTTCCCTTTTTTTTTTTTTTTTGCCATTATAAACAATGGTACAATGAACATCTTTGTACCTATTTCTTTATATATGTCGGTGATTATTCTATGCGCAAGCATTTCTATCAAGTAGATACTCAAAAGGCTTGTTGGGACTTCGAGCGTATATACTGCTGGTTTTACCAAATATTTTCAGTGTCACGCTTGCATGTGAGATCTTGGGCAGCCTTTACCTTGCTGACCTTCAGTTTCTTCCTTTGTAAAATGGAGACATAAGGGCTAGCTTGTAAAGGTCGAGGTGGAGATTAAAGGAGCTCTACGTGGTAAACACTCAATAACTAGTAGCTGTTATAGTTAGAAATAAGATTATTACTGTCGCATTGTACTGGGGCAATTTTGACCAGACTCTTATCAAGGATACACATTCCAAAGTTGAAAAATGATCTTTAGGACTCAGCTAACAATGCGGCTGAGTTGTTATTATTTTATAGGCTTGAAAATAAGCAACAGGGACTTCTGTTAAATTTTTATATCGAACCACATCAAACAACACAGAGTGAGAAAAATGAAGCAGGGACTTCAAATAGAACTGGGCCAGTTGATGGCGGCTGTGTGACCGTAGGCAGATCACGTGACCTTTCTGGGTGTCTAGTCCTCCAGAGCTCAAGGAAAAATAATTATATTTTCTTGCATTGCAACAGGCAGAGGTGAAGAAACATAGGTGGGCAGGCGGTGGGGTGAGTGGCGGGAGTGTGAATTATGTGAATCCTTTTTAAATGATTGAAAATAAAAGATCTGAAGTCTGCATAAATATGTTATTTTACATACGTAAGATATAGATGGAAATTCGGAAACCATTTTTCTGTTGCATACATATCCCAAACGTTTCAGAAATTTTTATCTTAACTTTTGAAATTGAGAGATTAAAGGAACACATTATATTCGTGTGTTACAGAATTTTTCTCATTGCTGCGTCGACTTCTGGTTTATGAAAATATTAAGGCTTCGTCTTCCTATGTAAGTGATTTAGGTAGGAGAAAGACATGAGGGAGAAGAAAATACACAGATGCAACTCAACCAAACAGTTGTTTTGCAAACAACCGGTTACTTGATGGAATTCAATTCATTGTTTTCAAAACATGGTGTCTGACCAAATTCTGTATCCTTCCTCTGTCTCTCTGCCACCGCTGCCAAGATGTTTAATCCCCCAACTACGCAGTTGTGTTTAAAATTTCTTCAATCAGTTATCAGCCAAACTCAGCTTCTTTTTATGTCAAAAATAGCTCACTGGTAGCTTGAGTAAAGCCAACTGGCTTCTTTTCAAACTGGTTTGTCTGAGGCTTGGGGCCACAGGAAATGCTCAGGTCCTGCCTATAGCTGAGACCCCATTGATGTCAGTTGGAGCTGAGCCATTTTCATTTGCTAATAAAGCCACAGAATCCATGGAGAAGAACTGACGAAAGATGCTGGCTGCCGTTGGGTGCAGGGAAAACAATGCACCATATCCTTGGGGGAAGGGAGAAAATCAGACACGAACTTCACCCGTGGTCCTAACATACTCTCTGGTGGCTTAATGGATGGCTTAGTTTTCCAGAGGCTGGTAATATGGGAATAAATGGGGCTGGAAAGAGAGAGAGAGATTGAAGGCGAATGATGAAATAGATGTTTTTTTTTTCTTTATATTAATCGGCTAGGAGAAGAATGGAGAATGGACATTACTCAAAGACAAAAAAGAAAGTTTGCATCCTCTGGGGAGAAAAGGGTTAGCGTGATCAGTCGTGCTCCAGTGTGGGGAGTGCTGTACCAGGGCTGGCAGAAATCGACTTTGTTATCGTCGTTAGCAGGGGATACAATATGGTTTCAGGAGATGTGCGTGGGTGTCGAGCTGACAGGGAGCGCACTGTGGTGGCTTTGTAATGTGTTTGCATGAATTTGTATATTTCGGAAGTCAATACTTCCCACGGTTCAGTCATTGTCGAACTCACTTCATCATTTTTGCCATATTCGGGCACTCTTTATTCTAGTTTCCTTTTTATTCACTGTTCTAAATCTAAATATCTACTTTGGACTCATCCTAAGCATCATGAGTTTGGTGGGTTAGTCTTTTTTTTTTTAATATAATATACATTAAAATTAATATATAAATATTGATTTTTCTCCTTTAAAGTTCTCTGGCTGCGCTTAAGATCATCTTGAGAATGGCCAAAATATGGGACACTTTAGGGTGACGGTTAAGAATATAGGAGTTGGTGTCAACTGGACCTGATTTAAATCTCAGTTCTAACATTTAGCAGCTGTGTAGCTTTGTTCAAATTACCTACTTTGAGCCTCAGTTTCCCCATCAGTAACACAGGGATGATGGTGCCATCTTTCTGGGGTTGTCGTGAGAATTAAATGGATCGGGCACATAAAGTGTTTGCACGGTGTCTGGCACATAATAAGTTCTTCGACAAGTAAGCGAAAGCATGTTATGGGCTGAATTGTCTCCTCAAAAAAGTCCTATGCTGAATTTCTAACCCCGGTACCTCAGAATGTGATTGTATTTAGATGTTAGTCTTTTAAAGAGGTAATTAAGGTAAAACGGAGTCACGCAGGTGGACCCTAATTCGTTATGACTGGTGTCCTCATGGAAGGTGGATTAGGACACAAACAAAATGCAGACAGAGAGGAAGGGCCATGTGAAGACAAAAGGAGAAGGTGATAGCCGTCTACAAGCCAAGGAGAGAGAATGCAGAAGAAACCAGCTCTGCCAACACCTCGATCTTGGACTTCTAGCCTCCAGAATCATGAGAAAATACATTTTTGCTCTTTAAGCCACCCAGCCTGCAGTGCTTTGTTATGGCAGCTCTGACAAATTAATATAAAGCATATTGAGTATATATTCACGGGAGGCCCTAGTTTATAGCCCTGGTGATTAGCCATATACAGACATGGATTCAGGTTCCATTTAGATCCAAGATGATGACACAAACCACAGAAAATAATAGTGAAAACTGGATTGAAGCAGTGCCTTCTTGTTGCCTGCTTGGCAAATTCACAGAAACGCTGTCATCCAGGAATGTGGTTATCACACGAGAAGGGTGACTAATCCCTAACGATGCTAACCATCGTAATTTTTAGGTAAGGATTCTAGGATTCTGTAAAAAAAAAGAAAGAAAGAAAGAAAACAGTCACTTTTAATCAGGCTGAAGTGTTCTAAAGAGCTTCTGGCCCTGAGCCTCGGTTTAAGATGCAGTTAATGTTGTCAGATGTTTCTGATGGCCTCTCAGGCTTGAGAAATTAATGTTCATCTAAGAATCTGTTTTCAACTACTCTCTCTTGGCAAATGTCATTAAGTCTCCCCACCTCACAACCACATGCTCTTTCAATCACCAAGTAGGCTATTTATATGATTTAATGAATTCCAAAAACATTTCTTAATTATTATTACATACCAGTCTCTATCCATTTTATTCCTCATAAGCTGTGAATGCAGTTGGCAAAGTAGGGTGTGCAGTGTCGTATCCCATTCTTCATCTATGTGGATGTTTGATGGTTGATCCCTATAGAAACAGTGGTTAGTGAAGAAGGCACATGAAAGAGGATGAACTTGGGCTGTCCCCACCAGGTCAGAAGGAGAGGTTGAAAAATATCGGGTGGCATCGTATCGTAATAGCTGGTTATGTGTCCACCTCCTTATTTGACTGTGGTGAGACCGTCAGAAGTAGGGTATCCATCTTTGCATGCCCGCTGCCTAGCAGAGTGCCTGCAACGGAGTGGTCCCGTGATATAGCATCGCAATATCCACTTCTCAACTTACTTCACTCAACTGACAGAAACACAACTCAAACTGGCTTGAACAAAAATTATTTAAAAAGAGGAGGATTCTATTGGCTCATTAAATTGGGAAGTTTGGCTTCAGGCATATTTGGATCAAGGACCTAACAAGGTCTCTTCATCTTTTGGCTCTGTTTCTCTCTCTGTTGGATTCATCATCAGATAAGATGTTTCCAGATAGTCACTAGATGCTCTAGGCTTATAGCCAACTAGGCTCATAGCACGATCACGTATGCGTGCACTCACGCTCGCTCGCTCTCTCTCTCTCTCTCTCTCTCTAGCTCTCTCTCTCTTTATCAATTTCTAAGGAACCACCTGAGTAAGTTAGAGATATACTTCCTTTTTACTCTACACTTACCAGTAGGTATTTACTAAAAACAAGGCCGCTTTCTTATGTAATCACGACACTATTACCAAATCAGAAAATACAATATCGAGGCAAGAGTCTTAGCACATCCACATTTCATTTCCATCATTTGCCCCAATAATGGTCTTTATGGTTGTCCCGCCTCCCCTGCCCCCCAACCCATTCAGAATCCAATCCAGGATCACGTATTACATTTAGTTGACATGTTTCCCCTCCTTTAATCTGGACAAATTTCTTAGCCTTTCTTTGCCTTTCTTGACTGTGACGTCTTTGAAGTGTACAGGCCAGTTGTTTTGGAAAATGTCCTTCTATTTGGGCTTGTCTGATGTTTCCACGTGCTTTTTTTTTTTTTTTTTTGTGAGCATAATGTTTAATCCTTTGGAAGGTGACGGCTTTTTCATTAGACACCTAATATAACATTGCTCCAAGCCTTTGGTTTCTGTGAACTCATAGAAGTGGGCTTTGAAGGAAGCCCATCCAAGTTTCCTGTGTTACTGGCTCATGGTTTCATGATGCTCGTTGGCCCAGCTTTTATG
Organism: Pteropus medius; assembly: GCF_902729225.1. NCBI lineage: Eukaryota > Metazoa > Chordata > Mammalia > Chiroptera > Pteropodidae > Pteropus > Pteropus medius. The sequence continues at coordinate 1,678,666 of NW_024343733.1, read as the reverse complement.
GGTGCTGGGATTTCAAAGACCATGTGACTTTTCAGAGCTACCTTAAGCCCACAGGCCATTTTAGGTCATCTTCAGCTAGGTGTGCTTCCATAAATCTGCTTACAGATTTGGGTCCCTCTTAAGATTTGTTCAGGAAGGCAGCCTTCCTGTAAAAACATAAAAGTCTTCGGTTCCCTTTATTTAACCGTTTACACTCAAACCATTACCATTGTTCCATATTCCAACTTGTCTGAATTGACTTCATACCCTCTAATCCATTCCAATAATTGAAGGCTGCATTTACACCGATGACGGTGACTTCTGAAATGATTCTTTGTTAAATCCAATCACTTTTGTTATCTGAGCCTCAAGTGTTCTCATCCGCTCACAGGAGGCAACAACGGTACCCATTTCCTAGGATCTCGCGAGAATTAAATTTGCGTTAAAGTAAGTCGTACATTTAGTAGAATGCCTGACACAGCATCAGTGCTCAAATCATTTTCTGGATCTCCAGCCATGTTATTTGTATGTGTCTGTGTATCTCTATTCATCTCTCCATACGAGTAGAGTCCACTCTTTACTTTGTAAATAAAGACCTAGATGGCCCTTTCAACAGCATTTGAGAGAAAGCTGGGGATGAGGCGGCCAGCGTTGAGTGGTGCAAGCCCCTTATTTATTTGTGGTTGAGTAGCCTGGCATTAGAGTATGAGCTTCTTGAGGACAGAGATGTTTATTGATTTTGGTCACTAACTTCAGCACCAAGAGTGGTGTAGACAGTGGACACTCAGCCAATATTTATTTAAATTACGTGCTCCTGCTTGATAGCTCTGGAAGTTGATTTTGGAATAAGATGGGGTTAGAGCATGAGATGAATTCCAGGTATCTACATCTGTTAAATCGCTTTCGTTTGGTCCAGAGAAACTGGTGGAAAAGACGTTCTCAGCCTTAGACCGGTCGGGCGTTGACTAAGTACTGATATTGGAGCTGAAGGGGGTGTTAAAGAAATAGCGGTGAACTAAGGCTTAGTAAATCCAGTCCCATGGACTCTTGATCTGATTCGCTGCTTATGATTCTAATTATGCTCCGTCTCCAGCAATTGCGCGTCTGCCCTGTCCCAGGCACTGCATGAGCCTTATCTGTCATCCTTGCAATAATCCTACAAGGTGGGTGTTCACAGTTTCATCTTTTCAGATAAAGTCATCGAGGCTGAGGAACAACCTCTTCAGGATTGACTTTTCTTCCCATTAAAAGGCCTGAACCCTTTGTTGTGGGTTAGGAGAAGCAAATTTTCTCAGCTTTACACATGGACCACAGAGAGGAAGAACGGTAATTTCCCTACATCTGGTGGCCCTCTGTCAGTGGTGTGTTAAATGTTCTACATGAATATCTTACCTAATCCTTTAATCCTCTCAGCAATCTTGGAAGGGAGGTTCTAGGATGTCCATTTTGCAGAAGAGGAAACTGAGGCTCAGAAGAGTCGAGCGACTTCCCCGTGGCCACCCAAGTCTGCCTGCTCTGAACCGTGATGCCCAAATGCCCTTCCCAGGGGCTTCAGCTACTGAGCTCCGTTGAAAATGTGTCTCGGCATCGAGAATCTCTTTCTCACCCGCTGCCACTATCCCCCGACAAGCCTTGGCCAGGAGGTATTGGCTTATTTTCACATCACACAAGAGCGGGCTAAAAACTTCATCATCCCTTTTCCTCCACGTCAATCAAATGAGATGTTAGATAATGCATGGGCCAGGACGTGATGCCATATTGGCATCTAAAGAAACGTTCACGGAATCCACGAGTGGCCATGTGAATACGCCCATCCAGGCAACTGTCCAGGGCTACTGAGCTGTGGAAAATGGTCTATAGGTGGTGCGAGTGACCACCAGCTCAACCCTCTGGCCACCCAGCTCCAAGCAGATGGTAATGACTTTCAGCCAGAATGTGGCCACAGAGATGAAAGGCCCTATTTAAGATTTCCCAACCCTTAAGCAAGCCACCTTGACTTTAGGGCCACCCTTTGAACTACCTTCATAATCCAGCAGGAGAGGAACTATAAGTCAGCCCTAAGTAAGACCGCCTCCCATTAGTGCTTAATAACCTCCTGGGGGTCTCCTAGTATATTGCATCCCCCTACTGTTTGCTTTCTTTTTAGGGGTGTGAAAAGGGAAATAAGGCTTTGATATAAATAAACAGAGACTAATATTCCTGGGAAAAGAGGATGTTGTTACCGTGATCCATGCAGGCTGGGCAAATATCTTTCATCATTGAAAAGTAAGTTGTTCCAAGTAAATTACCGAGGTCTCATAGGAGATGATGGGTTAACACACATTCACTGATTGTCTCTTCATATAAATCGAGGCATGACTACTTTATGAGCTCTGGGGGCGGGGGCGGGTGGGTGGTAAAAAACTGGACTGGGACAGCCTACAGCTGCATTGTCATAAAACGGTGTCTAGATATCTCTAGGTGTTTGAACCAACACCTTTGCTTTCGGGCTTTGAGCTGCTGTAACAATCGCAGCTTCGTTCACTGCCACTTTATAGACACTTCCTTGCGAATGCAGCACAAGTGGATGTCTCATCTGGAAGCTTCCTTTTTCCAAAGAAACATGTCCAACTTCTCCCCAGAGACTCGAGTCGGGTGATCTGCAGCAGGAATTTAGGGGGCTTAGTCTTGTTCGAGTCTCAGCTCCGAAGATGTACGCCACAGTGTGTGTGTATCCTTAAACTATTCTTCAAGACTGAGACTAAAGTGAGTATCAAGGAGAGAAAGATGGGGTGGGGCGGGGGGACCACTAACGGGGACTGAGCACCCAGGAGGTTGCAAGCACCACACCTGACACACATGGGTCAGTTAACTATCTCCCCAGTATGATGAGGTGAGTCCTGAAATTATCTTAATTTTGGATGCGAAGGAACCGAGGCTCAAGCGTTCGTTAACTCACCAGGGCCACCCAGTCTGTAACTGTCAGTGTCACTGGAACCCAGCCTGACAGACCCCAAAGTGTACCGCGTTGTTCCTCAGCGACATGCCCGCCACCTTCGTTTCCTCCGTGTGACTTCATTTAATTCTTGTAACACCTTTTCTCTCCCACCAAGCCCATGTATCGGTGGAGGAAGTAGACGCGCAGAGAGAATCGGCCATTCATCAGGGTCTCAATGCGAGAGGCAAACCCTGATTTGAAACATCTGCATCCTGGTTGCTTTTCTTCTTTTTTCAGAATGCCTGTCACGTAGGCATTGCTCTCATGATGTTCCTCTGGCCCGTGGCTGTGGATTTCAGTTAAACGGATGCTGGAAATGTGCCTGCAGGTCTGGGCATGCTCCGTGGTTGAGCACAGAGGGTACCGCCTTGTTACGTCCCTCTCCCCTCAAATTCATACGTTGGAGTCCTATGTTCCCGTACTTAGGGATGTGACTTATTTGGATATAGGTCTTTATAAGGTAATGAAGTTAAAATGAGGTCATTGGGGTGGCCTTTATCCAATATGACCGGTGTCCTTATAAAAAGGGGGAAGTTGGATACAGACACACCCATGGGGAGAACACCACGTGAACACGAAGGCGGAGATCAAGGCGATGTGTCTACAGGCTGAGGAACACCGAAGATGGCCAGCCAACTTCTAGAAGCTAGGAGAGAGGCATGGAACAGAGTCTCACAGCCCTCAGAAAAGAACCAACCCAGCTGACACCTTAATGTCGGACTAGCCTCCAAAGCTGCGAGATAATAAATTTCCATGGTTTAAACCACTCCATCCCAGGTACTTCGTTACAGCAGCACTAGGATATTGTCACAGGTAGAGGGAAGGGGGACACCGAGGATGGTCCTAAGGATAAACGTAATCCCAACTCCACCGGTCCTCATTACAGGCAGTCGCTTCTGCAGCGGCCACATCTGCGCCTCTGATGACCAGGGAGAGTTCGGGGTGGCTCATTTCAAACCTCCCCTCCCTAGAGCAAGCCAAAGGACATGCCTGATTAGAGGCAGGATTCTCTTCACTTGAAAAGAACGGCTTGAATTTTTACTAGCGCATCTGGGAGTATACGCCATACAATATGTTTACCAGCATCCATGTGCACATGGAAAGCATCACAGAGACATTTATATATATCTGCTCATTTTTAGTTACAGGTTAAATAACAATTACAGATCTAGGCCAATGGTTGCACCAAATGAATCACAATAGCTAACATTTATGGATCACTCGCCTGGTGCATTTCATGTATTATCTCATTCAGACCCTCACAACAATTCTGTGAGGGGACACGATTATTATCTGTTTTTCACGTGTGAGAAAATTGACTCCTAGGAATGTCGAGCCCTTGCCCGTTTGCAGGCGCCCCCTGGTGTAACAAAATGGTGGCCAGCGACGCCAGTCTTTCCATCCTTAAAACTCTTGAGGCCAGGAGAAAGACGCCTTCTCTTCCCCATGTGTCCGGAAAAATCCCGCAGTAACTTCCGATTGGCTAGAACTTGAACACGTGACTATTGTTGAACCAGTCATCGTGGCCGGGGGTGAAATATGCTAATTGACCACCTACTGGGTAAAGAGAGTGGGGAAGGGGCTATTTCCCAGGGAAAATCAGGGTGCTGTAACCAGAGGAGGAAATGGACACTGTCCCCTGTGGCGTGACAACTCGCCTAGGGTTTCTCGGAAGGATCACTCATCCCGCCTCACTAAACCCAGGTCTACGTGTTTTAGATTAACAGGAAATCGCTTCGGTGTAGACCTGGCTCTATAGGAACGCTCCTTGTCCGCTCCAGTTTCCATGGTTTGAAGCCAGAAGCACCAATCTATTTCTGATGTTTTAAATAACCACCCTTTGCAATTAAAGCCAGGGCCTGAAAATGTGCAACTAGAACCTTAAAAGTCCCTTTCTTTGGCCAAACCCGGAATGTGGAGAAAGTCAGAGTTGGTTTCACTTCAGGGCTCTGTGTCAGTTACCTACTGCCACAATAATGCTGCGTAACAAATAACCACCAACGCCAGTGGCTACAGCAATAACATTTATTTTTGCTTATGAATCTGTGGGTTAGCTGGATGGGTCTCCCAACTGGGGCTTACTCAGGTGTTTGTGATCACCTGCAGGTCATCTGCAGTTAACTGTGTGGCTCTATGGATCTCCGTTGGGCTTTCTTACTATCTAGGGCCTTGGCTGAGACAACTGGGCTGACTCGGCTTTGTGTCTAGTCCTCCAGCAGGCTAGCCCAGCCATAAATGGAGAAGGCAGAGGGACAGGAGAGTAAAAGCACACGAGATGTCAAGTTGGTTATTGTCCTGTGGCCAAAGCGAGTCACAGAGGCCAAGTTTAGAGTCAGTGTGGGAGAGGGCTCCCCAAGGGTGTGGGTGCAAGGTGGCGTGCCAAATTGGGTCATTAAATGTGATGAATCTTCCATAGGCTCCAAATCTATTCTTTTCATTTCCTGATAAGAGGGTAATCAAGAAGTTAGAATGGTGTCACAGCAGGCAGAAAAATACAGAATACTCTCACTCCTGGCCCCTGCCCTTGGCTTCATCGACCCCCGACGCCAGGATGACAAAGCCAAAGGTCCCAGTCTCCATTCCGTCTTTCCGCCATCCGCTCAAGCAGTGCGTGATGGTCTGGGAGCTGGGGGACAAGAGTTACACAGTACCTGCTCTAGAAGGGGCGTCTCCTAAGGGAGCGAGACTGAAAGCCAATAGTTATTATCTTCGGTTCTTAAGTGCCTCGCAGATATACAGGAGATACAGCAGCCAAACTGGGGTGAGGCGGGGGATGTCTCTGGGCCCTTCAGATCAGGCCTCACACCGCCTCTCATGCCCCAGAAGCTCTGATGGGTGGAAGCCCTCCTTTCAGATACTGTAGGTTGGTACCAACGCTTACACATATGGCCGCCACATCCAATTCCTATCCTCCTCTCCCGCCTCCTTCTTCCTGCCACAGGCTGCATCTCCCATAAAACCTGCCTCTACCCACCTTGAGAGGATTAGCATACTTCAGAACGATGCATTTATCAAGCCTTACTCTAAGCTCATGTACTATATCACTTCTGCCTTCACCACCACCTGAGGCTGGTATTCTAGTGAGACCCGTTGTACAGATCGAGACACTGAGGCTGTGAGGGACAAAGAGACTCGCGCAGTTCATGCCACCAGGAAGCGACAGGATCTGGATTTGAACTCGTGGTGATGTCTAGGAGCTGAACCGCCAACCCAGTTTCCTCTCTACACCTTTTCCGCCTTAGTTCTTTGCTCTCTCTTCAGTCCCTGGTCACAGGTCGGGTCTAGATCGGCTCTAAAAATGTAATACAAGAAATATAATACAAGAAAGCCCTTCTCCATGAGCCCAAGAGAGGAATGGAGAGACTCCAGCAAATGCTTGTTAAGATGATTTTTCTCTCAGCTCCCAAAATCTCCTCTCCTACCAAGAGCCCAGTTTTCTTCTCTGCCCCTGGGAGCCTCTACCCAGGGGGAACAGGGTGGGCGACAGGCCAGCAAGATCAGCCAGAAACAGCTTTCTCTTTTCTGCCGGTGACGGGTCCACACCCTGGGTGCATAAATTCTTTCTTTTATTTTTATTATTATTACAGCTCAGGGTCCAGCTTGGGCCATAAATGGATTTAAGAGGCTGCTGGAGTATAGAATTTAATATAGTTGGCACCATTAAATAGTGGCATAGCGAAGCCACTTGGGGAAGTCCGGACCCCTCCCTCACCACCGCCCCTCTGCCCCGTGCCTTCTCACCTACCTCCTCATCCTAAATTCTCCTGGCGAAGGTTTCCTGTGGGCCCGCCCGAGGGGGAAGGGCAGAGGGGAATGGAACAGAAGCAAGAAGGCCAGGGAGGGTGGCTTGTGTCACCTCTCCCAGGGTGTCTGCAGCCCCGGCGGAGAGGGCACTGGGCAAATGACCAATTAGGGACACTTGGGGAGATGGGACAGAGCTTTCTAGATAAGCGTGGTTTTTATCAGCCTATAAAAATACCACTTTCATTTATCTGCTATCTCCTTCTCTAGGCTCCTGGGAACAGCTGGAAGGGTGGACAAAAGAAAGGCCCAGAGCACAAGGGAGGGATGGCCGGGGGTGGGGGACACTTGGGGCAGGGAGAGAGGAAGCAGTTCAGGCTTTGAGGCTCAGAAAGCTAAAAATATGCTGCTGGGTTTTGTTCCCTCCAAGCTTATTACCAGTCAGACTTCTATTTTTATTTTATGCATGGAGCGGGGCGAGTTCTACAGTCTTGTACATTTCATGGATTCCTTATATACGTTTTGTCTGTGCTTGGCTCTGAGTCCATCAGCTGTAATGCCTTTACGTATTTCATTCAACAAATCTTTATCCAGCACCGACTGCGCGAAAAGGGATGGGCGCCGTGTTGAATAAGGCGGCCGCGATCTTTGTCCTCAGCATCTTGGAGTCCAAGGTAGAGACAGATAATAAATAAAAGCACATGACAAAAACGACAGGAGGCAGCGGCCATGAGGAGAGTGGGGAGCAGAAGGAATGGGGTGTGCAAAGGTCCTGAGGTGGGCACAAAGTTTGGAGGGTCGTGACCCGATGCCTCGTTTTTGCTCGGGGGCGGGTAGCGCAGGCATCTGTGGGGGCTGGACCGGGCCAGCGGCGGGGAAGGCTGGCCACGACAGTGATGAGGGTGGGGGTGTCCAGTGTGGTCTGCATGGGGGCAGAGGATGGGGTTCCAGTCCCAGCTCTGCTCCGAAGTCCGGGGGAACTTTGACAATTCCCTTTCCTATCTCTCTGCACCTCTAGACCTCAGTTTCCCTATCTGTAAAATTAAAGGGTTGGACTCATTATTGCTAAGGGCCCACTTGGGTTCCACCCTCTGGGATGGATTTGCGTCAAAGCCCTGGGGCCTCTGTGGGGGGTTCATAGGCGGCTAGGGAGGAAGTAGGTGTATCTGGAGACTGGCTTTTCCCTTGCCTGCTGCAAAAAAACACATGTCCTTCCTTCTGAATTGGTGATTCCCAGCCTGGGTGGGGGTTCTCTCCAGGGGAACCTTGCCATGTCACTGGGAAATGGTCCCTGATGGTGCCCACCCAGTTGCTTCTGCCAGATTGGGCAGGGACGGCCCGACTCAGTGCCCCAAAGGGGGCCCACGGACACAATGGCTGAACCTGAATCACGAATGAACGAATGCGACCGTGCATGGGAGCATGTGCGTGCATGCAGGCACACATGGCTGGTGTGTGTGACGCAGGGCAAAGAGCTGTAATTGTGTGTGTGGCTTTCTATGCGTGACTTTGGGCAAATGTGACTGCTCATGATCGCGTGTGTGACTGAGTTAATGTCCACATATGTGCAGGCGTGAGCCTGTGGGTGGTTGTGTGTGACTGTGGTTGTGTGTGTGTGTGTGCGTCTGACTCAGCGTGCATATGTAGGTGTGTGTCTTCGTGTGACGAGTATGGGAGTATGTGTATGTGACTGAATAGGTGCGTATTTGTGGGTATTTTCCTGTGTAAGTTTATGTGAGATCGAATATGGGAGTGTGTCCGTGTATTTGTGTATGTGACAGGGTAAGTATGTATATGTATGTGACTGTGTGATGATGAGTGTGGTCAGCACTGTGTGCAACAGATTGCTGCATCTACATACGTAGTGAGTGACTCTGCCTGATGTGATCATGTGTGTGTGTGTGTGTACTGTTATTGCCACCCTTGGATATGCAGTAGGTGACTGTGCATAGTTGTGTGTGCTACATGTGACTCCCAAGTGGTTAAGTCTGGAGCATCTTGTTGCTTGACCCCTTGGGGACAGAGGGCCGGGCCAGGGCTCAGGCAAGCCCCTTTCCTCCCAGCACCATGGGGCAGAAGTGGCAGAGGCCAGAAGCATTACTGCTTTTAGCGCAGGGCTGGTGGACTGCTGGGCTCAGAGTCTCCAGGGCTGCGGGGAGTAGATCTACCCCATGGGAGCCCGCCAGGCCCACAGACTTGGGGGACAAGGTCAAAGGCTGCTTGGGAGTGAGGCACTTGGGGCAGCTGAGCTGCAGCACCCGATCCCTTGAGACCAACTTCCAAAAGTAAACATAATTAGGATTTAGAGTTAAGGCTGTCCTGGGGGTAGGTGCACAGCTGGGGGGTGGTATAGTGTGCTTGTGCATTAACTACCCCAGCTCCTTAATCCTGCTTGCTCGGGAAGTAACTGTGTACTGCCTCCTGTCAAGGTGATATCTGGGAACATTTCTTGACCCTGACGTTTCTGACCTGCCAGGGGTGTGGGGCTTACCCATGCTCTGGAAGGTGAGGAGGATCTTTTTTTTTTTTTTCTCTTTTCTTTCTTTTATTTTATTTTAATTTAATTAATTTATTAATTTATTTTTATGACACCGTCCCCTCCACTCTCAGGCACCTTTCGCCCAGTTCCCAGGAAGTGACTGAGGAATTTGTTTCTAAATATAGACTCTGGTGGCCCCAGTGCCTGCAGACAGCTCCTTTGGCCTCCCGTCTGCAAGGCAGAACTGCCTTCCAGGAGACCCAGGCCTGCTGGCCCCCGCTTGGAGCTGTCGGTAAAAAATAATAATCATAAAAGTGGCCAATAAAAATGGAGGGGAGTTGAACACTGGGTTATGAGCCCAGGGCACCATTTGACCTGTGGTGACGTTTGGGTGGTGGCTGCCTTGCAGGTGATACACACACACACACACACACACACACCCCACACCTGCAGACATTCCACAACAACACACGGACCCACCCAAGCCTGCACCACACACACTCGGGGCCCATACATACACAGCGGACTCACAGGTGTTTTCACATAAGGAGGCACATAGGAAAAAATACGTATAAATATTTTTAAATGGCTTCTCTCAAGGAAAGACACACAATGACACACACACACACACACACATAAAGTAACACAACGGCAGAGGAGGCACTCGAGGTCCCTCCGTTAATGACACACCGTTATCCAGGGAGACTTGAGGTTGAGGTCATATTCAGCCACACAGAAGGAGCCACACAGCCCACCTGTCCAGGTGCTAGTAAACCCTTGGCTGGCATGGGGGCTGGGGAATGAGGTAGGACGGCCCTGGGCAGAGCGGTTCAGGCATTTGTGGTCAGGCACTCACTCTTGGGTCCTGGGCACTCACCAAGACGCTCTGGGAGCCGGGAAATCCGGCCCTTGGTGGAGATCTGGCACATGAGAGGTCTGAGAGAAACCCCCAAACAACCCAGCCTGGTGTCTGTCTGTCACCAGCATCCTGGGATAGGGGGGTGCGGAAGTCCCCAGGGATGCTGGAGATGTAGCAGCCTCAGAAAGAGTACATTTTGCATGAGAGCAGGAGGCATCAGTCCCTGAAAGACCGTGGGGTCCTTGGTGGAGGAAATTGAAGGGAGGAAGTTGGAAGGTGGGGACCCCTTGAGCCTCCCATTTGGGCCTTCCTCCCAGAGTCTGGATCTCAGAGGCCCCAAGCTTCTAAAGAAGTCCTTTCTCTTCCTAACTTGGACTTGTGGCAGCCGGCACTGTGTGAGTAGCCAGAGAGGGACCGCTGTGTGCTGTAGGGGCAAACAGGAGACAGGAAGAAGGGTCTAGAAGTCAGAAAGTGTGTCAGGGAGCAGAGGGGAGCTCAGCTGGGAAGGCCGAAGGACTGGCACTAGGCTTAGGTCTCTCTAGGTCCCAGGTCTGGAGCCCCTAAGAGGTCTGGAACCCTTCTGAGACCCACCACTGGGACCTTGAGGTGACAGGATCCCACCAGCCCTAGGAAGCGTATTAGATCTTCAGTGGCACAAAGACAGGAGGGCTCCCTCCACCCTGAGAACCGAGTATCTGGGAGAGGATCGAGGATCGATCGCCGGGACCCCATAGGGCCAGGACCCCGCAGGGCAGCCCCGTCCGAGCATGGCCTCCACACCTCCAAGGGGCGCTTAGCAGGCTGAGCCCACAGCCCGAGGGGCAGCTCCACTGGGGAAGCCTCTGTGATTGCCTTTCAGCCTCTACCAGAAGGCACAAAGCCTAGGGAATGGCAAGGAGCTGGTGCATTTCCAGCAGAGGCTGTGTGACTCAGGCAAGTCCTCGCCCTCTCTGAGTTTAATCATTTGCTTAAAAAAAAAAAAACAAGCAGGTCTTCTCTTCTCCCTTTTCATCCCACCCACCCAATTTCCCTCCCTCCAGGGAACAATGGGTACTGGCTTGAGGACGTGATGGATATGGGCCAAGGTTTGGGAACAGAACGCTCACATTTGGAGAGGAGAAGTTAAGGTCTGCCTATCCTCCCTCTCTTCCTGTATAAGCTCAGGCTCTGGGGCTGTATGCCGAGAGGCGCTTTTCTAGGTCCCTCTGCTTCCTTAGTGGGAGCGAGGAGAGCGGGAAGAGACAGAAGAAAGAGAGATCGAAGCTTTACCCCACAGACTCAAGGAGCAATTGCCTTCCGTTTCAGGCTGAATGTGCCGTTAGTCGCTTAAAAAGTGTCCTCTGCACTCACCCAACCCAACAGATCTCTTCCCAGCCCCCTTCCCTTCCCTGCTTTGTAAAAGAGGCACTTCTGGAATCCTCCTGCCTGGGTTCGAATCCCACCAGAGCGTGATGGGGCCAGATCCCCAGGGACCACCTTCTCATAGAGCTACTGGGAGCTAAATAAGCAAGTGAAACTGTGTTTCGACAGCTCCTGGCCCACGCAAATGTTGGCTACGATCGCACCTCAAATGCTAACAGATTTTTGAGCCTCAAATATCCACATTTCTCTCTTTGCGGCTGCGTAGACACAGGCAGGGAGCTTCTGAGACTGTTAGTGCAAAACGCTGGGGAGGAAAAGAGACAGGGATCTCGAGTGAGGTTAAGGGAACCTTTGTGGGCTGCCTGGGACTCACACTGGAGTCCCCGAGTAGGACACTACAGGCCAGTCCAGAGCTCTGGAGGGCATTGGACGGCCCATGAGAAGCAGCAGAACAGAAGTTCGGCCTTTCCTGACCAGCGGGGAGGCGAATGAGATCCACAGCAAAGAGCGAAATAAGGCGGGGAGGATCCCAGAGGGCTTGTGGCTCCAGTCCTGTGACCAAAGACCTCTGAGAGCAGCACCCAGGCCTGGACTCCCTCTCTCTCTGGTGGCCGTCAATCACTGTCAAGTCAGGCAGTCCGAGCCGGTCAGAGCCCTGGTTCTTTCTCAGAGCTTGCTGTTTCCAAAATGGAAACAGAAAAATCAGCCCGTATTGTCATCCGTCCACCCTCAAAAGAAAGAGAGGTACTCCCCTCCCCCCACCACACACACACACGCAGGTTCAAGAAGAAAGCAATACAACTCCCCCAAATGTTCTTTTACTGTTATTTCTATCGCAACCACAATCAAAAACGTTTTCTCTAAAGGGAAAAGGAGTATAATTTATTCTTTCCCTCAATAAGACCGTTTAGTTCCACCGGTTTAGTTCCCGACTTTTCTCTTTCCATTTAGAAGTTATTCCAGGCAGGCGAAAGGGTCGCTTGGACCGAGGTGGGAAACCTCGGATGGGAATGGAGGTGGACCGTACATGTGATGAGGTCCCACGACTCCCCAGAGTCCCAAGTCCCCGGCCGAGACGTGCCGGGTGCGCGCTTCGATGAGAACATCGCGCCCGCTGCCTGCGCGCGCGTCCCCGCGGTCACCGCTCTGAACCCTAAGTGGGGGCTTTTTTGCTCAACACCCGAACTTCCCGGGCAGAGATTCCACTAAATCTCGATTTTTCTCTTCCGCTGAAAAAAACGAAAAAGAAAAAAAAACCAAAAAAACAAAAAACGAGGGAGTTTTTCCAATCCCTGCCTTGTCGAACTCTCGGAGGGGGCTCCGGAAAGCCAAGAGCCACGAGCGGAAGCGCCTCGCAGGCCTCGGAACGCGCCGCAAAAGTGCGCAAGTGTCCCCGGGGCGCCGGCTTGTTGTTCGACGGGACTCCGGGGTTGCCATGGTGACCAGGAAACCGAGGGCCTTTGCGGAAACAAACGCCAGGAGCTTTTCCACCACGAACCTCTGTCAGCTGCACCCCCAGTGTTTTCCGGGTGTGATTGTGGCGGGGGAGCCAGGCGTCCCGGGTCCCCGCTTCCGGACCCTTCTGTTGCAGCTGCCCCCCAAAGGCCGGAAAACCAGCACCGGGGGGCCAGAGGAGACCCGCTGCGCGCTCGCAGCTCCGGGCTGAAAGGGAAGAAAAATTAGAGGTCTCGACCAAGCAATGGTTTTGGTGACGGATCCCTCCAGTTTGGGGTTTGGCGGCCCTCCTCACCCGCACCCCCACCCGCCTCCCTTCACCTCCTCAAGGTCATTACTAGAGTTTTCACTCGAAGCTCCAGGAGTGGTGGCTGCCTCCATCCGCCCCATTTCCCTGCGTGCGCAGGGCTCTCCCGCGGTGGGGCCTGGAGCCTCCTCGGCAGGCAAGTTTGTCCCCAAAGAAGAGAAGTAAGGGATGCGGACGTTAGCCGTGCCGATTAAGGTGGCTATTCTCGCGTCAATACAACAGCTTTTTGGGTTCTCTCGACACAGGGAGGACCAAGTCCGAAAACCTGGTCAGATCTTAGGAATTTCCAAAACCACCGGTCTGGCTCATTTTGGCCATCGGGTGAATGTTACCTGAGTCGTTGGGGCATAGCAAGCCGAGCTTAGTTACAGGGGACAATTATTCTCACAATCCCTACCTCCTTTGTTTTCTTTGAGTTCTGACTCTGCGGTGTAGACAGAGAGGAACCATCGCCCCTTCCCCCTTAAATAAAGAGCTTTATGAAACATCGGATCGAATTCTCTCCGGTGGGGACGCCTTGCCCTGTGAGCCTGGGGCTGGCTGGAAAGAGGCCGGCGAGCAGCCAGAACTGGAGTCACAGTTTCATCTCTGGTTTTGAATCCGGCCCTTTGAGCAAGCTTAACACGTGTGGATTTAATTTCCCTCTCTTTCTTGCTCTCTTTTTCTCCCCTCCCCCCCCCCATGAGGGAACAAGAAAAATAGTCTGCCGTGTCGACAGCGCGACACCATTCCCTTTGCCAAAGAAAATTTGTCTTTCCAGAGCCCCGGAGAGCAGCAGGCTCCCAAGTTTCCATTGCACCCTCCAGTTGAGGGAGGGGGTATCCAGACAGGCCCCCCGCCTGCATCCCAGACCTGGAGGTATTAGCTCGAGTCTCTATCTTACCGGGTCAGAGGCCTGGAATTCAGTATATTTTCTCCCACATCTTTGGAGGCTGTGGGGATGTGCTGATCACGCCGACCTGGTGACTACACCCAGAGGCCCCTCGATAGTTTCTGGGCAGCAGATATGGCTGGAGTGCTCAGGCTCCGTGCAGCCCACAGGATAGGAGGTCGCTCGAGGTCCTCTCAGCTCAAGACCCTCACCCTTCTCCGCCATTGGGAACCCCATGTTGTAGGGGGCAAGAAGAAAGCTCCTTTGCATCCTAACCGGGGTTTGTTCCCACCTTCTGGAGCTTGCCAACCTCCAGCCTTGGTATCCCAGCTGAGGCTCCTGAAGGATGCTTCACTTCCATTTCTCAGTTCATGACCCCGACCCCCCGGGGGGGGGGGAATCTCATCCACCAAACTTAGGGGAGTGAATAATGATCAGTAAAATAAGTAGTAATAACAATAACTGGTGGAAATATCGGAGAATATTGGATAGTCGAATAATAATAACAGCCAGTATTCTTCTCAGGTACATCTGCTCAGAAGAGGGAAAGCTAGCAACTGAATAAAACATGGGGAAGGGAGATACTGCAGTCCTGGAAAAAATATAATAGAGCCAGATTTAACTAGGCAGAGGGAAAGTGACCCCCTGAGAAATGAGGGAAATTCTCACCCTCAGTCTGACCCTCTCTTTCGAAAAATGAGTTGGTCAAAGTTTAGTTTTGTCATTATTTCTATTGTTATAATTCTTAGTAATTTTTCCAGTCCCGACTGCTCTTCTCCCTACTTTTTTTTTCCTTCAATGGGGACCCGAGTCAGGCGGGGACACGTCCGGAGAGAAACAGAGAGGGAGTTGGATTCTTAACCCAGATTTCTTTCGAGAGGAAAGAAATATGGTGGTTTTGGATGCGACTCCCTAAAAACAAGGCAAGAGGGAAGGAAAAACATCGACAGCCATCCATCCTTGCTTTTGTTTTGGTTTTGACTTTTAAAATAGAAACCTCTGCTCTCCTATCCACTGCAGTATTCAAATCAGGGCAGAATTTTTGCGAAGTGAGGAAAAGAGATTTCTGGAGAAAACCGAGCTGGCAGCGGGCGGGAAAAGGCAACAGTTCTCTGAAAGAAAGAAGGGATGAGGGACGTTGCCATTTGCAGCTTCTTTCTAGTTTACTGCCCGATGGTTGGGGAAAAGAATGAGGATTCTCAATTCTGGTTGAGGTCTTTATTTATCCTCCTCCGGGTGCAGCCTCCGGGTGTGGGAAAGCGGGTCTGGGAAGCTGAATTTGATTGAGGAATCCTTTGTGCTCCCGCGGGCGGGTTTTGGGGCCCGCACCGGGGATTTGAGAGAAGAGAGTCAAATGGAAAGGAACGCGCGCCCCGCTCAGGGTTTCGCCTTCCCCTGCTAGTCCTTTTGGGGCCGAGGCCGAGGCCTCCGTTTCCAGCCCACCTCGGCTCGGAGGTCAAATTAGAACTCATCTCGAGCCTTTGGGTGAAGGATCTGGGAGTTGTGCTCTTGGCATCTGGGAGCAAGCGCTGCACGCATGGGCCTCGGACTGGGGCAAAGATAATTATGAGTAACTTGGGAAACGAAAGCGAAGCTCGGGGAAGCCACTACGGCCTGGACGAGAGTGGGGACACGGGTTCCGCTTGCTGGAAGCTGCGAAGTGTGCGACACAGCTGGCTCGGATGCCCGTGTCCGGCGCTGGAAGTCACTGCCCGCTCTCCCCGCGGGCCTGACCTTAGCTTCTGGGGCTGTTTGGCCGACCGCGTTCCTGCACTTCTCGCCGGGCCGACCAGGCCTGGAGCCAGGCCAGGCTTAGAAAGCCCTGGGGGCTGGGAGCGCGCGAAAGCCGGGATCGAACCCCGAAGCGGGGGGCAAGTTCAGATTCCGATGGCCGGCTCCCTCGGGGCCCCTCGGTGGGGAACTTACCCTTCCGGAAGGCCCGGCGCTCGCTGGCTCCGCGCTGGGCAGGCCTAGCTCTCGACTCCGCGCCGCCAGGGCGTCTACGCAGCACACGATTCCCAACTGAGCCTAGCGCGTTTCCAGCTGCGCGCAAAAGCTCGCGCGCATCCTCCACGGGGCCGCGTAGAAGTGATGCCCATCGATGAGACCCAAAATAATAATAATCGATATTACAAAACAAAATAGAGCGCCTCGTCCCTCCGCAGGCCGCTGCGCTATAATTTTTCTCTGCAGGAATAACCCCTCTCCATCCCCACCCCACCACCCACTCGCACCCCGCCCCCGCCAGGCCGCGCTGGGACGAGTTGCGTCCGCGGACCTAGCTCATTCGCAGAATGGACTTTTTCTCAGCCAGAGACATTGCGGCCGGTTCTCTCTCTTCCTCCCAACGTCTCTATCTTATTTCCCCTCCGCGATAACCCAGTAATTACTTCTGTGCAAGTCTGCAAGGGGACACTGAGTTATCGCGTCCCAAACGTAACCAGCTACAGAGGCGCCGTCACAGTCATTTGCCAAGAGCTTCTCCTTGGAAAAAAAATAATAATAATTTTTAAATAATATGAAGACTCTCTTGCCCCCTGCAAGAGACCTCGTTCCCCCTGGAACAACTTGATTTCTTTCCAACCGTGGGCTGAGGTGGGTTCCCACCTCCCTTCGCCAAAAGGCCCCCCTCCCCCTCCCAAAGAAAATCGATCTTGGCTCTATTTGTGTCTGAAGTTCGCCACCCCCATTTCCCCAGAGGGCTCTGGGTTTGTTTATTTCTTTATTTATTCCCGTGGCCGAGGCATCCGGGACTTGTGGCTGCGCAGACCCGGGGACCGATAGGCGAAGACGGAGAGAAATTAACCTCCCGCCACTGCCCCCCAGTCGAGCGTGACAGCGCGCGGACCAGTTGCGTGACTCGTGACGTCTCCAAGTCCTATAGGTGCAGCGGCTGGTGAGATAGTCGGTATCGCCTGGTTGCCTCTTTATTTTATTGGGGTATGCCTGGTAATAAACAGTAATATTTAATTTGTCGAAGACCACAAACCAACTTCGAGCTGGGAGGTACATGCTACTCTTGACAGACGCTGGAAGAAGGTTTGGCCTACAAGGGGTCTCTTTTGGGGGTCTTTTCCAAACTCTTCACCTGAGCCCCCCCTTCCCCAGCAAGGCGTCACTCCTGGCTTCAGCGCTGGAAAGAAGAGGTGGGATTTTTGGAGGTGAGTGTCTGCCCTGGAGAGCTCTGAGGTGGGGGGTGGGGGAATAGGTTTCTCTCAGCTCTTCCTCTCTGCCCGTGGCCTTAGCTTCCAATCACCCCAACTCGACCCTGCTGAATCCCCCCCGCCCAGCGTTGCTACTTTTCAGCCTCGAAATAAGAATGCACTCTCTTACATTTTGCCTTCGGGTGTCACCTGGCATGAACAGATCCCTTCCCGAGGTTTCGGAATCCCAATTTCGCTTGGCGGCCCCACACCATCTGCGCTCCACAGACCTAAGCAAATCTGGCCCAGCAATGGGGGAGTCCAGATTTTTCCCTCTCCGGAGGGGCCTTCAGGTTATTTATGGGAATTTATTTTATCCGCAAATCTCTGCGCATTTAAAGGGATTGGAGAGGTCTTTCCGGAATTCGCTTTCCTTTTGCCAGAGAGGCAGACATTCGTGCTCATCCTGAAGCCATGTTTGTTTTCCGGCTTTGGCCCCAGGGGTCGCCTCCTTAGCAAGCGTCAAGTCCTCTGAGCTGGCATTTTGGAAGGGTGAGGGCGTTCTCACAAATGAACGGCCTCGGCGAAAGGCTACTCGAAAACTAAACGGGAAGGTAGAGTGAGGACGGTAGCAAACGCTCGTGTTGGTTTTCTCCAAGGTCGGCCTGCTTTCAGGGCTGGACAATCCACTTTGGAATTCTGCAACCATGTGTCAGGCCTGCCCTGGGATTTTAGTCCCAGCGGCCACCGAGGGTCACACCGAGGCGGCTGCTGATCCCCAGGGCATCTCTCCTCCCTTCATCCCTCGACCCAGACCTTGGCCTGCAGGTCCAAGTCTAATCAGGGCTCCAGAAAAGAACAGGGCGAGGGGGTGCAAGAGACAGGGGTGGGCAACGGGACAGACACCCTGGCATTTGTTATTCCAAGCACCGGTACTCGGTGCTCCAATCTGGGTCTGCTTCTGCTGACCTCTTCATCTGGACCCTCAAAATAATGCATTTCAAAGAAGGGGAGGGCATGGAGGGGAGCTGAGGGGAGCTGAAAACCCCAGCCAGCCCCCAGTGACTGTTTTGAGTATTGTAATAAAAATGGGCACTGCCTTGTGTACACCTCCAGCCAGGGAGGTCTGGTGGCCCTGGGGTGGGTGGGGGCCAATGGCAATTTCTTGGCATCTTTGATCTCGGCCCCCATCCCAAGGCACCTTCACCCTGCCTTCACCCTGGAGTCAGTCACTGCGAGTCTGGGTCATGAGTGGGGAGGGGGAGAGATGTCAGGGCGGCTAGCGGCGTCTGGCTGGGCCAGGCGGGGTCACGCAGCTCTCCGTCTTGAGGTCAGCGTTGGAGAGAGACCGCGGGCAAGGCTGCAGAGGGGGCGCGCGCGGCGGCGGGTGTGTGCTCGCGTTGTGCGTTCAGACTCTGTTCTGTGCTCAGCCCGCCTCGCCGAGATTGCTTCCCCGGCAGAAGCTGACTGGGTTTTGCGATGATTTGTGCAGGATTTTTTGCAGCCACCGAGCAGCACTCCCAGCAGCAGAGATGGATGGACGATGGGAAGGGGGCGGAGAGGAGGGGGTGATCTCCAGGTCTGTTTGGGAGTCGTGTTGCGATGTGAAGTGTCTGGGAAATCTAACGGAAAACGTGGTTGTAGGAGGAGGGCCAGGAGAGGGAGGGAGGAAGATGGAGAAAAGGAGGGAGAAAGGGAGAGAGAGAAGAGAGAGAGAGAGAGGAGAGAAAGAGAGAGAGAGAGAGAGAGAGAGAGAGAGAGAGAGAGAGGAGGCAGCAGCAGCAGTGTGCCCAGTGGAGCTGGCTGGATAGGGCACTCAGTACTTTTATAAGCATTAAGGCAGCCTCATCGTCACCAAGCTCAGCTGAGTTTGTATTTCAGACAGAGGGGAAGAGAGAGAGAGGAGAGAGGAGAGAAGAGAGGGAGAGAGAGGAGAGAGAGAGACAGAGGGAGGAGAGAGGGAGAGAGGGAGAGAGAAAGAGAGAGAGAGAGAGAGAGAGAGAGAGAGAGAATATCTTACTCGGATTCCACAACTTTAACCCTGAAAGCGGCACTCAGAGAGGACGTGGACCATTCCCACCGCTCCCTCGTGTCTCCCTACTTTCCCTCTGTGGGGGCGCGGGGGAGCAGCGGCTCACTGAGCTTATCCTACTGAGCGGGCCCCGGAGGCTGCTCCTTTGCGTTCTTCAGAGCGTTCCTGGCGCCTGACAACTTCAGGCAGCAGCAGCGCAGAGCGGAGGAGGGGTGCGTTGGAGGGGGGCCGTGGCTGCCGAGGCTCCCGCGGTGGGTGCTCCTTCGTAGGCAGCGGTAGCCGCTAGTCCCGGCACGCAGTCCCCCGCGTAAACCCGGAGCCACCATGCCGGCGCCCCCGCCTCGCCGCCCGCCTCCCTGCTGCTAGGAGCACCAGGGATGTGGTGAATGCACCGGCTTCGCCGAGCGAGGTAACCTTGCCCGCAGAAGGCCCGGGAGGCTCGGGAGGGAGCCCCCCACCCCCGGCTTAGTGGGCTCTGGGAGGCGCGCCTGGCAGGACCGAAGCCTCGCCCTGGGTCCTGCAGAGCCCGGCCCGCAGAGATCTCGCGCGCCGGGCAGCTCCGGGGCGCGTGGGGACGAGCAGGCGGCTGCGGGCCGGAGAAGCGGCCTGGTTCTGTCAAACCTCATCTCGTTCGCCTTGGCCAGCCCCGAGCTCCCCAGGACTCCGGCGGGGGTGCGGGGTGGGATCGTCCCCGCGGACGGCGGTGCCTGGGAGTGCACGTGGGGGACGCCAGCCCCGCTTTCTTTTGTTGTGAGGCGACCGCGGGGCTCCCATCACCGCCTCCCGCAAACCCCAAGGGCTTGGTGAAGGCAGCTCTTGGGAGTCGGGCCTCAGCAGCTGTCCTCGGCCCCATTTCTGGGTCTCAGGCCACTGCAGACCAGAGTGGGGTCTAGCTTTCGGCTGGGCGGCCGCTAGGATTTGGGGGGCATCCCTTGCTCCCCGTTCTCCGTCTTCCCGGGTTTCGAGGGAGGACATCTCCGCTCGGGAAAGAACGTGCAGGAGATTGGAAGGAAATCGGAGCGGGAGGCAGGCTCATCCGGACTCGAACAGCTCTGCAGCTGTGAATTTTGCGTGTTCCCACCCGTGCCTGCGAACCCGCATTCTGTGCGTGGCGTCGGGACCTAGGCGGCTGATTGCACGCCCGAAGCCCCGGATTTCGCTGGGACCCATTTTGTCCTCCTATTGCCGAGCTTGGGCCTGCACTTCCAGCGAGCCGGGCTCCCTTGAAGCTTAGACAAGCTCCCCTTTGCCTGGCCGATCGACAAAATGCCCGTCACGGGCTGGAGAGCGGAGAAAGCAAAGGCACGCGCGCCCGGGACCGGCCCCGAGCTCCGGCTGCCGGCGCCCGGAAGCGCGTCTTTCTCCGAACGGCTGCGCGGCGCTTTACCTGCCTGGTCGGCCCGTTTGGCTCCTTTTTTGTTTTTAACTTGACTTAAGGTTGGGGGAGAGGGGAGGACTCTTAATGTTAAAGGACTTTTAATTTTAAGGTCTGTTAACTGACAAAAGATGAACGTGAATTCTCTTTCGGACTCTATTTCTCGATCTGAAAAATCTTTCCCCTGCTCAGTTTTTGGTTTTTGCAAGAGACGGGTTATTTCAGACATTTTGCCCACTGCAGAAAACTATTCCGCTCGCGCGTTTTCGTAAACAGAGCTCGGATGACCTCCTGTAAATTCGAGGAAGAGAAAAGAATTCTCCAAAGGACACTTGGTTTTTGTTTTGTTTTGGTTTTGGTTCATGCCCAATGGCTTCCAAAAATACCCAGGCCTTATCTTTATTGGCTCTTCCAGAAGTCCAGACAAATTTGACGGGCAGCTGGCTTATCGGGGGGAGCCTGGGCAGGGGAGATGCGGGCCTCACCGCCTCCTCCTGGCCTGACGCGGGGTCTTTTGCGAGAGGTTGTGCGTGATCATAAAGTAATAGTAATGGCAATAATCACGAGACCTTCTGCAGCCTCCTTCAGCTGGGGACGGAGGTGCTGGTAGCTGCAAAGTGGGAGCCCGACTGCTCCCTCTCGTCACTAGAACTTGGCTTCCAACCTCCTCTCCCTCTCTCTCTCGCTCTCTCTCTCTCTCTCCTCTCTCTCTCTCCTCTCTCCAGTCCCCTCTCCCTCCCTCCTTCCCTCCCTCTCTCTGCTTCCTGTCCTCAGTGCAGGACCCGGTGCGGTCACAGGGCCCCGGGCACACCATGGCCGACGCAGACGAGGGCTTTGGCTTGGCGCACACCCCCCTGGAACCTGACTCCAAGGATCTACCCTGTGACTCAAAACCCGAGAGTACGCTAGGGGCCCCCAGCAAGAGCCCATCGTCTCCGCAGGCCGCATTCACCCAGCAGGTAAGGAGACCCGCACTTAGGGGCTCTCTGCAGAAACCGAAGCTCCTCTTTTGAGGTGTGTGTGTGTGTGGGGGGGGGTTGTCCCCTCCCCCTAATTGTCCCTTTCATCCCCACTCAGTTCCACCTTCCTCTGCCCCGTCTCCCCAGATACCAGTCTATTCCAGTCCACCGTTCTGTGACAATCGTCTTTATGGCCAGAGGACTTCGGCAATACGTTTAAGTTGTTAGAGAAGCCTTAATTTTCCGGCTATTTGGGGCCGCGCTGAGAAGAACC
This sequence comes from Pteropus medius, assembly GCF_902729225.1. Lineage (NCBI taxonomy): Eukaryota > Metazoa > Chordata > Mammalia > Chiroptera > Pteropodidae > Pteropus > Pteropus medius. The sequence goes on along the minus strand of NW_024343733.1, from coordinate 1,656,853 downwards.
CAGATCCTTCCTTTCCTGGGGCACTCGGTGTACACTCAGCCCTGAGGTCCTCATTAAGGGCCGGGTCAGCGGCCGCTTCAGGCCGGCTTGAGCGATGGCTTGACCCCTCTTCAGATCTTCTGTAGCCTTCGCCTCCGCCCGCCTCCTCCGTGCCGCCGCCCAGCCCCTCCAGGCACACCATTTGTCTTGCCGCCGGGGCCTGGAGGGCTGGTGCTCAGGACTGTACCAGGGGGACACAGGGAGCCGCGGGCTCGCCTAGCTGGGAGCTGGGCCGGGTGCCCTGGGCGCTCCAGGTGGCCCCTGTAGACCTCGTTGATTTTCAATAGGGTGTCAGCGCGAAGCGTGGTGCCTTGACTCAAAGAAATAACTTGGAGGTAGCTTAAAACGCTTCTGGGGGGATGTCGATGTCTTGCCTGGCTCGTGCACGGCCTCTCTACTCTGCCCTTCACATCTCAGGAAAATGCGTGGAGGAGCAGAGAGAGCAGTGGGCATGCCGTTTCAGAAACTTAGATTTCTCTTCCTTTTACAGAAAAGTTAATCCGCTCATTAGATGGTTATGGCTTGTTGCAAAAACAAAGACTCTGTATGTGATTTTTTGTTTTTGTATTGCTTTTGTAAAATAACTCCTAGTTGAAAGCGGAAATGTTAACCAGCTTAGGCTGTGCCTGGAATTAAAATAGCTTGAAGTGAACAAAGCTGGATGCGCGAGAGCCTAGAAGGTTTATTAATTTCGGGCAGTTGAGCATTAATTTTTGTTTTGGACTGTGGGAACCTATTGTAATCCATAAATATTTTTAAATTTAAAACCGCACCTATGTCGATATTTGCGCCCCCATGGTGAGAATAAACACGTGCGTAGTAGGTGTTCGCACATCCGTATGTTTGTGTGCGGACGTCGGGGTCTCCATACGAATATCCCAATCGGTTTTTGAGATTGAGGTGTCTTTTTTTTCTTAGTTGGATCTTGCCTCAAGTGGGTTGAGACCGGTCTCATTTTTTCGTCCTCCCCGTTGGACACTCTGGAGCACTGTCACAGTCGGGGCTTTTTGTATCGTCTTGTGCTGGTGGCGTTAGGTGACCTCCCCCGAATGGAGCATATATGGAGATTCCGGTGCGGTGGCTGCTGGTGCTTCACAGCTCAGGCAGCTCTGCAGCGGGCTGGGGACAGGTTCCAACTTCTGAGCCCACAGGCTCCAGTGGGAAGGAGGAGAAGTCTCTGTGTTTGGGGGAAGTTTGGGGAGCGAAGGGCCACCGAGCCCAGGCTTGTCCATGTGACTTTTGTCTCCTTCCTCTAGGGCATGGAAGGGATCAAGGTGTTTCTCCATGAACGAGAACTGTGGCTGAAATTCCACGAAGTGGGCACAGAGATGATCATAACCAAAGCTGGAAGGTGAGACAGGCGCCTCCGTGAGGGGAGCACGGAGAAACTTCGGGAGAGATGAAGAAGGACAGGAGGGAAGGAGAGAGAGAGAGAGCGCGCGGGCACGATAATATTTTGCTTGACCGGATTCTCGGTATAGAGGCACAGAGACCCCCCCCATCTCCTCGGGGGTAAATACCTGCCAGGGCCAGCTGCGGAAGCAGGCATTTCTCCCAACTGGGCATTTCTTCCACCTCTTATATAAGAACCGAGAGCAGCTTGGGAGGCTGTGCTGGCTATGTGGACGGGTTAGTAATGAGAGAGAGAGAGGGGCGAAGCGGGAGAGAACGGGAAGACAGAGAGGTGCAGCGAGGACCCAGAGATGAGACCCGGTTTCAGACCTGATCCCTCGCCCCCGCCCTCCTGCTCCCCCGCCCTGACCTTGCAGTCGGCCCAGAGTCTCGCCCGGTTTGCCGAGGTCTGAGTCGTTGAATGTATTCGCTCCCTCTTTCATTGTTTATAGAAAGCAGGCGAAGCCTTTGAAACTGAACCGGGGCTCGGCCGGGCTCTATATACAGACACCGATAAACACGGCAGTTTCGCCAAGACACTCACCCTGCAAATCCTCTTAAAAGCTCGCTGAGTTTTAACTAGAAATGCTAGACTTTCTGGGGGTGGGGGTGGGAGACTCGTGTAGCTCAGGGTGTGAGCGAGAGCCCGTGTGCCCAGGCCTGGGGACATCCCGGCCACATCCCTACCCGCGCAGGACCAGCCCTCCGCGACCCGGAGGGCAGAAGGCCCCAAGCTGGCTCAGAGAGGCCGGTAGGCCCAAGCCACGGAGTGTGTGAAGGGGGAGGGCGGAGCCGCCTCTCCAGACGCCCCCGATTCTCCAGCCCAAAGCCTCCCGCAATAAACTGACAACAGTGACATTTATTATTATTTGAAATTAAACAACGTCTGCTCCCCGGCTCGGCCTGGGTGAACTAGGAGGCGCGTTCTGTTTACATACGAGAGCTAAGGTCTTCTTCCCATTCCTCCTCCGAGGGAGAGCCACGGCTGGGCCTCCTTTCCCCGCAGCCTGAGCCGAGAGGATTTAACTATAAAAGGCCTGCGAGGCCTCCGTGCCTCCGCCTCCGGGCGTGCTCGCTCCGGGAGATAAACACTCAGGCTCCTGCTCCAAGCCGGGAAGGGGGAGGCCTCCGCTTGCCCCTTCCCCCCATCCCTGGGTGAGCCAGGGTCTAGCAACGAACCCTTTCGCCCCAGGCCAGCCTTAAGGATGCTTGCTTTTCGGGGGTGCACACTCTTTCCGAGGCAGAAGGGGCTTTTGGGGCGCTCTTGTGCTCGGAGAGGGAGCGGGCACAACGCGGGCCGTTCTGGGTCACCGGCTCCCCAATCCCCCGATCCGATGGAACCTCCATCCTTGTTCAGGCCTTTCTCAGACCAAATCTGGACAGGTTTTGAATTTCTTTGCCAAGAGTCAAGGAGTATAGACTCCCCAAGGAAGAGTGCCAGGAGCCCTGGAGAAGTCGTGGAGGCATTTAGGAAGAAATACCCGCAGGTGACTGGTGTCGGAGGTCACCAACCGAGCTCTACTCTGGGGTCAGAGGACTGAAGTCAGGACAGGAGGTGTGTGGGCACCCTAGGATGCCCACACACCTTGGTGTCCTTGTGACATGGCAGCTCTGCCTAGATCAGCCAAAGCACCTGGCTGGGCAGAGTGGGAGGCCAGCCCTTT
>NW_024343733.1:1347231-1653724 GCF_902729225.1 Pteropus medius | reverse complement strand
TCAATGAAAAAGTAGGTGTCTGGCTCTGAAACGCGCATGTAGCAAGAGTCGAAATGGGGGTCCCTCGCAGGCTGTCTACACAACCTGTTCTCTAGGAGCCCTGGCCTCCTGGTTTCTGATTTCTTCCTAGATGCACACAGCTGCCTTTCTCCTCTCCATAAGTTCAAGGGAAACCTGGGGTGGATCTCAGCAAGAGTGGAGTTGGGGCGCCTTTTCCACGTTTCCCGGGGAATCACTTCTGCCATGAACATGTATGGACACGTTCGGTAGACTATCAGCTTTAATTCTCTCCCCCACCCCCGCCCTCCCCTCTCTCTCTCTTCCTCTCCTAGACGGATGTTTCCCAGTTACAAAGTGAAGGTGACTGGCCTTAACCCCAAAACAAAGTACATTCTCCTCATGGACATTGTCCCCGCCGACGACCACAGATACAAGTTTGCAGATAATAAATGGTAGGCACCAGAGTGGCAGGTGAGAAGGGCACTCCCCCGACCGACCCTTAAACGTTTTCTTGAATCCCTACTGTGTGCTAGAGGCTTTTGCTGCCTATCCCGTTGCATCCTCCTGACCTCACCCCGAGGAAAAGAAATAGCGGCCGTTAGTCCCCATTTTAGAGACGAGAAAACTGAGGCTCAGAGCAAGCCAAGTGCCTACGTCTATTGCTGCACCCGCGGGCTGTGGATTTCTAAAAAGGGTATTGTTACCACGCGCTGGAGGTATTTGGGGGTATAAACCATTTACAGTTACTTTTTATGAGTTACCCGCTTTGAACATGCCTTTTTATGAAATTGCAAAATCGGCCCGTGGTATTTGAGTAAAACAGGCAAGAGAGGAGAGGCCCATTCCTCGGGCAGCTTGCTCCCGTGGCTGCCAAAAGTGCAGAGGTTTGAAGAGGAAGCCCCCTCTGAAAGCCCTCAAGGAGTTTTCCAAGACTTTTTCGCACATCCAGGCTCCCAGAAAACCCGCCGCTGGCTGGTAGGCAGCGAGAGGCTGCGAGGCCCCACGCGCATCACTCGGCAGCCCGGGGCCGGTGCAGGAACCGGCCGGCCCCTCGGGGCGCTAAGGCCGGGCGGTTCGCCTCTCCTTGGTCTAGGTCTGTGACAGGCAAGGCGGAGCCCGCCATGCCCGGCCGCCTGTACGTGCACCCGGACTCACCGGCCACCGGGGCGCACTGGATGCGGCAGCTCGTCTCCTTCCAGAAACTCAAGCTCACCAACAACCACCTGGACCCTTTCGGGCACGTAAGTACCCCCTACAGCGCGGCCTGGCATCCTCAGCTCCATGCCCGCTCCTCTCTGCTCCTCTGTCTCCCTCCCTCCCTAACCCATTCCCTCTCCCCTCTCTCTCCCTTCTTCTCGTCCAGTTCCTCTCTCTTCTTGGCCCCTCGCACCCACCCTTCCCTCGCTCCATTTCACCCTTTACAACTATAGATGACCTCCCTTTCTCTTTCCCATTCTTCTCTCTTTTTCTCTTATTTCTCTCGCCTTCTAATTCTCCTCCTTCTCTGTCTCCACCTCTCCCCATCTCAGACATTTGCCCCTCTGCAGTCCTCCCTGTGGTCCACTATCCCATGCGCTGGTCTGTCTTTCTTGGGGGGGATGAAGGTGGGGCCCCGGTTCCCAGGCCTGGGGCTCGTGCTGCATCCCCACCGCCAGCCCCAACCCTCTGCCTTTCCTGAGGAGTGGGGGACATGGGGTGACCGAAGCTGCACATTCGGGCCTGGATGTGTTGAGGCTGAGAGCTGGATCTGCACCCCAATCCTGTTTGTAATTAGGGGTGGGGAGCTGTGTTTTAGTCCTGCAGTGGGCGTGTGTGTGGGGGCGAAACGTGTTCCCACTTACCCAGTGGGCACTCAGCACAGACGGCATAGAGACTGGACCACTGATGGGAGCCACATACCTTCTTCACCCCCTTCCAAACTCTGCCTTAGTGTTGGGATGCTCTAGCTGAGAGGGGGACCCCAGGCCACCTGCCCCATCTTTTACTGATGGATGAACCAACCCACAGAGGTGAACTCTGCTGCTCCGGCCCCTTTTAGCTTGATACTCTTGGGCAGATCTGTTTTGTTTTGTTTTTCCTTTCAAATTTCCTCTCCCCTCACCGTGCCCAGAGCAGATAAACGTAAACCAGGGACCAAAACCTGGAGCCCCATTAGCCCCAGGAGTGAGGGGCCTGGCAGGCCCCCTGAAACTGTGTAGGATTTTGAGTGTGCAGACCCCGCCCTCCAAGAGATGGATAGCTTTTAGCAGATGCTCCACAAGGCATCGCTCTTTCTTCCCCAAAGAAAAACAAAGGAAGAATAAAACACTCGATTGGGGGGAAAATGTCCCCAAATCTCTTCGTTGGAAATAATCAATCACCAAAACAGAACACCATCTCTGAGTCCGGAGTTTAGAACCCTTAGCTTGATGATTCCACCATTATCATTTGTGTTAGGGCATCCGACCCCCTAAACAGGGGACAGAAACAGGCAGCCTTTGTAACTGCGAGTCCAGGAGAAGGGAGGGGACTTGTCCAAGGTCATACAGCTTGTATTTGGGTACAGGATTTGAGGCCAGGTCTCCAATCCCAAAAGTGGTCCCTGTCCCGCCATGTTGTCTTTTTAGAGAGAATGGACAGATCTATGATCCCCAATTTGAGGACACGAGGGGATAGATGTGAATGGATTTAACCGGGAAGACAGTTTGTGGAGGTCCAAATGGGACTTGAGGGGCCTTAGGGCTGAAGCGCTGAACCCGCGGGTGGGGGGGATCTGGGGGGGAAGGGGCGGCCGGACCCTCCACGGATCGGCTTCATGCAGCCTTCGCTGGTGGGGAGATTGAACTGCTGACCACCGGTTCCCTTTTCGCGCTGTCGCTGTCGCCTTTCCATGTAAAGCAATATGTTCTGTCAGCGGCGTCCTGCTTGCCGATGCACCCCAGCGCAGAAATGACCTCGAGGGGGTCGTGCCTGCGGGTCCTGAACCGATACTGTAGGTTAAGCGCTGGGGAGAGACGGGACTATTTTGTGAAGGTCCCGCGGGCATCTTCCGGCTGGCTGGAGCCCTTCTGAACTGAAGGCAGGGACCCCTATGGTGGGGGCCTCCGTGGGACCTTGGAGCCGGGATGCAGGACGGTCCCCCAGTCCCATTGAGGCTCTTAGCTTCCCCTCTGCGCCTCCGGGCGCGCCTTTGGGGTCGCGCGCTAGGGTGGACTCCTGGGGACAGTGCACAGCCCCGAAACCGAGCCCCGGGCACCCGGGCTCGGTTTCGGGTCCTTCCCTGCGGGGGAAGAGGGAGCCGCGCTTTGAGCTGCTCTGGTCTCTCCAGCTGCCACGTATTCCCGCCCCAACCTCCCCGGACTGCGAGCCTCGAGCCGTCGTCCTAATGAAATTAGGGACCATTAGATCGCCCTCGCGCTGATGTCTCCACACTGTCCCCGGCCGTCAAAGCAATTTGGCTAAGCCGGGACGATGGCCGCGTCGGCCCGGGGCGTCGGCGGCCCGCGGGGCCCCGCTGCGTCTCTCTGTCGCCACGCCGCCCGCGCCGGCGTCGCTATCGGCCAGGGAGGCGGCCGGACCCCGGCGGCCGGAGATTACGGCCGCGCGGCCGGGTTCGGGGAGGCGCGGGACCCTCCCCCTCCTCCAGGCGGGTCTCGAGGGTTGGCGCAAGAACCCTGCCCCAGGGTCATCAATGCAAATAATCAAAGGCACAGACAGGACCTCGCCGCTCCGGCTTGCGGTCCCGGGGAAAGCGCAGGCCAGATTTTCAGCCCGTTAAGCGTGGCGACTCGCCCATTCGGTGGGCATCGATCAGAACGTTTTTGATAAACGTTAGCGGTCACAGCCTCCCAGGAGCATGCAAACCCAGGCATCCTCAGAACAACAAACTCGGTTTACTAGCAAGGATGCGGGTCTGGATCCTGGAGGCTCCCCCACCCCCCACTCCTGCTAGTGACTCTAGTGGTTGTAAGAACAGCGCAGCTACAGCAGTCAGACCCCACCTTGTCCCTGGGAGCACCCCAAATACGGAGAAGATTGCAAGGTAGGAGAAAAAGATTATGCCCCCCACCACAAAGTGCTGTCTGGGACCAAGTCTGCAGATAATTCCAGTTGTGGATCCTGAAATGTTGACTAAGTCGCAGAAAGGCAACCTCAAGCCAACCAGGTCCTTGTCCCACGGGGAAGGTGGGGACGGTGCCTCCCCCACCCCACCCCACCCCCAATCTCACCGTCCTCAAGAGTCCCAGCCCCTAACCCATTATCCTTTTTCATTGACTCCACTTCGTACATTTTCCAAACAAAGGGCCAAGCCCTTGATTTTTATTCCAGTTCTGCCAACGCTTGATCTCTTCCTTTACATCTCTTAGAGTTTTCTTTTCTTTTTTAGTGGAGGGGGTTATTTGTATGTTTGATTGTTTATTTGTTTGTTTCTTCTCCCTTTTCATTCCAAAACTGTCACCCAGGCGTGCCCCGGGACACCAGTTTCTTGCTCCAGGCTCGCATTGGTCCCGTTGGGGGCGGGAAGGGCCCTACGCAGGGGAGTTAATTTATTAAGCAAACTTTATTAAGAATTCTGATTTACTGCCGTGTGTGCTTTGGGTAGATTCCTGGAATATTACCCTGGCTTTTTCGGTTGGAAATTGTCATTTTTGAAATGTTTCTTTTTAATGAAATCACTGGCCCCTTTTCAAAACAGGAGAAAAAAAAATCGGACTATTTTTCGAGAGCCTATATAAGGAGGCTAATTTGGGGGGATGGGGTGGGGTAGAGAGCCGGGTTTTATCTGGAAACAAAGGGGTGTTCATTTTTCTTACAATCTCATTTTCTTTATTATTTTTAGATTATTCTAAATTCCATGCACAAATACCAGCCCAGATTACACATCGTGAAAGCGGACGAAAATAATGGATTTGGTTCAAAAAATACTGCTTTCTGCACCCATGTCTTTCCTGAGACAGCATTTATCGCGGTGACTTCCTACCAGAATCACAAGGTAAGCCCAGGACCCGGTGCCAGGGAACCAGAGGGCCTGGGCTGCCTGCTCCTTCTCCTGACTCTGCAGGGGTGTCTACACAGTGGGCGTCAACTTCTATCCCCGGGGGCTGGGAATGAGACAGAGCCGAAGCCTAAGAATTATGGTTGTTTGTACTATATTCACTGGGCTTCACAAATATTCTCTCTCTTTCTCTCTCTCTCTCTCTCACACACACACAAACACCAATTAGAAAAAAAAAACCTCGTCAAACCATAGATGCCCAGACGCTCAAGAAGGCATCCCACAGCACTCATGAAATGATCAGTAAAAAACACATCACTTGACTTCATGACTCCGTGCTCTGGGGTGGAGGCCTGGGGCCACCCATCCCGGGGACACTTTTCCAATGGGGTCAATCAACTTCTCCCTTCCACTCTGCCTTTTGGATGCATTTCAAGTCGAATCTGGGCAGGTGGCAAAGTTACCGGAAACCTTGGGTTTGGATTTTCCAGATGCTTCTCTAATTGGTTTCAGCAATTACTGCCCCCTGGACCACATGCTAAAGCATGGTTTGCACTGTTAAAACAAAAACAAAAACAAAAACTGATCAAGCTGTGCCACCGGCAGCCTAGACCACCGCTCCTAGGACTTAGACAGGATTCTGCAAAACCACAGCCTGGTCTTTGTGTGTCTTTGGGGTGGGGGGTGCAGGGGAGCGGCGTGCCAGTGAGTTGTTTGGGAGAAAGTGGCTGCAGCTAGAAGTGGGGTGATGCCAGAATGATTGTGTCAATGTCAGACCCCACACTGTTTTGAAATACAGGCCCTGCTTTGGGCATTTCAAAGCTTGATAACTATATTGGAACATACGCCCCATAACTGCAGGCCGGGGGAGCGTTATTTAGTCTTCCTCATGAGAAAGGGTTCGTTTTGACTTGTCATGGTTCATGTCTGTTCTTTAGAAACCTGAGTGCATGTGGATCCGTTGTATTGATGGGGGCAGCGGGACTGAATGATTCCTAAGGCTGGTGATGAAAGGATCTGGAATCTGAAATGGCAAGATATGGGAGCAGGGGAGGGGCCTCTGCTACTGCCGAGCTGTAAACTGTTAAGAGTATTCACAGTGATTTGGGGTTAGAGGGCTGTTTGTAGGGGAGAGGAGGGGGTCTCCATATGGGAATCAGTGAGAGTGGGTCCCATGGAGAACTTAAAGAGATAGACATGAGATGGTGACATCTCTCCCCCTCCACAGCGCCTCTCCCACCTGCAGGAGAGGACATGTTGGGGGTGAGAGCACCCACAAGCCTCCAGTCACCCAGTGAGGGTCATGCCAGTCCAAACAGGGTGTCAGCTAAGCGCCCCCCAGAGAAGTCAGGGCAATTACAAAATGCTGTGGGCCATCTCCAAATTCAAATTGTCAGTGACCGGGCCAAACTGTGATGGATAGTCTCTTTCAGGCCACAAGGCCTGTCTGGGAACCCAGGTCTCAAGAGAGCTTCTCTCCAGAAGAAAGCTCATTCCCCCTAAAATGCAATTACTTTTTAAAAGGGAAAGAAAATTTTTCTGAGTTCTCCCCAGAAGAACCAACAGGAGCCAAAACATTAAGACTAAATGTCTTGAAAGTTGCAAAATTATTTCAGGCTAATTTTGAGTCTGGCTGCTAGAAACCTGTTTCTTCTGTGGTTGCTGTAAACTTATGTTTGACTTTGTGGTGACAGTCACAGGGAAAAAAATGGAAAAAATGCAATATATATAGGTTTAGAGGGTCCAAAAATATGTAGGATTTTTTTTCTTTTCTTTTTTCTTTTTCTTTCTCTACTTTTTTCTTTTTCTTTCTTTTTTTTTTTTTTTTTTTTTTTTTTTTTTCTGCCAAGAAAGCTCATGTTCATACAGAAAGGACAGGAAGTGGTGTACACATGACAGTGACCTGAAGAAACCTGTGGGTGTGCTCAGATCCTTTGGTGAAAATTCTAAGCTCTGTGTAGTTAAGATCTTGGGGTCCATGAGGTGTGGGTCGATGAGAGGGAATTCTCTCTCTCTTCGTTTACAGCTCTATCAAGGCATAATTGTCATACGATAAACTACAGTATTGGAAGTATACGATTTGATAAGTTCAACTCATATCCAGGAGACTATCACCATAACCACTTCTGAATATACCCAACACACCCCAAATTTCTTTTCCCCCCATTTAAAAAATTAAAAATTTTGAGGTAACATTGGTTAATAGCATTATGTAAATTTCAGATTATAATTCTCTGCTCTATCAGATTTCTATTCTTTAAAAACACGTCTTCTCTGATGAATAGGTTTAGTGATCTCCGTGAATGAAAGCCCAATGGGGTGTGTGTGTGTGTGTGTGAGTCCTGAGCACGAACTAGGAGACTGTGTGTCTAAATGCTCATGGATCTAAGAACGTGCATCTCCAAGTATATATACATTTGGATATTTACGTATCCGATGACCACACAAAGGGTTCACACACAGGGTTTGCTTCTTTTCTTTTGGGTCGGTCCAGGGAGCCCAGTTGAGCTCTGCATACGGGTCTTTTTAGCCAGCCTGACATCCGGAAGAAGGATTTCATGGGAGACGACTTTCTGTCACTCTCCCCCGTATGCGGTTTCCCCCGCTTTTTAGTTGTATAGAGCCAAAGGCACGTACTTTCTTCATCAGGAGAAAGCCTAAAGCAGTACAGTTTCCCAGTTCAAGTCCAGGGCTGCTGCAAATGTTCCCCGCGTGGATATATGATGTGTGACTTAAATCAGCGGGCCAGGCTGAGCGTGATTTGTGGACTCTGTCTTGTTACTTTATTGTCCCACCTGGACCGGGTGTTGAGGCTCCTGACTTCATGGGTAGAAGTCACCTGAGCTCTTACTCACCATCTCATGGGGTTCAGGTGGGACTCTGGAGGCAGGCTGCCCGGGTTCAAATTCGTTTGACTTTGGGCAAGTTACTTAACTCAGTTTTCCGCATCTGTGAAGTGGGGGTAGTGGGAGAATTATTTGTTGTTATCGTTGTAAGGGTTACGGGAGATAATCCGTGGTAAATGTTGCACAGGCTGCGGCACAAGAGTGAGCACAGAAAGTTGGTGACAATCGCATTGATTGACTACTTAATGATCAATTTGTAAAATGCAGGCTCTGGAAAACACTTTCCTACCCTGTTTTAGAACCAGAAAGACTGAGATTTTAAAATAAGTTCTTATTGCTCTGTGGTTGAAAAACCACAAAAGGTTAGTCTTTGTGGTTTAGTTAGTTCATTCGCTGATCATGTGGTCAATTCAAGGACTATTTGCCCAGCGTTACGCTTCGGATAAGTGAGCGGGAAAGAAAAGCAATCTGGGTGATTAAATTGCAAGAACAGTTTGGAAAAATGCGAGCCACCGACGTTTGGTCAGAAGGGCTCAGTGCCTTCACAATGACCTTCACTGCTAGGACGCAGGTACCAGGTGGAGGCAGGTATGTGGCGGAGCTCATTTCTTAGGCTGCAGTCACACGCCGGGTACCACAGGGCTGTTAATGACACGACATATTTCCTCAGCCCAGCTGCGACCCTAAGCTGGATTTGGGAGTTATTTCCCCAGATGGTTGACAGCTTGAAAAAGATATTTAAAAACTCGAATCTTCCCCAGTGACGTTCACTCTGTGAAACGCGTTTTTGTAAGGTTTTCGCTGCAGTTGTCAGCAGCTCCCGGAGCGATCCCTAGAAATATTTAGGTGTTAAAAAAAGGTCACGTGGGAACTTCGTTTCCTTGCTCTTGCAACAATGGCCGTGTATGCGAACACGTCTATCCCCCGATATTAACTTACTTTGCCATTAAAAGGCATTTTCCTCCTGCTTAAATCATTGTGTAAGGAGCCTGTATTTATGAGGTATGAGCTTTCTGGTTGGGACCAGGAAATGAACCCCTAATAGAGAGACATAATTAAGATTTTTGGCCCTCGTGAGGATTTTTTCTTTCCTTTTTTTTTTTTTTCAAAAGCAAGAATTCACAACAATTATTCTCATTAATTTTTACAACCTCTGTCTCACTGGTTGGAGCTGGCATTTATATTTGTTTTTTTCCCTCCACCTCCAACCCTCCCCTGGATATCCGGTTTTATGCTCCTTTTGGAGGGAGTACGTTTGTATGACTAATGGAAGTCCCCTTCAGGGGGGCCTGCTGGTAGAATTCAGAGATCCCCGTGTCTCTGTGTGTTTGTGTGCCCGTGAGTAAGCTAGCTGACTCGCAGCACATGAGAGGGGAATTTCAAGGACAGGGTTATCATACATATCGAAATGAAGATGACATTTTGATTAAGAAATAAGATGGACATTTTCACCGGAAGCCAAGCTTGTATGTTGACATTTCTCGAGGGAAATTCTTATGTCCTGTAGGCATCTATACTCAGTGTCCGGAGCAAGATGTATGTAAGATCAACACACCTAAGTGTCTCTACAGCAAATTGGGCTTATCCTATGCAATCGTATTTTTGGAAGCTATGATGATCAGTTCAAGAATTAGGTAAAAGTAAACTGAGGTGCAAAGAATGGGTTTGAGCAAAAGATTTCTCCTGATGAAATATCAAAACTCACCCTTTTTATGTTTTCTCTCTTTTTTTTTTTTTTTTGCCCTAATGATTGTGAAGAAAATGATTGTGAAGAAGTGGGTCACATTTTATTGTGACAAAGCCGGAGTGAGAAAAAGCGCCCTGTTAGATGGGCTTTTACACTCGAGATAGAACTGGATTCAGAAGAGCACATTTAAAAGACTGTATTTTCAGGGGGTTTGGTAGACTTGTCTACTCATTCTGACCTGTCAAGTCGAAATCAGAAAGCTGCAGGAATGGGTACCATCTTTAAAAAAATTAGGGAGGAGGGAATGTGTAGACATATAAGTACCCATGCGTGTGAAAACAATGTTTTTTAATCGATTTTTTTAGAGCAGTTTTAGGTTCCCAGGAAAGTTGAGCAGAAGGTACAGAGAGTTCCCACATGTTCCCTGTCCTCCGCCACACACACAGACTCCCCCACTATCCATGTCCCCCACTAGAGTGGGACAGCTGTCACAATCCATGAACCTGCACCGACATGCCGTGTCCCCCAAAATCTGTAGTGTACATTATGGTTCACTCTTGGTGGTGTATGTTCTTCAAGTTTGGACGAGCATATAAGGACCCGTACCCACCGTTATTGTGTGATACAGGATACTTTCACTGCCTTAAAAATCCTCCGTGCTCTGCCTGTTTGCCCACCCTCAATCCTGGCAGCCACTCATCTTTTTACCGTCTTCACAGTTTTCCCTTTTTCCAAAATGTCATATTGTTGGGATTGTACATTTTTTAAATGTTAAATGTACATATATTTCTATTGTGAACGCACACACGTAGATATATAGTAATTTTATATTCATTATAGAGTCTTTAGAAGACCTCCATAAGCAATCTGTCTTCTAGAAAACAGAACATACGAGAATGCCTGCCCCTCAGTGGACAAATTAGAGGGTGCCTTTATTAATTACCCCTGGTACAGAGTTCCTCAAAGGCTATAACTGTACTACTGGGCGTAGATGTGATTTTTTGGGGGGGCGGGGCGTTACTTGAAAATGATAGAATCGTAGAAAGTTCTCTTTCGATTCATCTGTCAGGGAGAGAGAGCCTTAGTTCAGTATCCACGTGTGTTAACTACAGCTCTAAAAGTGTTTAATCTTCCTTTGCCACAAGGAGAAAGTAGGCCTTGAGTTGAGAGCTTTCTGCGGGGACCAGTAGAGGGAATTGGATATATCTGTTTTCTTTTTCTTGAACAGCAAGTGATTCTAGTTTGACATCTAGAAGTGACGTAATACTTCGTATGAAACGAATTTAAGTAAGAAGTGGTTAGATTTAAATAAGAATATTAAGCGGACCGGTTCCCAGGTGCTATACAGAGATGATATGGAGACGGTGAACTTTCAATGATTGAGCTTTGGTGAATGCTGCCCTGGTGACTTGTCACAATTCACTTGCAGTGTTTTAGGAACTGCTTCTAGCAAATGCTATGTGGACACATTCTCTGCCCCGTATCTGGTAGCGTTCATTCACGGCAGTAGACTCTACGTGGATGGTTTACACGAAAGTTCTGGGCCTCTAACCAAAGACCCGCTTCTACTGCTAAGTTTTGTACATTGCAACAAAACTTTCCAAGAAGAGGGCTCTCTCTTTCTTACCTAAAAAAAAAAAACCAAAAGAGCTTCGGAAGCTATCGGATGGCTACCACATATGTTATAATTCTATGGGTTGGTGTTTATTTCATTAGACACCGTTTTCCGCCCGAGCCAGCAAAGTCTATACGTGAAACTATGGACTGAGCACGAAATGAGGCATGGTAGGATTTTGAAAGCAGTAGTCAAGTCCTTCCACATGGAGACTGCCACGCTGCAGGGTGTGTGACGCCGTGCCAAGATGCACAGCTTTTCGAAGGAGAAGCAGGGACCAGCCCACCGAGGCCTGGTTGGCGTTTGAAACACACAATCCTGAGCTTCAATAGCAACGATGAAACCTGGCTATGATGATGCAGAGTATGACTTTAATTAACAGGCAAGCCAAATCTAGCTCCCCCCGCCCCCGCCATTTTAAAGCAATCTGATGGAGAACATTTTTTTTTTTTCAAAGCTTCCTCCCGAAGTGGTAGGTCTCTTTGACGTGACCGGCTCAATTTGCTTTTCTTGGTCGCCAGAGGCCGCGTTTTCCATGACGCATTCTTAGCTCACGTCCTGAGGTAGTCTTGTAGCAATCAAGGGAAAACCAACTCTCTCTCTCTCCTTCCCTCAGATCACCCAATTAAAGATTGAGAATAATCCCTTTGCTAAAGGGTTCCGGGGCAGTGATGACATGGAGCTGCACAGGATGTCAAGAATGCAAAGGTAAGGGAGTGGGTTCCTCGCTCCTTCCTCTCCACATACCCCCAGATTACCCAGGTGAGCCAGCAGCAACATGGCGCCTCCCTCCACCAGCCATCCTGCACCCATCAGGCACCGAGAAACGGGGCCCCGTTAGCCATTGAGAAAAAGAATGAGCCTTCTCGAATCCCACTTTCTGATAACCCTCACGTGTGGTTTCCTCGACTATGCAACCCAGAGAGTGTATTTTCTGGGGGGAGAAAGTACGAGAGGATTTGGCCTCCTCCATCTGCCTGGGGGACAAAGCTATCATGTTCTCCTCTTTCTTTGCTGTGTCTGTTTTTCTAGTGACATCCTCGCTCTTTTTCTTCCCATAAGTCGCAGCCGACG
Source organism: Pteropus medius (assembly GCF_902729225.1). Taxonomy (NCBI): domain Eukaryota; kingdom Metazoa; phylum Chordata; class Mammalia; order Chiroptera; family Pteropodidae; genus Pteropus; species Pteropus medius. Next base: position 1,641,527 of record NW_024343733.1, on the reverse strand, counting down.
AATGATTTTCTTCCTGGCAACAGCTCTTGGTAAATGAAAGGGAAGTTAGCGACTTGATTTCCTGGGGGTGAAATACAGACAAACTTGACACTATGTGGTGTCCAGGGCACTGAGGGTTTGGGAGCTGGTGATAAAAATTGCTCGGTATTTTTACATATCCTGTGGTCACAGTTGCTGATATGATGAATAGAAGGGGCTGTAGCAAATGTATATAGTGGGAATTTGGTCTGATTTTGAAAGGCTTGTAGAAGCATTGCCAATTTCGTCAAGCTCTCCCTACCTCTTGATATGCTTCCAAAATAAGTTACCATATGGCAAGAGAATTAGAAATACATCTTGATCCCTTTGACCAAGAACGTTGTTGTTGTTTTTTTTTGTTTTGTTTTTTTAATTTTTGTCCCTTTCGATGGGTTTCGTGTTCCAAAATAAAATGAGGTCATTCAGGAAGCTTTTCTTTATCCTTTCTGGAAGACACGAAAAGAGAGAGTCAGGCAGATGGACAGACATACTCATTCAGAGGAAGACAAGAGACCTGAGAGAAAGAGAAAGAAAGGCAGTAGTGTCGTGGTTTCAACACTGGGTTTAGAAATACACGTCGTGGAAGTTGTTTTTAGATCGCAGGCTTATCAGATTTAACTTTGCATACTTTTAAGGAATAAAAGGCCAAAAAAGGTGAAGGGGAATAAGGTAGAAATTTCCAGCTATACATAAGTCACGGGGATGTAATATACAGCATAGGGAATATACTCAATTATGCTATAATTGTATGAATATACTCAGTAATGCTGTTCTAATTGTACAATGACAGAGTGATTAGATTTAGTGTGATGATCACCTCGTCAGGTGTATGAGTGTCGACTATGTCGTACACCTGAAACTAATATAATATTGTATATTAACTATATTTTAATAAAAAATAAAAATAAAATAATACGCCGTTATCTTTGGGTAGACGCACGTACTCCACTCATTCCTGCTGTCATAATTGGTTTCCTTCGTGATCGTGGATTATTAAAAGTGCTTTCTGTGGCTAAAATAACCAAGTTGTTAAATTATTATTTTAAAAAATTGTGGCATTAAGTGTCTGCATTTTGAAATTGGAGCTGGATTTAGTTTACGGTTAGTGGAAAAGTTGATGACAAATATCACATACAGCTGAGTGGGCTCAAACTCTTTGTGGCCCTAGGCTCAGAGTGCCCAGTTCTCATTCCTCCAGTGTTCAGACTCCCATCCCAGTAGGATGGTGTTCTGTCATGTAGGCAGCTTAGCTACTGAAGACAAAGTCTGGCCTCCGTCCTCTTGCAGGTAAGGGTCCAGGCTATGTAGAGAGGGACTAGATGGAAGCCACCCCCATTCCAGCCTGCAGCCGAAGGGTTTTTTCTACCCCACTTCTTCCCTCCTTCCCACAAGGTCAAGGGCAGATGGGGTCATGGATTTAAGGTGTTGAAAATCATCCCCTCAAACTTAACCAGTCACCAGGTCCTGCCGATTCTACCTTCTTAACGTATCTTAGAATTCGCCCCCTTTCTCTTACCAGCCCCCACCATCCTTGCCTGCTGCAGCCTCCTAATTTATTCAGACTTCACTTCAGTCATGCTCCCCTCCAGGACATTCTCCAGGCAGCTGCCAAAGACATCTTTGTAAAACTGAAGTCAGACGAGGTTATTCCACACCTAGAATGTTTCAGGCCTCCCATGGTCCTCAGTATAAGGCTCAGACTCCTTCAAGCGGTTGATCACGCCCTTCCGCTCTGGCCTGGCCACTTCCCCTCGCTTTGTCCCTCTCCAGTGCCCCCTCCCTGCTTCAGCCATGCGCCAAGCCTATGTTCTTTGCATTATTTTTGGCCCTTTGAACAGCGTGTTTGGTCTGCCTCAGACTTTCCCCCGTCCTCCTTCTCTCGGTCATCTCCTGCCCATCACTAAGGTCCGTAGCTTTTCCTTCCTCCAAGAAGCTATCCCTGGCTACAGATAGAGTCCTGTCTATCCCCACAACCCCTCTCCACTTTCCTAGAGTCAGGCCAGGGCTCTGCCTTTTGAAAGCTGATTGGGTGGCTGATAGACGTGGAAGCAGAGACAGGTGGGAAGTGAATGAGTTTGAGAGCTCACCTGTCAGTGATTCTGGAGACTCTTCCTGAAAGTTCTAAACACAGCTGCTTAGATATTTAGGCAGCTGACTCTACTTTGGTTTCAATCGGCTGTCCAAACCACCCCCCTCATTATTGCAGATTGGCGAGCGTTTGACGAGGTGTCCTTCCTGGGTAGACACTGCAGGTGGAAAGCAGGAAAGGGTGGCCGGCAATCACAGGCACTTAGTAATTGACATGTTGGAGCAAAACGCTTAGCCTGAGAGCCATGTGTGTCTTTGTGGCTGTGTTAGGAGTTGTGTTGGGGAGCGAGAGGGCTGAACTAGCCAGTGACCAGGTGGGAGCGTTGACAGGCTCATCTGCCCAGTGCCCTGGAGATGGCCCTGGGGAAGGACAGGGAACTAAGCAGAGTTCCTCTAACAGAAGGCTTCGGAGTCAGACAAACCTGGGTGCAGTTCTTGCTCTGCATTTATCCACATGTGACCTTGGGCAAATAATTTAACCTCACAGAGTCTCAGATTCCTCATTTGTAAAATGGGCATAAATAAACATGGCTTCCACCTTCCAGGGTTCTTATAAGAATGGTAGGAGAGGGTGCCTGGAAAGGCTTTGGTTCCTCAGTCAGGCTCAATAAAATGGTATCTGATTTGGGGCAAGACTCCCTACTACTCCCCGTTTTGGCCTTGTTCAGAATTTATTCTGGACTGTGGTCCCAGCTCCCAGGTTGCAATAGGTAGTGACAAGTGAGAAGGTGGCTCTCGGGAGACGTCCGTGATAACAGCCAGGCTGGAAGGCAGGCTCACTGTTAATCTTCTAATCCTGTTTCCTGTTCCACACACACCCGGTGACAGCTGGCTCAGAGAGAGAGAAGCAGGAGGGTGAAATTTCCTCTGATTTCAACAATGGAAAGGAGGGAGGGGGCGGGGTTACGGAGGGCTGAGCGTTAATCGAGGGGCGGGGTTACATGGAGGGCTGAGCGTGACTCTCCATAGCCCACAGAAGTAACTTTTGGATTAGCTTGGCAAATGTCTGGGCACTCACCCCACTATCTCTCTTCACCTAACTCTCCGTGTTTGGAAAAATGCAGATGATGTCTTAGTTATTTTCCAACATTCATTTATGGTTTCTAGTTACAGAAGCAACAACTGCTTATTATAAAAATGGAGAGCCGTGGGAAAGCACAACGAAGAAATAAAATCATGATAAAAATCCCGCCTCTAGCAGACGGATTAAAATAAGTGCCAGGGTTATTTTGAATGGTGAATCTGTGGCTTAAAAAAAACAAACGAACATCAAAACCTAAATATCAGTATTTTCCAAATGACGGTACCCCTACCCTGGTGACAAATGAGATGATTTTAGAGGGCGCATAGATACATAGACACGTCAGACTGATTTCATAGACATTATTGCTTAGAATGAGACTAAGTTCGAAGGAAGAAAGGGTGGCAAGGAGAACAGGAATTAGCTGAAGGTTGATCATTTAAAGAACTATATGAACTAAATGGCAGTACAGCTGGTATCAAGATTCAGTGAACACCGTCAAGGTGATATGCAAATGACAGAAATTTGGGGCAATCACACCTGAATGCTCATTCTAGTAAGAAAGTGGTGGGAGCTTCATTGCTGTGTGGAATGATCTGGGCTCTGAGTTTTCATAGAACGCTGGTTTCTTTTTCGCTCCATTCTTTAAGATGTGCGCAGACACGTTCTGAACTTTCTAGAGTTCAAAGATACACCGGGCTGGGGGGGCGTGGGGATGGGGGGAGATGAGGTGCAGAGACACCTTTATGGAGAACGTGGACCCTGGGCCCTGGAGGAAGAAGGGGATTTGAATCTGTTGGGAAGAAGGGTTTTCTGGGTTCGAGCGAGGGGGAAGAAGCGGGCAGGGCTCCAGAAACCTGGGGGTATAGAGTAGGGGTCAGGTTCGGAAGATCTCGTAGAAGCGTGGATTCTAGAGACAGAAGGGACCACGGGATCTAATAGACAGCATCTAATTCAGCCTTCCAAGCCCTTTCGCAGACGGGGAAACTGAAGCCTGGAGCATCGTTCATTCGTTCCGTTTTTGATCTGTTGATTTATTATTCAGCTGACACACATTTATTAAGTGCCTACTGTATGCCGGGCACTGGGATGCAGAGATGAATTAACACACAGGGGAGCAAGGCCCACAGTTGGAGAAGCAGGCTCTGGAGGTGGGGTCTAGTCAACCACGCTGAGTAGCTCCAGGCTCCCTGACTCCATCGAGCCTCTATCTCCTCATCCGTAAAATGGGGATAATTATGGAACCTATGTCCGGGGCTGTTGTATGGATGAAACGAGGTAATACGTGTATCCTGATTGCTGTGGCTACCTAGACAAATGACTCCCAAACTTTCCTTGGGCTCCGAGCTATGCCATCAGCTCTATGTGTGACCCTAAATCCACGACAACCAAAGCCCCAGAGATCACCTTCCTCAATGCATCCATGGCCCACTAGAGGAACGAGGAAGTGCAGGCGACCTCAGTCCTTCCACGAAATGCCATCAAAATACTCCAGATTTCATCCAGTTCCAATCTGCCAGCCCTCAGGGATGCTCCGTAAATGCTGATGGTGGAAAGATCGATCAGGCATTGCTTGTTGCCACTGTATAAGAGGTGACACAAGAAGTAACAGGGACACGTTTTTGTTTTATTCGTGGTTTGTGGGTCAGGAACTTGGGAAGGTCCTTGCTTGCAGTTAGATGTTGGCCGGGGTGACAGATTTCTGAAGGCATGACAGGGCTGGACGTCGGGGATGGTGCACTCCTGTGACCCGCGGTTGATGCTGGCTTTGGGCCGGGACCTCAGCTGGGCTGTCCCCTGGAGCATTTGTATGCGGCCTCTCCAGCATGGTGGACTCTGGGGAGTCAGGCTCCTTCCATGCCTGGCTGGCTGCCTCTAATGGAACCAAGAAGCAATCCTGTGGCTTTTGCTCACATGCATTTGTCACTTCCGCTGCATCCTGCTGGTTGCACAGCCTGAGGGACATACTCAGGTGGGCCCAGATTCGAGGCAGAGGGGCAGGCATCCACCTCCTGGATAGAAGGAGAGCGTCGCAGTGCACCCACATGTTTTAACACTGCCCCGGCAGGCACGGAGCCCTGGGCACGGTCTCCGGCCCAGACTGACGCTCGATCAGTCTTAGGTGTGAGACAGGTTCCATGCCCTCGTGAAGCCGGAGGCCAGGTTGGTTTGCCTAGGGTCACACAGCTAATCAAGGCGCGGAGGTCTGGCTGTGACCTTGGTTTGTTCAGGGTGGAGCGAATCCCCATTCCGCCCCACCAGGCTGCTATTTGTCCTTTTGTAGTGACATGACAGACGAACCCCAGAAAAGGAACAGACAGCAGCAAAGTGAGTCCCCCTGACACCTCTGGCGTCACCTCTCTCTCACAGAGTGGCGTGTTGCTGGTCTTTACATCGTACACCATATATATGGAGCATCATCAGGGGCTAGCAGACTGTGGCCCTGTCACACCTGGGGAACTACGGTGGCTTTAGAGCTCCTCATGGAAAGACTGAGTTTGCCTCTACTCCTCAGTCTTTTTCATTGGGCTACTGAGGCCCTGGGAGGAAGTGGTCTCTGGAACTGGCGAACCCCGAGGCTCCATTTTGGCTGGTTTGGGTTTTGAGCCCCGCTCCAGCCGGAGAGCAGATAGACAAACTTAGAGCCCAGGATGTTCTAGACTAAATAGATTCGTTTGTCAGTCCCAGTCCAGAAACATCTCTACCTTTAATGTTGGCAACTGACCATTCTCACCACCTCTCCAGTATCTATACTCAGCTTCTCCATCTTCTTCCTCTAGGGCTTCTTAATCAGGGTCTCAGACCCCAACTGAAAACCCGAGTAAAGCAAGGGGCTCTCTTAAAAACTCAATATATGAAATATCAAGGAATTTCATGGGATTCATGGGACCCCCAAAAGATGACAATCCTTCTATGGGAACCCACCTTCCTTTTCCAGCCCTTCCTTCCCGATTTTAAATTCGCGTTGAGCTTCTAACCTCAGATGGTCATTTTTCAAACGGGAGACTTGCTTAGTGCCCTTGTATTCTCAGGCTTGTGGTTAAAGGTAATTGGAATGCCCAATTAATGAGGAGTGATTTCCAAGAGAAGGTTCTGGAGAGGGCACCGACTACCCACTTCTTGCTGTCCTTTTGGCTGGCCAGGTGGAATCCCCCGGGAAGTGTCAATTTATGTAAAACAAGAGGGGGCTTGTGTTTGGCAAGGAGCCAGCCGGCGTTGTAAAACTGAGGTTTGTCTCCAAGGTCCCTTGCTGGCTCTTGGCTGTCTGTGGAGGATTTGGATGCTCAGAATCGTCCCCTCTCCTTTTCCTGTTCATCTCCTACGCCGTCCCCACCCGTCTCCTCCCCGACCTCCTGCCCCGGTTCATCTGCTCTTCAGGGACATCCTCCATGGGCAAATCACTCGCTCATCCACGTTTAAACAGCGTTTCTTAAACTTTCGGGCAGACATTACAGTTCCCTGGGGATACGGGGCTTGTGTAAAAAAAGCAGATCTCTGGGTCTCATCCTCAGAGGTTCTGAATTAGTGGCTCCAGGGAGGGGTCAGACGCTGTGCTTTAATAAGTTCTCTGAAGGAGGTGTCCCCTGGTCACACCTGGGTAATCCCTTGGCCCTACGGAATGAGCAAGGACATGCAGGTAATGCGTGACCTTCCTGTGCTGGGCTGTTTTATAAAAAAAGAGCCCTTTTCTCCACTTAGTGCTCAGCTTTGGCTGAATATTAGAAGTAGCTGGAGTGCTCTCCAGTATTTTAGTGTGAAAACGTAAGACATATAGAAAACAAGGAAAAATTGTACAGCGAGCACACTATACCCGCCACTGAGGTTCTACGATCAACATCTAGTCTATCGCATATCCATCCATCCATTTATCCATCCTTCCACCAGTCCACCCATCCACACACGCATCCATCATCCATCCACCCATCCGTCTGTCTGGCCGTCCGTCCATCTGTCTGTGTATCCATCCATCTTACATTTTTTTGATGCATGTCAAACTAAGTTGCAGATGTGAGTACATTCCACCCTTCTATACTTCAGCATGTATATCATTACCTAGAATCCAATTTTTGTTCACAATTCTGTTTCAGGTAAGATCAGTATACAGTGAAATGCAGAAATCTCACACGTATGCCATCTGCTTTTTGACAAAAAGCACATACCTGTGAAACCCAAGCCCCCGTCATGATCTAGAACATCCCCCCACCCCAGAAAGGCCCCTCGTGCCCCATCCCAGTGAATTCCTGCCTCTACCTCCCCACCAGAAGCAATCGGTGTTCTGATATTTTTTTTACTGTACGCTAGTTTTGTCTTTTACAGAATTTAGCATAAACGGAATTGTACAGTATATGCTCTTTTGCATAAGGCTGCGTTCTCCTGGGGAGCTTTTAAAAGTCCCGATGTCCAGGCCCCAGTGCAGAAGAAGGAAGAAGGCTTCAGACTCTTGGCAAGGAGGGTGGTGCGCGGGGCTCAGGAGTCAGTATTTAAAAAAAAATCCTCCAGGTGATTACAGTATGCAGCCAATTCTGAAACCCCCTCCCCTAGAGAGATTCTCCATCTCTACTTAGCCCCACCCTATGCCCTGTTTCTTAACTGCTCGATTCCAGTAGTTAATGTTCCCGCGTTAGAAATTTGTTTTTCTAGAGAACCATTCTTTTGCAGGTGTTCTTTTCTTATTTTCCTGCGGGGGAGACTCTGACTGTGAAATCAGTACACAGAACACTCAGCATTTCCTGCAGGAGTGTTCACCTTGGGGCGACTTTGCCGAGGTTACTATTCGAACCAGAGGTCACCAAGGCCCTTGACTGATTTCTGCATGAACAAGGGGCCCCCACGTAATCCCCTTCAGAACAGAGAAGGCCTCAACACAGTCCCCTTGGGTGGAGGAAGTAGTTTGAGAAAGGTCAGTGAGACCCGGCTCCTCTTACCTTCTGGCGTCCAGAAGAACCGAGGCCTAGTCTCTGAACCCTTCTCTTCGCCTTCTCGCCCTCCCTCCAAAACCGTTAAAAATATTTTTTTAAAAGCCTGCTAAAAGTAAAACATGGTTCAATTTGTTAAAATTGTTAGTTTTATGGAACCGAACTAAAATATCGAGCTGTTTGATTCAGTACTAGGTGTCTGGTGAAGTTGCCATCAGCTCGTCAGTTCAGTTTGCATAGAACTTTTAAATCTGTAGCTTCACATCCAGCTTCCAGAGTTCGCATCTATGGTGTGTGATGTGGATCTTGGTAATCAATCTATTCTGCAAATGGAGACCACTGAGGCAAAGGGAGATGTCGTGAGTCACCTGTCCAGCTGGTCCAGGACTTTTCCCATGATTCCAGAGCCACCTCTAAAGTGTCACCCAAAACTTTTTTTTTTTTTAATCACAGACCCCTTCTGAGTAGCTAATGCAAGTATGAATAGCTCCCTAGAAAAATATAAAAGCTCTAAATAATCAGATATTGGGTGGTGGGGGGTTATAGACCATCTGGAGCCCTCGCAAGGTAAGAACTTCTGCTCCAAAATAGAATAATCTATGACTTATAAGCAAGTGTTTGTCAAGCAGTGTGTCCCAAATATACGCGAAGCCTTTCTATGCACTGTATCATTTTACAACCCTCAGAGGCGATGCATCTTATTATTCCCATTTTATAGACAGAAGACTGAGGCTCAAAGAAAGGAAGAACCTGGCCAGCACCACATGGCCAAGTTCGAGTCACAGCCACACAGCTTGACTTTAGAGCCCCAACTTGAAACGACCACCCCGATATTAAACCATCTAGAGATTTAACAAGGGGGGCCCAAGGTCTCAAACCAAAGTTGTCGTAAGTGGGGGATGCTCAAGGCCAGAGGAGGAAGTATCTTTGAGTTTCTCGGTGCTCCAATTAGACAGCCTTGGTTGAACCAACTGTAGGAAATTTGGGTAACTTCTTGCATCTCCCCGTTCTCACCAGTGAGATGGAATGGCCAGCATTTACCGTCTCCTTCTCCAGCTTGCTGGTGCGGCCTGAACCAAGTGACAAAACAATGGTGGATAAAAAGGAGAGAGCACTTATTAATTGCACTGAGCTAAAACCCCGCCTGGGGTGAACCGTCCCAGTTCTTCACGTGTCCACACAAGTTACATCAGAATGACTTTCCCAAGCATATTAGAAAGTTAATAAATAGTGAAAGCTCTCGCGAGATTACGGGGCCCCTTTGTAAAGTTTAATCTAGCAGATTGAAGCGCCAGCAAGGGGAGGACTCTGCTCCCCGAGAACAGCAGTGTTACAGACCGTAGCCTTGCCGCAGTGCACCACTTTGGGTGTTTGAGAAAGGCTGCCAGAAACTGAGTGAGCATCAGCAGGGCAAAACAACAACAAACCCCCCACCCGCCCTCGGCACACCAGCAGCCCGGCCACCTGCTCCCGTGAAAAGGCCAATTCAGTCAGCTGCAGTGGAAAAAGGTTCTCAGAAGCGTTCGTTAGCTGGCGGCACGCTGTGGGTGCAGTTTGGCCGCGGATTTCAATATTCCCTTGTAACGTTTTACAACCCAGACCCCGGCGACAATGGCGTCATTCATCGCGCTCGCTCACGTGGAACAGAGTGTGAGAGGGGGCCGAGCCTGGGAGGAGCTGGTCTGTGGGCTCCGACACCCAGGGTGAGCTGAGGTGCTCAGGACCCTCGGCCAGTGTCTCGTGAGCCCAGACTAAGCAGAGTGTGTCCACAGGATGTGGTACAGCTGCGGATACAGCAGAGAGCAGTGGGATTTGGCAGTTGGTAAACTTAAGATTCCTCAAACAGTAGGATTTGGTGGATTGGTAGAACTCTGTGTTGATTGGTGTAGCCAATAGACACTTCTGTTATCACCAGGGTGCTTTTTAATCGTGGGGTGATCGTGTTGCCCAAGCAGTGAGTGTGAGGGCAATGAGTCCCTGTTATCAAGTATAAATCAGCAAGAGCTTTGAAGTAGCACTGACCCAGGGTAAAGCTCAACTTGACCTCTTTCTGGCTGTGTGATCTGGGGCAAGTTACTTGGGGCGACATCTCCGAACCTCAATTTCTTTACCTCTACAGTAAATCTAATTATACCAATGACATGAAGTTTTTGCTAGGATCAAATGAGGGAAAGCATAAAAGTCAACCAGTACAGTGGCTGGGACATTAGGACACAGAACAATGTGGAAGATGAGAATGAGGATGATGATGGTGATGAAGATGCTGATGAAACACCAGCTCTCTGTTGCTTCTCTTCCTGGAACACACAAGAGGATTTCAACTTTCTCATGCTCTCAAGCTGTAGAGGAAAATCATTAATCTCTGGATCACAAGGACTTTAGAGACTTTTGCTGTATTACTACTAACTGTGTTCCTTTGATTGGTCCAGTGATGAGCCCAGTGAAAATGACCTGGATGTCATTTGACTGTAGCCTTGTCTTCCCTTTTGCCTCTATCATCTCATACTGATTGAGAAGTCACTTCTTCCTTCCAGGACCCTATTTTGATACCTGTCAGATGGGCTTGCGGACGATGTATTTCAGGCACCAAGAGAGATGTGCATGATTGACGGCAGGGATGATGCTTCGAGCTCCTAGGGGAGAAACAAGCTGTGAGGGACAAGTGGTTATTGGGATGAAATGGCTCTCCCATTTCTGTGAGTGTCCGTAATCAAAGGCAAGATTGCCCTTTCCAGAGAGTCATTTTGCAATTTGGCAAAGCTGAAACAGAGAATTCCACGGAGCCCATTGATACATTCTCTTGTAAACTCTCTCAACCAACATTTTTGAGAGTAATTTTCTTTAATTAAAGAAAAAAAGCCATCCCCATTAAGAATATAAAACTAAAAGAGATTCCCTTGTAACGTACTTCGACTAAGTGCTTCAACTAAGCAGACCTAAATAGAATTGCCAGTGAGACTTGACAACTTTCATGTTTTATTATTATTATAATTCTTCTTCATTTTCCATGACGTAGCTTGAGCCGCAAAGAGAGCACTATAAAGCTAATTTCATTCCTTTTAGCCTCCTGGCCCCAGGGGGAGATTCTGAGTGGTGTGGCTGCTCAGGATGGCTCCAGCTTTGATTTCGAGATGGCACATGCCACGGGAAAGTTCGGCTGGGAGGCCCCTGGGTGTCCTGAGGGTGTCTGGAATCTCATGGAAATTTAGCAGACACTTTGTGTCCCCTGCCTGGCTGCTCTGATGTGTTTTCACATGACAAAGGCAGGGTGGAGGTCATTACACCCCTGAGGGGTGGGAGAAGTGGGAGAGGAGCCATGAACCTCAAACTTCTGCTCCCCTAAAAGCATATTGTGTTTTAAATATTGACAAGTAATTAGGAGACTGTCTAGAAGTGATTAGAGGACTGTTGGGTTAAATTTCTGATTGCGTCTCATTCTAGCTCTGTGATTATGGGCAAGTTGCTTAATCTCCTTGGGTCTCAGTTTTCTAATCTATAAAATGGGGACAAGAACAGTACCTCCTTTGCAGAGAGGATGAAATGGGCTAATTCAACATCTTTTAAAATATGTTAGGTGTAGTGCTGTATGTATGTGAGATGATTTCAGGTGTACTCTTTGATTTCAATAGGTAACTATTGCTTTTAGCTGCATTAGAGGAACTATATTTAGTGTCACAAGCCCATAATTTCACAAATATTATTGCTCAGAGCAAGGCTAAACTTATTTGGGTAAACACTTAATTTAAAATGTGCACTAAGTTAGAGAAGAGTTGGTCTGGTCCATGGAAAAAAATCACAACTTAAGTTTGAGATTTACCGATACATATTTCTTCTGGAACAGAGATTATCAATATGTTTATTGCCATGGCCCTCGCTGGCAGTCTTGTGAAGCCTGTGGGTCATTTCTCAGAATAATATCATTAAATGCAAAAAATCAAATGCATAGATCATAAAGGAAACCAATTATATTACCAGTGATGATGACAGTGACGGTTGTCATTTGTTTGAGCACTGTGTACCAAGTCCTGTTCCGTTTTTCACACGGATTCACTCATTTCTTCTCTGTACACTCCTTTGAACTGGGGACTTTGATTATCCCTCGTTTACAGATGGGAAAACCAAGGAGAAGTTAAATATTATGTCAGTGGTGACAAGTACAGCAGCTCAGAAGGAGATTCTAAGGCACGAGCAGCAAACTATTCAGATCAGGGTGACCTAGGAGCACTCCTGTCTATCCTAGATGTTCAGCTACCCTTCCTTACTGGTGTTGGGCAAAGATATCAGCCCTCTGTTCAAGATGGAGATCCAGAAGTGAAGTCCGAATGACTGCTCAGCTCTTCTAGTCTTTGGATTAGGGAGTTCAAAGACATAGACGAGGTTGAAATATTGCAAAATACCCCATGTGTTTATTGATATCGAGGGGGGTTCTTAACTGAGGGTGCTTAGTTACCTTTCTGCATACAATAGAACCTACTTGCCTAATGTATAAGGCATGAAAAGTTAGTGCCCAAATTTATGTATCCAAGGCCTATGATGCCCTTGAGTAAAATTGGATTGCTTTGCTCATCAAAGACCCCCTTCATTTGTTATTCTGTGAACTTTCCTGGTGGATTTTTTTTTTTTTTTGACCCATGGCTCAGCCATTGCAAAGATCTATACCAGGGCACCATTCAATGTTGTTTCTTCCCTCTTCTCTCTTTCAGTAAAGAATATCCCGTGGTTCCCAGGAGCACGGTGAGACAAAAAGTGGCCTCCAACCACAGTCCTTTCAGCGGAGAGCCCCGAGCTCTCTCCACCTCGTCTAACTTGGGGTCCCAGTACCAGTGTGAGAATGGTGTGTCCGGACCCTCCCAGGACCTTCTGCCCCCGCCTAACCCATACCCACTGCCCCAGGAGCACGGCCAAATTTACCATTGCACCAAGAGGAAAGGTGAGTTTGACACCCTCTGCCCGACTTGCCTTTCTCTACTTCTTTCCTTTCCTTGGAAAAAAAAAAAAAGTACTCATAGCTACATTCATTTGTTTAAAAAATGTAAACAATACAAAAATATATAGAGATGACGAGAAATTCAAACCATACCAGTAAAACTAAAGGCTCCCTTGACATGCCTACCCCATCCCCCCATTCTAGCCTCTTCCTCAAGGAAGGCTTATTTGAAATATTCAGACCTATTTTATTCATTTGCACACGTGCACATGCACAAATAAAAATAGGCTATCTTAAACTTTTAACAGTCGATATCATACGGTATGTATTTTGCAACTTGCATTTTTTTTTTTAAACTTCAGAATATGTTGTAGATTCTTTTCATGGACTGGAGCTGCCTCATTTTTTTTTTTAACTGATAAAGAGAAAGTATTGCTTCAAAAGGGTGAAACGGAGTTTATGTTGTCACCCTCCCTAGCAGACAGGGAGGTCGCTTCGTGTTCCTGGTTGTCTCCTAGGCCAAACTGCAGGAAACGTCCTTCTCATTAGACATCCCTCTTTAGTTCATGTGCCAGGATTTCTCCCAGGTGGATTCTGAGCCCTTCTTTCCTTTCCAGATCAAAATCAGCAACAGCGCAAAAAAAGGAAGGAAGGAAGAAAAGGAAGGAAGGGAGGGAGGGAGGAGGGAGGAGAGGGGAGGGAGAGGGAGGGAGAGGAGGGAAGAAGGAAGAAAGGGAAGAAGAGTGAAAGCAGGGAGGGAGTGGAAAGAGGGGAAGGAAGGGAGGGAGGGAGTAAGGAAGGAAGAAAGGAAGAAGGAAGTGAAGAAGAAGGAAGGAAGGAAGGAAGAAGAAGGAAGGAAAGGAAGGAAGGAAAGGAAGGAAGGAAGGAAGGACAAGGAAGGAAGGGAAGAAAGAAGGAAGGAAGGAAGGAATAGGAAGGAGGAAAGCAGGAGTGAAGGGGAGAGAAGAAGGGAGGGAGAGGAGGGGAGGGAATGGCTGCTGAAGGAAGGAAGGAAGGAAGGAAGGAAGGAAGGAAGGAAGGAAGGAAAGGAAGGAAAGGAAGGAAGGAAGGAAGGAAGGAAGGAAGGAAGGAAGGAAGGAAGGAAGGAAGGAAGGAAGAAGGGAAGGAAGGAAGGAAGGAAACAAATCACAAGTGATTTTTTTCCCCCTTTGCATCCCCTTTTTAAATCTACTAGGCTGGTGTCTGGAACACTCAGTTTCCTTTGCCAAATGAGGGATGGATGACTTTTCCTAAGTCATCAGAGTCCAAAGGGACTAGATTAGAGAAGGAAGTTTCTAGTGGCATGGTTTTCAAGCCAGAATCGAAGCGAAGGACATGGGCAGAGCGGTCAAGTTCAGTTTACTAGAACAATTGCTTGGCGTGAGCTCTTCTTGTGTGACCTCAGGCAGGTGTCCTAGTCGCTCTGTGCCTCAGTTTCCTGCTTTGTAAATAGAGCTAAGTTCTCTAAAGTACCTGATAATTGTAAGCACTAAGTGGTAGCTATAATTGCATAAAATGGCAGGTATCGCTCCAGGCAGCAGGTCCCAGGAGGAAGCGAAGAGAAGGCTGCTCATCTAGGCGGAGGCTTGAGAGAACGAATATAGGAGGAAGGGACCATGCAGCCTAGTGCTTATGCCGGTGGTGTTCAGAATCAGACAATTGAGATGAATCCTACCTCTGCCATTTGCAAATTTTTATGATTAGGAGCAAGTTACTTAAGCCCTCTAAGCTTCATTTTAAAAAAAAAAAATCTGTAGATTTGGGCTCATGATTGGACCTGTCTCATAGGCTTGCTGTGAAGATGTCATGAAAGCATGCTTGTCACGTATTTAGCCCAGGATTGACTCAATAAGCAGGCCCAAATCCTAGTCTTCAGCGGGGCCTGTCGAACCTCTCAGCCTCAGAAGCCAACACGATGCCTTTGAAAATTCAGTGCCCAGTGTCTGGACCATTAAAAAAAAAAAACTCACTAATAAGAACCGATGGAAATGGAGGCTTAGGTGGCTTTCTTTGGAGCTGGGGTTACGTGAGGAAACTAACAGTTTGACTATTTGACATTTACTAATCTTGCGTTTTGAAGGAGGGAGGATCTGTCTTCGGTCCAAGCCTGGGCTGGGGAGCTGACCTGGGTGAGGCTGAGGTTTCCAGACTTACCTGAAGCCCATCCAAGCTCCCTGGATCTCAAAGGCCTGAACAATATCACCCCAACAGGCCCCCTGGCCCGACTCCCAGCACGTCCGCCGCCAGATGGGCTGGAGACCAGATGCCTGCAAACATGTCTGCCTCCTGAGGCACGAGCAGAGGTTAAGAATGTCTCACAGAGCACAGGTCCCTGCATGGAAATTCTGTTTTATATTATTTTTAAGGGTACCCTGCCTAGGTTCCAGCCCTCGACCTTTGCAGTAACACTATTAAGTGGGTGTTATTATTAACCCACTTTATAAATAGAGAAACTGAGGTTCGGGAAGGTAAAATCATGTGCTGGTGGTTCTCGAAGGTGGAATTTGAACCCACTCCTGGTCTGCAGACTCTGCCTGGGCCCTGAACCACCACCCCATACATTTACTTTTGAGTATCAGCTACAGTCTCAAAATTTCATCCTCTGTTAGCGACCTGCTCTTGAGACTGGGTCAAACGTGCTGATTAAGACCTCACCAGGTTTGAATTAGGGAGCTCTGTCTATTAAATCAATGCCAGACCAAAAGACGAGGAGGAAGAAGTTAAAAAGAATCAAGGCGCTTTTTTTAGGTTCAATATTTATAGCAGCATCCTTATAAGTAAGTGCATTCTTGGAGGATGCATTGAGAAGGCTTTGAATGTAAGGCCGGTGAACTGCTTTAGATGATGTGAGCTGTTGACTTTCCTGGGGTACTCTGTGGGATCCTCCAGTGAATTCAAGGTGCACTTCAGGTGGCCGCTGGGGAAGCCGGAGTTGATGGCTGGTCCATTGCAGGACGGCCCAGTAGCTGGCACTTTCCAGCTGTGTGGCCCTGGGCAGGTTGCTGCAATTTGCTGAGCCTCAACTATCTCTACTGCCCGATGAGATAACGAAAGTACCTTCCCCACGGGGTTATGGAATGAAATGAGATTATCCATGTAAAGCACCTAAAACAATGCCCGACACAAACAAGTGCTCGGTGCACGTTAGCTTTAGCTAACTGCCATCCTGCCTTTACGCAGCTCACGCTGTCACAAGCAGGTCAGACATTATAATGACGTATAATTGTATGCGCTTTTTGATGAAAAGGGTAATCGAATGCTATCAAGGAGATATGCAAAGTGCTAATGAGTATGAAACGGGGGTATCAGACGAGAGTGGGGATCAGGAAAGAATCGAAGCTCAGAGTAGAGGTTGGCTAGGAGAAGGGGGAGGGAGTGAGTGCCCAGGCATGGAGGGAAGCACGTGGGCGGCCCCTTGGAGATGGGGAGCGAACAAAAGCCTGGGTGGCTGGAGCACAGTGAGAGGGATGTGTGGGAGATGAGACTGTGGGAAAGGCAGGGTCCCGCACGACGCCAGTGCGAGCTGTTTGAAGGGCTTGAGGATTTAACTTAACACTCACGGGCAGCAACCAGAGGGGTTTAAACCCGTGGGCGACTGGATTAGGTTCTCGTTTAGAAGCAGTCCCTTTGCCGTGATAGGAGGGGGCTAGAATTGACGCCGGAGCTCTGTGGAGAGGCTGTTGCAGGCTCCGGGGTGGGAGTCGATGGTGGCTCAGACCAGACCAGGGTGCGAGGAGGAGAGCCGGAGAGGCGGGTGGAATCAGGACTTAGTGGCTGGCTGGAGATAACCCAGTGAAGGAAACTGAGCCTCAGAGAGGTTGAGTAACTTGCCCAGCATCACCCAGCCGGTAAGCGGCCCCGCCCAAGGTCCACACCTCCATCTCCGCTCTCGGGCACGTGGGATGTGTACCCTCCAGGACTCCTTTCACCTTTCCAGAAACCTCTGCCCTTCTCACCTCCCTCCGCTCCCAAAAGAAAGCTCCCAGGGACAGGGAACATTCCAGCCAAGCTCCGTCTGTCCTGCCTGCCTCGGAGACGACAAAAAGCAATTCATCATGAGCCTCCATTGTGAAGTGATAAGGAATCAGTGGAGGTTTCCTTCCAGTTTGGGATTCCCGTTAAGTGATAACTCCATGGGTGGCTTTGCCCTCGGCCCCTGCCTGCCCCACTTACTATCTGACTTCCCCTCATTGTCTGTCTCCTTTCCACCGAGCCTCGGAGGCCCCGGCAATGAAATGTCAAATGGCCAGGCAGGCCAGAGGGCTTCTTGTGTTTGGACCCAGCTGTCTCCAAACTATCTGTCCCGATGGATGGAGCCGGGAAGGTCTTTTATCAATGCCACTCAATCACAGCCGGGACCCCAGGCCTGGGAGAGCACTTGTCTGTCTTTATTTCCCCATCCCCCGCCCCCCACCACCCACCTGACCAAGCCCTCCCCATCCCCTTAGAAACCCAAGGCAACCCAAGTAAAGATTTTAGCAAAGCCATTGACTGCATTGGGTATTCACAGAGAAGTCAGAGGTGGGAGGGGAAAGGGAACTGGATACAGTGAAGGGTTTCGCAGGGTGCATTTATTCAGTGCTGTGTGCTTTCTAGAGCAATTTCACATGGCTTTCTTCGCTGGATCCTCACTGCGATCTTTGAGCAAGAAGAGATGCCCTTCACCCCCATTTTGCAGCGGGCAAGCAGAGGACTAAGAGGTTAGGTTAGATTGCCAAGGCTATGTGGCTGGTGAGTGGCAGATTCTGGGATGCAATCATCAAATAAGCATTGAATGAGCACTTACTTTGCTCTGGGCACTGTGCTGGGTGGTGGGGATAAGGGGAAGGCAAGATGGCAGAGGCCTCTGCTCCCACAAAACTTCTATTCCACTGGGGGAGGTGGAGAATAAGCAAGTAAATTAATTTAATGACTTCAGATCATGACCAAGTGAGACTTGAACTAGAGCCATTTGACTCCCAGTCAAGAATATTCCCGTGACACCATTCTAGTTCTGTCTACTTTAAGCTAGGAGCTAAAATGCATGCATGCATGCATCCATCCACCAGTCCGTCCTTGCGTCAGCCAGTCAAGTCCGCCCAGGTCATGAGTCCGTCCGCCCGTCAGATCCGTCTAGTCAGATCCGTCGCCCGCCGTCCGCCCGTCCGCCCGATCCGCTGGAAGTCAGCTTCGTCCGCCGATCAGATGCCCGTCTTAGTCAGCGTCGGATCCGCCCGTCAGGTCCGTCCAGATCCGCGCCGCCCGTCCGTCAGTCAGGATCCGTCCAGATCCGCCCGATCAGTCCCAGTCCATCGCCCGATCCAGGTCCAGGTCAATCCGCCCGCTTAGATCAGATCCCGTCAGATCCGTCCGTCCAGATCCCAGATCAGGTCCGTCAAAGTCCGTCGTCCGTCGAGTCCGTCAGTCGATCCAATCAGTGCCGGCCGTCGTCGATCCGAATCAGATCCAGATTGATCCAGATCAGATCAGATCCGCCGCCCCGCTTACTTGCCGTCGATCCGTCCGTCAGATCGAATCCGTCCGTCCGCCGTCCGCCACTTACCCGCCCGCCGCCCGTCCGCTTGATCCGCTTCAACGTCGATCCGTCCGCCCACCCACCACCCATCCATCCACCTACCCTCCATCCCACCCACCCACCACATCCATCCATCCATCCACCACCCATCCATCCATCCCATCCATCCATCCATCCAGGTCAAGGTTACCACCTTTTCGTACTCCCTGAACACGAGTTTAATGAAAACTGAAAGGCTAGTGCCACCTAGCAGAAAGAGCACTGTTTGGCGAGTCAGAAAGCCCGAATTATAGTTCCACTTCTGACTTGCTGAAGGTCACTCTACCTCTGGGGTGTCTGTCTGAATGAATTCAGTCGCCAAGGGAAACGGCCCATTTGGGAATGATAACCATATTTGCTCAATGGGATTAGTGATTTGAAAGCAGCTCTGTGAGTTTTCCAGCTCTGGAATCCACCCAAATACCTTCAAGTATTGGACGACCTTCACAGAGCCATCTGTCCAATCTTCCGAGGGGAAAAAGAGGTAAAATAACCTGGGTAATTCAGACAGATAAGATTTAAGCGCTTACTTTATGTGCACAGAAGCTAGAAATACACTATTAATTATCTCTTACTATTAATTATCTCTATTAATTATCTCTATTCCTACAAAGGAATTGGTATTACCCTTATGTACAGTCAAGAACTGAGATTGGAATGGTCCCAGCAGTTCGTCCAAGGTCACATAGTCAGTGAGAGCCAGAGACATAACTCTGTGCCCTAAAATCTGTGTGCTGGATTCATCATTAAAGCCACTTTTTTCCAGAATCAATAGCATCCAGAAAAATGCCAGGGACCAGGGTTTTTCCCAGTGCTATGCAGTAATGGGCAGGCAGACTCAGGAAGTGCTTTACTGCTCTCCTAGGTGCTCAGCGAGCTGTGGACTCATCTCGTCAGGGACTTGACACGTGACTACAGCCCCTTCCCCATCTTGGCTGGGAGAGAGAGCTTTGCTGTTGATGAGTTATCGGGCTCCCAATAAAAAGAGAGGAACCAAACCATAACCAAAATAAACGCAGAGGTTACATCCAAAGCATTTATCGCAACCTGACATTTGGATGCTTGCTTTGGAATTTCTTTACAATGTGGTGAGGTTCGCGAGGAATTTGAGAATGCTCGGGACCCGCTTTCATCAATGAGCCAGGATCGAGCTTTTCTTAGGACTCTGCATCAGATCTTTGGGACATTAAAGACTGGAATGTGTAATTTTACGATTTTCCAAAATGGGCTCCAGCCCTTTTTCATATTATTCTTCCTTTTTTTACTTGTAACAAATCTGGAAGGGGATCAGAAACTCAGGAATGGTTAGTTTGCCTTGTTTTTCTCTTGCCAAGGGTACCGTGCAGCTGTACTTTCTATTATTGAGAAGGGGAACGCCCTGGTTAAATGGAAAACCCAAAGATTCTGATTCCAGCAACAATGGGAACATTCAGATTTATGGATCTGGGGGCGGAAGGAAGAGTGGAGGGGAGGAATCGTGGGAGGAGGTGACGAGCACACACACAAAATCGTTGAGCGTAGCCATGTCTTCGAGACTCCAAGGGAACGCCCAGTTGAAAGGTGAAATATGTGGTCACTCGCTCTTCTGGATGTCTTCAAACATCTGGCACGACGTAGTCAGAACACCTGGAAGAGCGACGGCATTTTTCACTTTTTTTGGAGGGGGAGGGGACAAATGTTTGGGCATCCTCTGGGTCCCAGATGTGTCCCAGAAGTCGTCTGGCTGAAACCCATCTGCGAGGGTGGGCACAGCCCTAGTGTGGATATGTTTTGTTCGGGAGATTTTGACTTACCTATGGGTATCACTCAGAGAATGATGCAAATGAAGGTACCGGGCGGAACCCACACCCAGGCTACCCTACCCAACCTGGGGAGCTGTTTTATAACCCAGTTGGAAGTCAAAGGAGTTACTGATTGGAGCTTTATATCTGAGGACCCACCTTTCAATCACAGAGGGTTGGCGTTCTGCCCTCACTGCTCAGGGTAGGATGGAGTGGGACCAAGAAGGTGAGCCGACAGCAAGACCATGACTACCTGTTGACTGCTCTATGTCCAGCACCTGGCACTTGGTAGCTTCTCCTAGACAGCTATTGGGTGACTGAAATCTAGAGAGCTGGCAGTAAAGTATGGTAGGCAGAGTAGATCAGATCTGGCTTTAAGTCCAGCCTCTGCTCCTTCCCAGCTGTGGGACCTTGGGTAGGTCACTTTTCTGAGCCTCAATTTCTGTCTCTGTGAGACAGGAATGAGAGCAGCCACCTTGAGGAATTATGATGAGATTAGAGGAGATCCCTAAGTAGGTGCTCAGCAAACAATAGCTATTTTTCCTCCCATCCCTGAGTCCCGTCTCCTGCCCTCACACCGTCAACCATCACAGAGAGTAGCAGGAATGTCCCAGCGTTTAATTTTTCTTCACACCTCCTAAAGACAGATATATTCGTTAACATTTATTGATTAGAAAGAGATTGGAAAACGAGGAAAAGTTTTGGGGGTGGAATTCCAGCTAAGAAACGCTGTGGTTCACGCCTCGATGCACATCCCCAAATATCGCTCCTCTGAAAGAAGCACCTGGAGGTGTGTCATCACAGACCCGGCGTGCCGTGAGACCGACTGATGGTGGGCCCCTTGCTCGGGAGCTGCTCTTGACCATGTCACATCAGATTTACCTGCTCAATTTTATTCAATGCTTAGCCGCCCAGTAGAGGCGGTCTTCCTGACTCTCGACAACCCACAGATACTAAGTCAAAAAGCCAGATTTGAACCCAGACGTGTCTAGACTTCTTAACCTAGGTTATAGGTTTTAGGGAGTCCTTGAACCCCTTGAAATTGTGTACACACGCCAGTCTCCCAACCTTGTATTTCAATGTATTTTTCTAGGAGAGAGCCCAGCACTTAGTTCTCAAAGGGATCAATGACCTTGAAGTGATTAAGGAGGACCCTTCTTCAGGGATGGGACTATCTCCACTGCTCCACACTGGGGAGTAACTGGCACGATGCTGTGACACGTTTGTTTGTACTGACTCAGCAGATATTAACCAGGCATTTGCTTGCCGAAGGCATCAGGAAAGCATCTGGGGATTTGTTCAGGCTCCATCCATCTGTCCGTGTGTCCATCTACCCTCCCGCCCATTACACAGATATTTATTGCATGTCTCCTCTAGACACCTCCGTGTCTCTTTTCTCTCCTCCATAAGACGGGGCTCGTAGTAGAACCCACCTCATAGGGTTGTCGTGAAGAATGAATGGTTTACTTCATAGAGGGCACCTAGTGCCAGGGGGAGTAAATACTGTATGGGTTGGTTTTTACTGTTATCATGGATCCTATCATTATTTTTGTTACCAGGTATGAACCAGGTCTGGAAATGTAGTGATGGATGATACAGATACCGTCCTGCCTTGGTAGAATTTACATGCCAGGGAAGAGGGAGGATGATAATAATACTTCTAATTTATTGAGCGTTTCCTTGTACCAAGCTCTAGACTAATATACATTCTCCTATTTCTTTCTCAACAATTCCTTTTGTAGAAAAAAAATGCCATTATCACCCTTTCCATTTTTCAGATAAAGAAACTGAGCTCAGAAAGGTCAAACTGTTTGCTTAGGCCGCCGTAGCCCAAGGTCTTAACCATGACGGTCCACCTCTTTGTGTCAGAATGGAGTTCGGGGCGAACCATCTCGTCCCCTCGGTCCTTCGGGCCTTCGGCCATATGGCTGTCTCTGCCTTCAGGTGTGGGGTGGCTGGTCCTGGCCTCACCGGTTCTCTTTCCTCCCATCTCAGCAGATGAAGAATGTTCCACCGCAGACCATCCCTATAAGAAGCCCTACATGGAGACGTCGCCCAGTGAAGAGGACCCGTTCTATCGCTCCAGCTACCCCCAGCAGCAGGGCCTGAGTGCCTCCTACCGGACAGAGTCAGCCCAGCGGCAGGCCTGCATGTACGCCAGCTCTGCACCTCCCAGCGAGCCGGTGCCCAGCCTGGAGGACATTAGCTGCAACACGTGGCCCACCATGCCTTCCTATGGCAGCTGCACGGTCACCACCGTGCAGCCCATGGACAGGCTACCCTACCAGCACTTCTCTGCTCACTTCACCTCGGGGCCCCTGGTCCCCCGGCTGGCTGGCATTGCCAACCATGGCTCCCCACAGCTCGGAGAGGGAATGTTCCAGCAGCAGACCTCCGTGGCCCACCAGCCTGTGGTCAGGCAGTGCGGGCCTCAGACTGGCCTGCAGTCACCTGGCAGCCTTCAACCATCTGAGTTCCTGTACTCTCATGGCGTGCCAAGGACCCTGTCCCCACACCAGTACCACTCTGTGCACGGGGTTGGCATGGTGCCAGAGTGGAGTGAGAATAGCTAAAGCGTGGCCTGCTAACTGAGAGACGTTTGCCAGAGAGAGAGAGAGAGAGAGAGAGAGCGAGCGAGCGAGAGGGAGAGAGAGCGGGAGAGAGGAAGAGAGACAGTAGCAGAGAGAACCCCACGGACAAGAGTCTTCATTTCACCCGATGTTCACGTCTACACTCGGGACCCCTAGATTAGACTACTGATCTAATCAGTAGCTTGAAACCACAATTCAAAAAATGTGACTTTGTCGTTTCGTCTCAAAACTTAAAAAAAACAAAAAAAAAAAAGAAAGATGACTCCCATCCCCCCCGTGACCACCACACTCATCAACCGGCCACAGTCATACCACCTCCAGATGTCCTCCCTGATTCGTTCCTTTGGTCTCCAGAAAGTCTTGCCTCATCGAGTGTTCTATCCTGATGTGGAGTTGGAGTCTTTTCCTGTCTTGGTGTTAATGTTGACATTGTTATATAATAAATAATAATATATTTTTATCTTTCACTTTTCTTAACGGGACCCAGTCCCTTATTTTGGGGGTGGTCTGAGGCAAGTATGTTTCAAAGTATGTACTTGTGGGGTTCCCTTCATATATATCACCCCTAAAACCTAAATTTGCCACCCTCCCCTTGACTAAGAAATTACCTACCTCTGCCATGTGATGTTTCTAAAAAGGTTTCCTACGTCCCAGCTTTTCTATGATTGTGTCCTACCTTCCCCATCACCACGGAGCCCAGTTTTGTCTTCCAGTGGAGTCTGGATAAGGTTGGACTCCAGCTGGCGTCCTATCTTTCTCAGCTCTCCTGTCTTCTCAGCTCTGGGTCTTTCCAGCCATCTGTCGCTGAAACATGGCCTGTAGCTTCTCGGCCGGAAAGCTTGCTTTGAAAAACTTAAAAAGCCTTGGTTTACATGCAGGCAGAACTGTGATAAGCAAGGAGCAAGGTCTGTGCTGACAAGAGCCGCGAAAAAGCCAAACTAAATATTCGTCCTGATAAAACACAAAGCCAGCCCCCAGCCTCCAAAGCTCCGTTCCTGATGGCCTAACTAGATGCAAAAGCAAAACCCTCAATTCCTAAAGAAGACATACTCGCCAATTAGTCCTAAAGAAGTCACGCCAGATGCCAGCACGAAACTGTGGTTATCGAAAGCAGAAAACGGTATAAAAAAAAAAAAGTATGTAAGTAAAACGTTATTGCAGGGTTCTTCAGATGTAATATTTTACTGGTACTATTTATTTATAAATAGGAGTTCTAATTAAATAATAACATGAAATGAAATCCAGCATGGGAGCTGGCCAAGAGCTTTTAATTTTATTGATACTCAAAACCAAGTTTGTGTTCTTTTTTTTTTTTCCTTTCGAATGTGCTTTGCTTTCTTGATTTAAAAAAAAATTTTTTTTTTAACTGACCCTAATAAAGAGAACAGGGTAATATGCGAGGCTGAGTATGTCCAAGTTCATGAGCGCGTGTGAGTATGTTTCTATGTGAGTGTCTTCAAGTGATTATGTCTTTTTATGTTGCTAAGCGGGGGGGAGGGTGAGAATTAAGTACTCGTTTCGTATATTTGTGTGCCAATTAATGCCTAATAAATACCATGTGCTTAAAAAAGTACAAGGGACTTGAACACCCATTTTTTTTCCTGTTCTTTCTGCTGACTGAATAGAAGGGAAATTAGGTGGAACAAATACAGAGATATGGTCTGGAAGGTGAATTTTTCAGCTCATCTGCTCTCTCCTGCTCATCTCGAGATGTTTAGAATCCCTTGTACTTGAGAATGATGGAGCTGCATATAGGTACTCACTAATTTATATCCTTGGAATGGAGTTATTTATGTACCTTGAATTTGTGTTGGCATTGGAAAAGAAAATCATCAGGAATTTCAACTGGTTAAAAAATGGTATCGATCATGGAACACCCAATACTTGGTTTTCTGAAGGATCTCTTTGAATTAATTGCTGGAATCAAGTGTTTTCCAGGTCCCAATGCAAGCAACTTTACGGACCGTCAATGGATATTCACAAATTTAGGATTTGTGAGTTGGTCCTATATAACACATATAGGGCAGAACACAACAGCAAATTGGTGAGTAAATTAGTCCTGCAAATTTTTATTTTATCTCAATTATCAAGCACCTTCAATATGTCGCAGTATGAATCAGGAATAACTGGTGTGTTGATTACAAATCATTCATTTAAGCATGACCCCCCTCATCCTCCCGGATCTTTCCTAGTCGAAGAATTCCTGAGAAGTGTGAATTAATTACAAAGAAATGACAATTCAGCTTTTTTTCAAGTACAATGGAGAAACTAGGTCAATGGTCCCCACAGAGAATGAATTAGCAAAGTCTCGCTGAATAAGTCCTGACTTTGCTCTAAATAGATATTTATTCTGAGGGGTTCAAAAAAAAAAAAGTTACTTTGAAAAAATTACCTTCCAAACAAATCTACTAGCTATACAAGATAGTCTTATTCTTTCATAAGAACATTAGAAGAATACTGAATTGACATCCCTACCCCAGCTCTCAAACAGTTGCCACCCTTGGAAAATCATTCAAAACATGTCACAGCAAGTTTCATAAATCAGAAAAGGGGACGCTCATTTCATAACAGATGCAGGTTAACCTCTTTGTGTTCCAAACGATGGTGATAAAGGATCTTTTTACTGTCTTGGTAGGTTTAAGGTATAATAGCCAAATATTCTTGTCATTTTATCACTGTTTGGATGGCAAGAGGCACAACACAAATTGTCTGTCCCTGTAATATATTTAGTGGATGCTTGCTCTGAACTAGCCATGTCGTAAGTGCTAGGAAAACAATGGTGAGCAAGGTGGCAGAGGTTGTGTCCTCCTGGAGTTTATGGTTCAGTGAGAGAAACAGCTTAAGTGATCATCTGCATAATCAAAGGTTGCAAACGCAGGAAGAACTGTGAGGGCAGCACACAGGATGCCGTAATAGGATAAGACAAGGGGTCCTGACCCGGTCTGGAGCAGGTGACTTTTGAGCTGAGCCATGAATAGTAAGTGAGAATTAACCAGGTGAGGAAAAGCATTTCAGGCAGAGGGAACAGCTTGTACAAAGGTCCTGAGGCAGAAATGGTGATGGCAGAATGAGATGTCAGTTCATTAATGTGTAGTCATCACCTCATCTACATTTATTCATTTATTTGACAAGCGTACCTTAAGGTCCCACCTTGCACGGTAGACACGTTTACTCACTGAGGACCTACTGATTGTGTTGGGCTCTCATCCAGTGACTTCTCACAGCTGCAGAGGACAGACTGGATTTGTAAGCGCGTAGGCTTCTTTGTACTTCAGAGAGGAGGGCTATAGCATCCTCCTGGCTTCCCGGTCCAACACTGAGCAATCTAGTGTGAGACTCAAAGTTCTGGGGCAGAAGAGCATCAGAACTTTCAGAGAGTCAGATCATTAGTATTCTTGATCTCAGAAAGGTTAGGAACATGCCCAGCATCACACAGCTCATGTGTGGCTGGGCTAAGCATGCAGCCTAAGCTGCTCTAAGCCTTACTTTCCTCCTTCTCTAAAAGGAAATAGTCTACCAGCTTCAGATGACTCTTGGGAGGTTTAAATGGAAATGTCCAGTAACGTAACTATCACAATAGGTGTCTATTTTCTATAGCAGATGTATATTTTTAAACCGATGATACCTATTGCTAATGAGAAAAGAGGAAATCTCATAAATGGCTGGTTGGGATGAAAATAGATAAACCTTTTGGGCAAAATATATTCAAAGCCTTTAAACTGTGCCAATCATTTTATCTGATAATTCTACTTTGGGAATTTGGTCCTCAGGAAAGAATCAGGGGTGTCCATAAGTATTTCTTTTCTGGGAAGTTCATCGTGATTTTCTTAAATCAAAAAACTAGAAACGGCTTTATTTTCCAAGAATATGGGGTTGGTTAAATAAATCAGCGTGCACCCATACGACGGCATAGCATGTGGCCATTAAAAAACACATTTGTGGAGATGATTTGAAGAAGATATTTAAAATATATTGTGAGTAAAGGAGCCGGTTACAAGTCACATAGGCACAGCTTCTCCGTTTTATTCCATGCACCTGCATTGTTCACATTCATGGGGAAAAAAACCCAGTTAGGGTATACAATACAGTTATAACAGTGGCAGGACTGCGTTTAAGTTTTCTTTGTGTTATTGGGTCTTTCTCATTTTTTGTGTGAGTGGTGAAGATGAATTATCTTTGTGATGAATAGAATGAGTAAGTTAAAATCTAGTTTTTTTCATCATTGATCAAATTGAGTTTGTGAGGAAGGTGGGGGTACCCCATTCTACTTTGAGGATGAGGGGATGGCAGTCCATTAAGGAGTGACACTGGTTTGGTCAGTGACAGACTTGGGTACCAGTACCAGTCAGCCAGTTGCTAAGCACGGGACGTTCTACCTGAGAAGCCAGGAGACTTCTGGATGCTTCTCTCTGTCTCCACTTTCTGGGAACTGCTGCTGGCTTTCTTGCTTCTCTTGGGGGTTTGGTTCTTGTTCTGAGGTGAACTATTATTCTCTTGATCACACACATACACAGACACACACAAGCACGCACGTGTTGAATTAAGCAGTTGTAAGAATCTCACCTTCATTCTCTAACTGACCTGGCTTATAAAATTCGCTTTGCCACTTACTGCTTCTGTGACCTTGGGCAAGTCACTTAACCACTTTAACCCTCCATTTAATCACCTACAAAATGAGAATAAGAAGAGTACTTACCCCAGAGAGTTACTCTAGCAAGGATTCAATGAGATGATGAGTATAAATTGATGAGTACAGTGCGTGGTATAGAGGAAATGCTCATTAATTGTTAGTTAATAAAAAGATTAATTAGTATTGGTTATTATTATTATTATTACTATTATTTCTCCTCTTCTTCCCCCTTCTTCTCCTCCTGCTCTTGTTGGGAAATCACCCCTATGATCTTCTATTATTTTAATATAGACGTAAGCTCATTGAGGATTAGAAAAACATCACCATCATCGTCGTCATCATCATCATCATCATCATCATCATCATCATCATCACCATCACCTCCAACAATAATTAAAACAGCTTTCCACCTGGGCGCCATCTCGAGGATGATTTAAATAGCTAGCTTTGTAAAAGATTATCAACTCTGGATCCTCTATGGCAACAAAGAGGGGACAAAAATCTCTACACCCCAAAAGACTAACAATCCAGCACCTGTTCTATCTGACCTCAGGATTCATTCTTATATCTCTTTAAAAAGCAGCTGCACATGTTAATCCTATTGACTATATTAAGAAACTTAGTCCCTGTTCCAAGAACTGTGAGTGTTGGGGGTGGGAGACAGCTTGGTATGCAGATTGAAGGTTATTCCTGGCAGAGTTCTCATATTTGACTGACATCCCTCCTCTATTGATATTAGTAGCAGAAATGGTAATAATAGCTTCCATTTATTGACCATACTGTGTGCCAGTCCCTACACCAAGCAGCATACTACATAGCCCCATTACTGGGAGGTCGGGACCAATCTGATCTCCATCATACAGATAAGAGCACCTAGGCAGAGAGTTGAGGTGACATATCCAAGGTCACTCTGCTTGTGGGTGGCTTGGCTAGACTCCCATATGTGATGGGCAGATCTGTGCCATCTCTGCCCTTTCCCGTAGGCCCAGGAGAGGAGACGGGGTTTCAGAGGGAGATGGGCCGCTGCAGTGTGCCAGGGAAGCTTCTGTGCCTTCAGGTGGCAAGTCCTTGGAGCCTTCCACCTGTGGAAAAGTAAAGGAGGTTTTGTGACTTTGTGGCTGAAAGCTGACAGCCTCGAAAGGGCAGGTGGGACTGTTTGGCTTCCTGGTCTCAGACGCCCAGCTAACCCGCTCATGTGCAAGCGCGTTCTTCTCTTCCCAAGCCTCGGTCTCCACCCCTCTATAGTAGGGGAGATCAGATCTCCCTCGCAAGCCTGGGGTGGAGATTAAAGGAGAAAGTTTGCCGAATGTGCCCAGCAGGGCACCTGGCCCACTTAAAAACAGATCGAAGATCGACTGTGACCTCCCTTGAGGGGCTTTGCTGTCCCCAAGACCAGTTAGGAGAACCCCTTTTTTCCTTGGCACTCATCACAGCTCACCCATCTTCACTGACTGCAGCTCTTCTTCCCTGGAGTCAGGGGAGCTTTGTGAGGCAGGAGCATTCCAGCCTTGTCTGCCTGTATTTTCA
This sequence comes from Pteropus medius, assembly GCF_902729225.1. Taxonomy (NCBI): domain Eukaryota; kingdom Metazoa; phylum Chordata; class Mammalia; order Chiroptera; family Pteropodidae; genus Pteropus; species Pteropus medius. The sequence goes on along the minus strand of NW_024343733.1, from coordinate 1,612,474 downwards.
TTTTGAAGGTGTTCACTAATCTCGTCCTGAATGGGTTCATAAATGACTCAACTGATGTGCTTATCAGAGGTCGGGACTCTATGAGCAAGTCAAGGACTTGGTGGCATCCCCAAATTTCAAATGTAGTTAAGGGGGACAGCTCAGTGCACGCTGACAGAGTGCCACCTCAAGCAGCCACCCACGATCTGTAGCCACAAGAAGGGTTGCATAGCAATCAACCACAAAACCTCAGAGACGTACATCAACAAATATTTATTTTTGCTCATGGGCAAAATGAGCAACTGAGTGGTGGCTCTGTTGAATCAGCTGAGTGGCTTTGTTTATCATGGCCAAGTTCAGCTGGTCTTGGCCGGGCTCATGTTCTGTGATCAGCTGATGGGCTGGCTGGGGGCAGGTTGGTCTAGGATTCCCTTGGATGGGATGACTTGGTTATGCTCCACATGACTTCCCATCCCCTGTGGGCACATAGATCACATGTATATTCAAAGCCAGGACATGCACAGTGTATATATATATATATAATTCACATACAGGCCTTTCCTTAGGGAACGCCATCAACCAGGGTTCAACCAGAGAAGCAGAACCACTCAGAGATATATAGGTATCTATCAAGAGACTCTTTGGGAGGAATCGGCTTACGTGATTGTGGGGGCTGAAAGGTGAGGCTGAAATCCACGGGCAGGCCATTAGGAAGGGCGGTCAGTGTATTTGTCAGCTCAGGCTGCCATAACGAAATACCATAGACTGGATGGCTTGCAGTTTTTTTATCCATTACATTTATTTCCTCACAGTTCTGGAGGCTGAAAGTACAAGATTAAGGGGCCGTCAGAGTTGGTTTCTGGTGAGGTGTCTCTTCCTGGCTCGTGGACTGCTGCCTTCTTGCTGTGTCTCTCATGAGGTCTTTCCTCTGTGCACATGGAGGGAGGGAGGGTGGGGAGAAGCAGAGAAGGGAGGGAAGGAAAGAGTGAGAGAGAGTGAGGCGTGTTTCTGCGTATAAGGATGCCAGTTCTGTTGGATTAGGGTCCCACCCTTCTGACCGCATTTAACCTTAGTTACCCCCTTACCTCTGTCTCCTAACATAGTGGCACTAGGAGTTAGGGCTTCAGCATAGGAATCTGAGGGGCAGGAGCACAATTCCCTAACAGGCAGGCGGGAACTCTCGGGTATGGCCGAAATTGCTGTCGATAGGCAGAATTTATTTTTTCTCTTCGGGGAGTTCTGCTTTGAAGGCCTTTTATCTGATTAAGTTAGGCCCACTCGGATGATCTAGAATAATCTCCCTTACTTAAAGTCAACTGATCGTGGATGTTAATCACGTCTGTCCTAGCTGCAAGGGAGGCTGGGAAGTGAGGTACCTGGCAAAGTTAATCTGGATAATCTTGACTTGCTTAGGGGTCATCTGCAGGGTTTGAGGGTGGGGTATGTTCCGCGCCTGCTCCCTCCATGCAATCCTGGTTCTGTTTACAGAGGTGAGATGAGGGAAGGAGAGGACGGTGCTTGCTGAATAGATGATCATGGTGTCAGCTACGATTTCCTTGCACACCCCGTGTCTCCTGATTCCACAAGAGCTCACATCTCAGCTCCTTCACTTTGCAGGTAAGTTCTCAGCTTCATTGTGATCTGGACTCGGAGACTCTGGCTGCTCAAGTGTATCAGACACTCAGTGGATGTCACAAGCCAAAGATCGACTCACTGACTTCGCTTTGTAGCAGAGCCCCAGGCCACTATGCGAGGAGCCCCATTTTAATCTCTGAGGTCTGAGGCCCTTGGAGATGTTGGATATTACTATTCTGAAGACTTTCAAAAAGAGGACATGGAGGCCTGGGTATCTCCAAAGTGGAGGCAGTGCCTTGCCTAAGGCCATGGGGTTATTTAGTGGCAAAGATGAGGCAGACACCTGGACAAGATTGTATTTGTTCTAGATGCCTTGTGTGTTGGATATCTGGTATTTTGTGGCCTCCCCACATCCATTCCTCCTTCTTTTGGAGATGACACCCCAGTTTCGGGGAGGGTTTTCTCTCCCTCATTGTGCGTAGTCTTGGCAGACATAGCAGATGTTGTCAGTGCCCGGCCCTGGCTCCTGAGCCCATGCTCCAGGTCACCTGCAGCTGTGGGGGAGGGGTCCCACACACGCCACGCTTCCTGCTTCCGGCATCCGTGTCTCTCTGGCTTCCGGTATGCAGTTGGCCGGGGAATTAAATAATAAGGAACAAATATTGGTTTGTAAAACCCCAGCTTCCTGTCCCCTTCGTGGGACAATTTCGAGTATATTTTACACAGTCTCCTAGTGGGTCCCCAGAAGGACTGAGTCCTGTTGCTCACAGAGGTGACCTGTCATTACTATACCCTTCCTTCTGTTCCTCGCCTCATTTTCCGCTCCTTCACTCAAACAAAACACTGCACCCAAATCTTTGTTTTAGGGTCTGCTTTGAGGAAAATCTAAACTAAGAGGGTAATACAAGATCTTTTCCCCCTTAGACAAGAAGTTGGGAAGTTTTGACTCAGGAAATGCTTATCTTCTCTCCTCCTCTCTCTTTCCCTCTCTCTCTCTCTCCCTCCCTGCCTCCCTGCCTCCTTCCCTCTCTCTCTCCATCTCCATCTCTTCTCTATCCCTCCTCTGTCCTGTCTGCCAGAGAGGGGGGGGGCGGCGGGCGGGGGAGAATCTGGAGTGGAGGAATAAACAGACTGAGACGGCTAGTGCTCACTGGTCTAATCTCTAACCAAATTCTTTTTAAGTTCCTCGCACCTAGATTCCCAAGATTGTCCCTTTATTATGAGTCTGGCTCTTCAATCTTCCCTTCGCCTCTGTGAGTTCCCTTTCAAAGCTGCCACCCACGGGCATATAGGTGGAGTGAAATGAAACCTTCGGAACACATCGTTCACGTTGGTCATCTATCTGAATGGTGCCTTTTGGACTTGTGCAGTGCACAGCCTGCTCAGCTGTTTGTGGTAGCTCTGTACCATTGATACTTTCAATACCTTCTTTTCTTCAAAACAGCTGATAGAAACCTTAATATGGAAATAACTTGGAGAACTTCTGTTCCAGCCCTCTGCCTTCAGGTAAAGGAAGGTCTGAATCATGAATGTGAGAGAGTTGCAGTGCAGTTAAATCCTGCTGGACACAATTCAGGTTAAAGTTTGTCCCTAAAACAAAGGTCCAGAAGAGAAAAAAAAAAAGAAAAAAAGAAAAACAGTTGTTACAAGGAGAACTTAAGGCAGAAGATTTGACTTTGCTTTCTCAATACCAAGGGTATTACAGGGGTCGAGGCTTATTTTCCAGTAACGTTTATACACTTGAAATAACTTATCCAGAAGCCCAGCCATTTTCAGTGGTCCGTTCCACCTCTATCTGCTTCCTGCCTACTTTTCCTGGAGAAAAGTACAGTTGAAGGGAAAGAAGATGTGTGTGGGGGGTGGGGGGGTAGAGAGAGAGAGAGAGTGAGAGCGAGAGAGGAACTCAAGAAAAGCTTTTACATTGCTCTAATTTCTGAAACATAAAAGCTATTCTTTTAGAGTAAATCCATTTTTTTCCCCCTGTGGCATTAAGGATAGAGAAATTCCTAGGAAAATAATTTGTCAAGTCCTGACTGATCAAAGATACATATGAAAGGAACCCACTTTTTTTCTTCCCAGGGAAAAAAACCAGCCCCCACCTAAGCTCAGAATGAATCGGGCAATTCATTTACCGACTGTCAGATAAAGTAGCACAATCCGCATCACGTCTTTAACGGGGACGGGACCAGAAGGAAGCAATTCTGTGCCCACTGAGTGTACAAGCTGGGGGTATGTTAGTGATTAGAGGGATTCTGGCCTGGGGGAGGCAGAGAGATATGACTCAGATTCGCAAATGCACCATAAATCTCCCTTTTATTCAAAATGTGTGTTTTATAGTCGTTTCCTGGCCAATTGCTGCCTTGAATAAATATATAACATATCTGGACTTAGCTTTTAGGCGCAGAGCTGGCGTTTGTCTGGAGGGCCAAATATTCTTGCTATTTCCCAGAGCTAGCAAAGAGCAAATAATGCAAATCTCCCTTCTCCCCGACTCACCGGCCACATACTGCATCGAAAATAAAAACGGGGGTTGGTGCTAATTGGGCCACGAGAGATAACGCAACACTCGGTCAGTTCGGTTCATTTCTTATATTCTCCAAACAGGCTGCCATTCGATTCTGTCGCCCCGATGCCCTTCAGCCAGGCACACACCAACGAAGTTGCAGGTTTTGAAACTCATTGAAGATATTTTGTTAGATCTGCTAACTCAGACGTTTGGCCAGGAACCTTGATTTGGAAGATCAAGGGTTTCCAAAACGGTTTTTAGGAGATGTCCATTCGTTCTGGGAACACCAGGCCTTCCCACTTCCGGCCCATCGCATCGAAACTGCCACCACCAGAGGCGGGAAAGGGAGAAGACCCATGACATTTTATACTCCTTTCCTCCCCCTTGCCATCAACTTCATCTGAGTTTGGAGTTCAAGACCCAGAGTGTTTTTATAGCCCTGTTTATTGAGGGCTGATTATATGCTAAGCATTTTACGTATTACCTGGCAGAGGCCCCAAACTTACCTTTGAACTTTTTAGACGTCAATGCCAAAAGAGATACCTTCTCAGTTCCAAGAGTCTCGGTATAGCCCTGCGAGGCTGCAGGACCCATTCTTATTCCCATTTTGCAGGTGAGCAAATAGAGGCTGAGAGAGATTGTCACTCGCCCAAGGTATTATTGCTGCAACAGACAAACACTTTTACTCCTTCATTTGCGACGCTGGACACTTGCAATGAGCCCAGCTACAAAGCCAAAATGGCACCGTCTCTGCCCTCAAATAGATCTCAGTCCCCTGTGACATTAAATGTCTCGTGTCTGGATTCCTGTGAGTTAGCACGGGGTCTGGCAGGAAGTGGGTGCTCTGAGACTTTCTGCCAAATTCCCAAATTCCTGACAGGCTGGCTGAGCTAAGCTGGAGAGAATGTTAATTTTGATATATACGCAGAGGTTCATGAATACACTTACGGTCAGAGGAGATGTTTGGGGAGAGGAGAGGGCTGTGTCCGGTACAGCCTTCATGTTACAATATCAAGTCAGGATCCTGGTGTGGAGTGTGGCTTAAAGGAGAAGCAGGGTGGAGGCGTGCGGGGTGACTACCTGGGGCGGAGCTGAATGGGCCACCTGGAATGGAACCCCACCTGTGCCACGGCTCCACTGTGCCAAATCTGGGAAACTTCTTTAACTTTCTGTAAAATATCGATAAGAGGATCGCTTGTGAATTAAAGCCGTGAAGGCATAAGGAAGGATCTGTTTGCACAGATCCTCGCCAAGCGTGTAACACACACTCAGAAAACAACACTGACTGCAGATATTGTCTGTCTCCTGCCTGTTTCCAAAAAGAATCTTTGGCTGCAAAAATGCATGCGATCCACAGACCAAAAATAAAATAAAATAAAATAAAATGATAAAGCCAAACATGATTAGCACATATCAACAAATTTTTGGTCTTGGGTGGCAGATCGTTTTTCCAAAAGTGGGCACAGCAGTATTTTTATCCCATATTGTCTTCCAGAAGGGGAGTCCGACTCTCCCCCTTGATTATGGGCTGGACCTCGTGGCTTACTTTTGGCAAATGCTCCCCAGCCCTAGGGGCCGAGCTAAAAGCAGGCCAGGCCCAGAGTAGGGAACAGGTGGTGACCTGCTCTGTCGGGAAACCTCCCAAGGCTAGGTCATAAGAGGTGGTACCACTTCCGCCTAAGTTGCCCCTGGATTGGGACACTCACTCTTGAAACACAGCTGCCACTCTGTGAGGATGTACAAATGAATGCACAGGGGGAGCCCAGGAGGACAGAAGCTGAGGCCCTCGGCCGAAGCCAGCATGCACCCCCAGACACGTGAGTGAAGAGCGTTCAGGTCATTCTGTCATTCTGCCCCCAGTTCCTGACATCACGGTACCAAGACCGATCAGCTCTGCCCTGCCTCGTCTCGCCCTGTCCGAATCTCTGACCCACAGAATCCAGAAGCATAAGAGAGGGTTGTTTCATACCACATTTTAGGATATTCAGCCTCCAGAGCTGGAACACCCTGTGTAGTTAGTTCATAGAAGTGTATTTGGCTCTGAGCTTCCTTCTGCTAAAACAAGGAGAGAATTATAGTTACTTACAAGAGCCCAAAGAGTTTGTAAAAGACAAACAAATCAAGATGTTTGCTAAAAACCAGGAAGGAATTTTCCCCTGGGTTCTTGTAAAGATGATGTCGTGCTATGTCATTTTTTTGGTGATGTTCTTGAGGAGACCATCGTGCCGAGCCCAGTAACAGCTGCTATGAAACTTTCTCTCCTGGGTTCCCTCCTTATGCTGCCAAACCCCAAAATCTAGTGGTCCAGAGGCTAAAGTGAAAAATCTGGTCACCAAGGTTTCTGCACATCTGGTTTAATCTAGGGCGATATTTTATAGAATCAGTAAGCAATTGAGGCCAGACCCTTAACACCAGCACCCAGAGGCCAGGCCCTAAAAGGATCTGTTGAAGAAATAAAAAAATAAATGGCTGTACGTCAATTCAGACAATCCTTCATCGACATGATTTCTCACCACAGAGGAGGACAAGAAATACCCTGGTTAAAGGTAAAAAGTCAGCTTTCAAACCGAGAGACAAGTGGGTTCGAATCCCATCAATACCTTCGATGAGCCGTGTGACTTTAGGAAAGTTACTTACCTTGTCTGGGTCTGGTTTCCTGATCTCTGAGGCAGGGAAAATAACACCGCCCATTCCACAGTGTAGTAAGAGCCGCGTGTTTTTAGAGGCTCACGGGGCGCAGCCGAGGTCAGAGTGATCAGCTGCAGGCCTTTCCCTTTCACCCGTTCTCTCTCTTTCCCGAGTTTCACACTCTCCCCCGGCCACTTGAGAACAAGTTTCCGTTTCAAGTGGTTCCCTTGGGAATGGGGCCCCAGGTAGGGGAGCCAGGGCGAGACCATCTCGCTAGCACTCAGGACTGAGCTAAAAACAGGCCAGGCCCAGGGTTGGGGGTAGGGGGGTGGAGGTGACCTCCTCACTCTGCAAACCGTGTCCCTGCTCTCTGGGGAAGCCGGCCAGCCGGGGTGCCCTGCCCTAAAGGCCTCATTTCCTCCCCTCCCCCAGCACCCTCCACGTCGGGCCTTCTCCTCTTGAGGAGGGAACTGTAAGTACTTTAGACAACAGGCCGATAGTGTCAAAGAGATGGATGGGACAGGCAGCTTATCTTGCTTAAAGAGACATGACCGGCTGGGCCTGTTGCTTCTCCCCCTCCTCTTCCTTCCCAGCCTGTGAATTTAATTTTCTTCCAGACACACACACACACACACACAGACCCTGGGCAGCCTCTGTTTCTCAGGAGACTTTACCTCATCTTCCTCCCTCTCGGCCACTATTCTTATCACTTATAAAGCTCAGAGAGCAACCAGGACACGAGACTGTGGCCTTAGAGAGACTTAGAGTAGATTCTGCAAATTTGAGGTGGGGGCAGAATGAGGGAAGTGTCTTCCCCTCCCCTCAGCAGAATTCTCTAAACAAAAAAAAAAGAAAAAAGAAAAAAGTAAACAAGAAAAGAAATTAAAAAAAAAAAAAAAGGAATCAGTTCCTCCTTATTCTTATTTGATAGTCTGTACTCCAAACCGCTGGGCTCACAGTTTAGATTCTAGAATTGTATTCCAAAGCTTTGGGGCTTTGGGGCTGCAGGAAGCGTGTCAAAATAAAGGTGCTCAGGGTTCTAGCCCAAAGTCTGAAGTTACAGGGACAAAAGGATAGAATATCTGCCCCCAGGACAGTCCTAGAAAATTAGAGATTGTGAATTCAGGAGGAGCTTTGGAGCACCAGTGATTCTAAGAAAAAGCCCTGGAGGGTCCAGCCACATTCCTTCTGAGCTCCTACCCAGGGCAGAGGCAGTGTTTCTTCCCCGGTGGATAGTTAGCGATGTCTGGCGACACTATTGATTGTTGTGACGTGTGTGTGCTTAAAAGGATGCTGCTGGACATCAGGGTAGCCATCATAGCAAGAACTGTCCAGCCCCAACTATCAACAGTGCCAAAGTGAAGAGACACTGCCCCAGAGGAGTACCAGTGCAGATGTATAAGGAAGAACGCTCAAAGTGGAGCCTTTAAAAGCCAAGATTTACAAACAGCTTAAATATGCATTAATTAGGGGACTGATCAAGTGAACAAGTTTCTAGCTGCAAGTTAAAATCACTGGGAATTATAGTATTCTGATAGTTAGCTCTTGACCTCAGAACTGTCACTCAATTTGTCTGGGGAGGGGCCCAGACATCAATATTTTATAAAGAACCCCCCTCCCTTCCAACACACCTCGATGGTTTACTATACAGCCCTAGATGAATAAACTAGGTTCTATCTCTCTTCCGGAATACTATGCGGCAGTGAAAAAGGATGAGGATGATCTGTATGCATCTGGATGGCAAGATTCTCACACATTGTTGAACGTAGGAAGCCAGGTGCAGAAGCATATGTTCAAGGCGTATCCATTCAGAAGAAAACAAAACAAAGCAACTCCCACCCCACCGGAAAAGTCTATGTACCAGTAATATAGCCACACCCAAAACAAGATGGCCTCTTGTACGGGGTACAGTGGAGGTCAAGTGTAAAAGGGGTTCTGGAAAGATACATGCACACTAAATGCTGTCAATAGTTATTTCCTGGGAGACGTTGTGGGGTACAAGATTGGGGTGCGGGTCCACGTGGCTTTATCTGTCAGGTTAATTTTTTTAAGCAAGGAGAATGTATTCACGACTGTTTAAGTAAAACTTAATTACAACAGGAAAACCAAGGAGAAAAGTGGGAATGTGATCACTTAAGGCTGTCAGAATCCAGTGAGGTCGAATATTGTAGGAACACCAGGCCTTTGTCGGCTAAAGCCTGGGTTTATTTATGTATTTAATATCTGGAGGCAGTGACTTCTCACTGGCTCTGGCCCCGACACCCCAGCTTTTCGGCTGCCCTGAGCTCCTATGTCTTGCCAAAGCACTGGGCAGCTGATTGGAGCAGAGGCTGACAGCCGCTCGTTTTATTGGTGAGTGTCATGTCCAGGGAGCTTAAACTGCCAGATTTCTCTCTCTCTCTCTTTCTCTCTCTTTCTTTTGAGAAGGCTCCTGTCAGTGATCAAAGCTGTCCCGTGTCTCTGGGGAGGGCAGGTGAGAATAGAGGGGGCTGAGGAGGCTGTCCCACTGCAAGGCGCTAAGGGTCCCCACCGGGATTCAAGAAGGGAGAGGGGAGTCGAGATGGCTCAGGAAGGCGGAAGGGGTAGAGGGACCCTTTGGGGTAGAGTCATTCCCACTGTCACGCATTCAGCCATTCCCCATTTATTGCACATCTACTAAGTGCCAGGTCCTGCGCCAAGTGATGATGATAAAGAAATGAAAAAGCATTAATTATCTCTGCCTTCAGTGAGACAAACATTCATTTCTCTAGTCAACAAGTATTTGTTGTGTACCTACTATGTGCCAGCATTTGCTAGGTGCTGGGAATGTGGAGGTAACAATAATAATGATATGTATTATTATTATTATTATTATTATTATTAGTGGTAATATATTAAGTACTTACATAGGACATACTATGGCAGGCACTGTGCTCAGCTTTAGTATACATTAACTCATTTAATTTTTAAAGCAACCTTAGGAAGTACATTTTATTCTTATCCTTATACACAGGAAGAAATTTAGGCACAGAGAGGTTAAGAAACTTGCTCAAGGTCACACAGCTGGTATGTGGACTAGCTGAAATGTAAATCCATGCAGCTGGCTTAGGAAAAGCCTCTGCTTTTACTCACTCCGTTATACTTTTGGTAAAAAATCGTGGACACCATCTTCGTCCCTCTTGTAGCTAAAAGGCAAGCGTGTGTGTTTGGGGAAGTGGCGAAGTTCTCTGCTTAACTCAGATTAACCACCTGTAAATGAGGTTGATGTATGTCATCGTGTGGGGACGTGGCGAAGGCTGCTCAGAGGAAGTGTTCTTTAAGTCGCAATTTGAAAAGGCAAGTAGAAGTCGACTATCAAACTAGGGAGGCAACGCTTCTCTCAGCAGAGGAAATACCATGCACGAAGGCCCTGCGGTGAGTCCTGAGCTTAACCAATTTTTGGAACAGGAAGAAAAAGTCAGGATGGCTGGAACACAGGACATCTGGGGGCAGGGTGGAAAAGGTCAGAGAGAGGGGAGAGGGCCAGGCCACAGGGCGCCTGAGAGAGACAGGGCCTAGGAGTTCGGTCTGCTCAAGCCTGGGTCTTCGGCAAGGGAACATGGAGACCAGCTCACTCTGGCCGCAGTGAGGAGGAGGGCTGGGGGGTGTTAGTATAGTAAGTGCAAAGGTGGGAACAGAAGAAGGTGACTCTTAATCCAGCCAGATAGAGTGAGAGGTCAGGATCTCCTTTCTCTTTATGCTCATTCCCTTCCAATTGACACCCCTAATTCCTCCCCTGCTACACGCCCCCCACCACAGCCCGAATGTCCACACCCACTCAGCACTCAGGCATTCCGGTTTTTGCCTTGTTTTCTGCATGGCCGCCTTGTCTCTGAGTAGATTGGGGTACAGATGACTGGGTACCCACCTTTGAGGCCTCTCAGGCAGACACTCTCAGTTCCTTCTCTTTTTTCCTTACCCCGATCAAGGCAGCAATAGGCTCAGGGCAATTTTATGCCTTTTTTAGGTCAACTACTTATTTTCCCAGCTTCTCTTGCAGCGAGAAGGAGCCACGTGACTCAGTTTTGGCCAAAGAATCATGGAGGAACTTTGTTGGGGTTTTTCTAGGAATATTTTCCCTTCTTTTTAAAAGGAAGTGCCTTTCTGTTTGTCTTTTCTTCCCCGATTTGGACACTGGAGTAAAATGTGATATTTGGTGCTCCGGCAGCTATCACGTGACCATGAGACAATAAAGATATTAATATGGTGAAGACGAAAGATGGGAAAAGTCTGTACCTTTAGTGAAATTGTTGAGGAGCTGCAGCAGCTCTGGGAATTTTTACCCTCAGATTTCTCGTTAAGTGACATTGTAATATACAATATATTTTAATATTGTTATGGTTCATTTGTCTGTTACTTGCAGCCAAACATATCTGGAATGACAGAGCATGACAGGGAGAATGGGAGGCTCAGAGACCACCTCATTCACTTCCCCTCCTGCACAGAGGAGAAAACTCAGGCTCAGAGAGAGGAAGGGGCTGGTTCAAGGTCACACAGCAAATCACTGGTAGAGCCAAAGGCAGGAACTTCTGCCTCACTGGTCTAAATGGGAACCTAGGCTATCCCAGCCTGGCACTCTTGCTTGTGTTCTATGGGAAGGTCTCCGTGGATGACAAGAACATTCAGGAAATGTACATTCTCACTTCGTTTTCCATTTACAGAGACATCAGCTGCATCAGGGAGAACGCCAGAGAGATCTTAGGTTTCTCGTTGCCATTGACATAGGGGAAATAAAAAGTCCTTAAAACAACCGTGCATATTAGCTTAGGCCTTTGGGCCAGGTTAAGAAACATCACACCTGAGTGTAAAGGTATCAGGCAACAAGGAAGGAAATACTGTCATCATTCATCCATCCATCTGCCTACCCACCCATCCACTTATCTGTGTCATTATTCCATCCATCATCCATCCATCCATCCATTCATCCATCCATCCATCCTTCATCATCCATCCATCCATCCATCCATCCATCCATCATCCATCCATCCATCCATCTTCCATCCGTCATCCATCCATCCATCATTCATTCAAAAAATATTAACCAAATATCACTTTGCGCCAGGCACTGTGCTAGACCCTAGAGGTAATTGATGAGTGGGACGCTGTAGTAACAGCTACAACCGCCATTGATTGAATGCTCATTCTTCACTCAGCTCAATTGTATTAGTTCAGACTCTTTGAGAAGTAGATACTAAGATGAGACAGGACCTTCAGGAGGTTTACTGAGGGGGACCATCTAAGGAGAGCAAATAAGGAGGGAGTTAGAGGAGGCTGATAGAGCCGTTAGATCTGATACACCTGTCCCCTATGAAGGAGACAGGGAAGGAAGGAAGGAAGGAAAGAAGGAGGGAAGGAAGGAAGGAAGGAAGGAAGGAAGGAAGGAAGGAAGGGAAGGAAGGAAGGAAGGAAGAAGGAAGGAAGGAAGTAAGTAAGTTCGGGTCAGAATGCTGTTTTAAGGAAGGTTCAGCAAGGCCAATGAGAAGTCCTTGAGCCAAAGCCATCCATCCAAGGAATCCCATGTCTCACAGGAACACACCTGCCTTAGTGTCCCTGCTGTGCTCAGTTCTTGGCTGGGAGCAGCCCAAGGTAAGTGTGGCCTTGGTGCCAACCCGGTGATGGGTTTCAGAGTGCAGCAGCGGCTGGAGCCCTTGCTCAATTACTCCTTTCATAGTCGCTGGTCTGCAAGGAATATTTTCATAGCTACCACAATATCATTTCATTTAATTTTCCAAACTAACCTATGAAGTAGCAACTTAAATTGATTCAGTCGAACTCATAAAACTGTCCTAAAGAAAATGTATTATGTTCCATAGCAGTTGAGGCGGGGCAGCAGCCAGCAGGGCTGGTTCGTTCCATCACCATCCAGTTAAAGATCCAGCCTCCTTCAAACTTCTTGCTCTACTGCCCTGAGCCCTCTGATCCGCTCTTTGCATGGGCATCGGCCAACTTCAGCAATTCCAGTCCCTACAATCAGATCTCACAAGGTCCACGGCAGAGGAAGGGCTGTCTGTCCTCTTGGGTCTATTTCCTAGAAGCTCCTACACACACCTTCTCAAATCTCATTGGTCAGAATTGGCTCAGGCGTCTTTTAGGAAGATCACCAGCAGGTGATTTTCATAACAGGCTTTGTCTAAGCAGGATTCTGCCCAGCAGCTGGGGCCTGACTATCCAGAAACAGAGAGTCATTTTGGGGATGATTCAGTCAACAGATTCAGGGTTTTGTCAGCGAAGTGAAAAAGGGTATTGTGGGTATTGAATATGTGTCACAGGTTGGGTTCTCTGAGGAGCAGACCCTACGATGGAGTTTGATGTGCAAGAGGTTTATAAGGGGGTGCTCTTGGGATCAACAACTGTGAAAGAGAAGGAAAGGAAGCGGGATGAGCAGAAGGAGGAGTTGGGTAGCGATGCAGTCTTAAAGAAGGTTTTAGCTGACCTCACAGAGATCCTTGTATTAATTACAAACTTAGCAGCTTAAAGTAATGTGCATTTAGTAGCTCACCGTTTCTGCAGGTCAGGAGTTCAGGCATAACTTCTTTCATTCTCTGATTCAGAGTCTCTCAGAGCTGCATCAAGGTGCGAGAACGGGGTGGGGTCTCATCTCAAGGCTCAATGAGGGAAGGGCCTATTTCTAAGCGCATATGGCTGTTGGCAGGATTCAGTTTCTTGGAGGTTGTGGGAATGTCAGCCTCAGAGTCTCGTTGGCCGTTGGCGGGAGGCCACCTTTGGTTCTTAGCCATGTGGGCTTCCTCGACGTGGCCACTTGCTTCATCAAAGGCAGCAAGGTCTGAGAGAGAGTCTGCTAACAAGACAGACCATCTTATGTGATGTAATCACAGAAGTGACATTCTGTCACTTTGCCACGTCCAATTGTCAGAAGCAAGTCACAGGTTCTCATGGGGAGGAGATTAAACCAGGACATGAGAATCAAGAGACAGGGGTAATGGGGGGCTATATTGGAGTCTGCCCACTGCAAACTCTAAAGCTGGGGTGTTGTTTCAGAGTCATCCCCAGTAGGGTCGAAGGGGTCAGACCTTTATGCCACTCCATTGAGCTGTCATTGGATGTGGGCTGTCCCAGAAAAGAATATGACCTTGGATGAGTTGGCTTTCTGCTGATGAGGCAATTTGACAACTGAGGGCTATCAGCTGACAACCCTTTAGTCCCGAATGAGGGATCTAGGAGCCACAGCTACACAGTGTGCAGCCAGCAGGATCTGCTACACGTGTTATCCCTATTTACAGACAAGGACGTGAAAGTTACGCCTTGCCAAGTCCACACATTAATAGATAATTAACCATATTCTAACCTAAGTCCACCTGATCCTAAAGTCCACGTGCTTAACCGCTGCTTTATGATTTCCTGATAGGATTTACAGTCTAACTGTGGGGCAGACGGTTGGCCCGATTTACGATAAGCTAGGAATAGTCCTGATGGTTGATTCTCCCTGCCACCAGATATACAGACTGCTAATCACAGCTTCTGGGACATTTACAGGTAAAGATGGGTTGTGGAAGGTGGTGCATAAGTGGGTGGCAGTGATATCTCATAAGCTGATGGACTTTTCTGAATCTAAGTGTACTAGTCAGGGTTGGCTAGGTAACGCTGCAGTGACAAACCTCCCAAACTCAGTGGCTTAACATTCTGGCTTTTAACACAGTCTAATGTGGGTTGGGCAGCCATCTTTGGCTGTTCTCTAAGTGGCGGCGATTCAGTGATCCGGTCACCTTCCGTCTTAAACAAATAGAATCCTGAATCATCGAAGAAAGAGCAGAAGATTGTAGGTGTTGTTCGGGGAGTCTCATGGCTGAACCTGGAAGTAATGGATATACTTCTATTCCCTTTCATTAGCTAGGACCTCATCACGTGTCTTCACTCTCACAAGGGATCCTGGGAAATAAAAGACTGAAATGGAATTTTATGGACGTGGCATTATCTCTGCCACACCCACCAATGTGTCCAAAAAGGGAGCAGACAATGTGAGTTGACAGCTCTCTAAAACTAATATTTATGATTGGGTTAGGAAGCCCCAACACTTTCTCCTCCAAGCCCCAGCTTTGGCATTCTAATCCTGCCTGTGGAATATTTGCTAGCGGAAAAAATCGAATGGGCCATATTTACCAAACCTCGGAGCATGGATAAACGCCATCGTCCCATGCCTCTAGAGTCCATTTGACCCTCTCCTGGGTTTCTTGAAGCTCTCTGCAGTCTGTGTGGATCCTAGGAGTCTCAAGTCTGAACCAAGAGACCCTGAGAAGAGAGGGAGAAGCTATCTGGCTTTAAACTGTTCCCAGACGAGGGGGCTCCTAGCGCCTAAGCCTCGAGGGGAGAGACACTTGCCTTGAGAGACCGTTTGAGCCCACACCTGGAAGAGATTGATTGAGAGACAGTTAATATGGCTGCGTGATTTATGAGGAGGAGATATTATAGCCAAGGTGCGTGGGGGCAGGGGGGTGGGCGATATTGGGTACTTACTGCTGGGTCAGGAAACACTTGATAAGGTCCCACAGTGGAGCTCATTGCTCAGGGAGGAGGGGGAAGGGCCAGACAGCCAGTGCTGGGAGAGCTGGCTCCAAATCCAAGTGTGGAGGGGGCTGGGGGATGTGGAGAGCTTCTCCCATGGACGGCTGGTTTCGGTGGGACCCAGGGCTCAGCCTTGCTGCCTCACATTCATCATGTGGATGAATGGTCCCACGTGAAATATCCCATCTGTCAGGAGCCCTCCGCGCTTGCTGGCGTCCATCGCTTCAGCTCACGTCCATCCAGTGTCTACTTGGTGCCAAGTGCTTAATTCACACACGTGTCTGAAACCAGACATCTCTGGGAGAATGAGTGTTCCTCTGGCTTGCTGCTCTCCGAAACTCACTCTCTTTTTCTGAATTAATAAGAACACTCTCTTCCAGGAGCTTAGCTGATCCTTGTGCCCTTTTGGACATGTTGGTGATTTTTTGTGAATTTTGTGTTAATTGCCTACACCTCAGTTTCCCATCCGTAAAGTGGGGATAAGTAAGTTTTTGCTTGTCTCACTTGTAAGAATGCAAGCATAATATTAATTTAATGCTTAATAGCAAGGATTTTGGAGCCAGACACACATGGGTTGGAGTCCTGGCTCCACACCCTACTAGCTGTGCAGCCTTGAGCAAGTTACTTAACCTCTCTGAGTCTCAGCTGATTCGACTATGAAATAAGTAACAGCCAACTCTTCATGCCATACGGAATTAATATGATGATATGGGTAAGGGGCTGACCTCAGGGGCTGCTGCATAGCATGAACTTAACAAATGAGGCATAAAGTAACGATTACTGATAATACTAGTATCGAGAATGGATAAAGGGTATGCACAAGAAAGTGTTTACAAACACAAGCAATTGTTACCATCGACTGCATACCCAAAGATCATGCCAGCTCTGTCAAAAATAGAAATTCTAGAATTCCCACAAACTATTGTAATGTTTCCTTTAGCCGATTTCACACATCTTGGCCACGCTTCCATCAACCAGTTGGAAAATCGAGCCTGAATAAATAAGTCCCTATTTAGTTTCTATTGTCTAGAAAATATTCCTCTGGAAAGCTCTATTGTTTATATCTTTATAGGTCAGTGAAGGAGACATTTAACTAAACAAATGGATGAAAATATCGTCTGATAAGGGCACCTGATGGAGTCAGACAGTTGGGGATGAATGTCGCCCTGAAAAGAATGATCAGAAAGTCATTTTCTGGAATGACCCAGGAAATGATTCCAGGAGTTGTGACACTGGAGCTGGGTTTGTAAGGATAACAGGGATCTGGCAGGCACTTTTTGAGGTTCCTTCTTATTAAAACTTTTCTGTCAATTGATGGGTAGAATGCCTATAAAATTTCATGGCTGAAAGCAAAAGCATCATTTATGTCTTCAGGGAAAACTGTGTTGTTCCTAGGAAGACCTAAGTTCTGGGAAGTGTGGGTGATGGAGAGAAGGTGGAATAACTAAAGTTATGAGATGGACTTTTTTTTGTAGTGGTCCTCTTGTGGTTTTTACTATCTCACATTCATTTCCTCTTTTTCTGACAAAATCGCCTCACTTTTCCCTTAGATATCCACCTATTTTTTACTTTCATTGTGGTGTAGGTAAAATTAACTGTACTCTCTATCTCCCAGGATGTAGACATTCCCCAAGCCTGGCCAATCAGAGAATCTGTTCCCTAGTGGGATTCGCACGGATTGGCTTAGAGGTGGTCATGTGACGTTAAAGCAGGCCAATGAGACTCAGCTTTGGGACTTTTGCTGATAGCGTTAAGAAAGAGAGGCTTCCTCTTTCTGTAGGTTTTGAAGTTGGGTGGATGTAGGCCTGAAGTTCTGGGAGGCCACCATGGGGAGAAGGTTGGACTGGGCATAGAGCTAATAGGGAAGAGAATGGAGCTGAGCAAAGAGAAAGAGAGAGACCAAATTCTGATGGCCTCAACATGCTTTAGCTTTTTGGATGCTTGAGTTTCACTTCTCCTGTGTTGCTTAAGCCAGTCTGACTTGAGTTTCTGTTGCTTGCAGTCACAGCAATCCCAAAAATTACACCATTTATCTTGCCTACATGCTTGGAGCTGGTATTTCCATGGGGTTGCAGGTTGAGTTCGCTGAGAGGCTGACTCTAAGATGGAGATTAAGGCACAGGACCTTTATTGGCCCTCGGGACCAACAGATGTGGAAAGAGAGAGAAGGAAGCAATAGGCAGTGGGAACAATTGAGCTGTGAGGCAGTTACAAGGCTGAAGCTAACCCCACAGGGAGTGCTGAAGCTGGGATGGCCTTTCTGAGTCCTGAGTCGAGAGAAGGAGGCCTGCTCCTTCTTGTGGGATGCCCCGAGAAGGGAGTGTGCCTTTGGGAGAAAGGGCTTCCTTCAGCCAACGGCAATTTTCAGAGAGGCTGCCAGCTAAGAGCCATCAGCTGGCAACACTCCTGGCAGGTGAGGGAACAAATCCTTTAGTCTCGAGGAAGGATCTGGGCAGCACAGCACAGCACAGCATCCACTACAATGTGAACCCTCTCTCAGTTGCCCACCATCCAAGGTCATGTCTCTTTAGTTTTATGTGCCCTACTCTCTCAGCTTTGCGTATTCTGTAAATGCCTGCCACTGTGAGTTGGATAAAGCACATGAGAGGAAGGGGAGAGCTGAATGGAGAAGAAAGAACACCAGAGGAGACAGAGAGCGCACATGTCAGACAAGGACTTGAGAATCTTGGGCTCCAGGGAAAACGGGGTCACGTGCTCTGAAAGGGAACGATACCAGTTTGCTGCACTGAGACCCCATGAGAGCAGGATACTCTTCCTCTTGTTCACTGAGCTATTCCCAGCCCCTAGCACTGCGGCTGGCACATAATAGGTGCTCAAGAAATATGTGCAACCTTGACTGAGCCCTCTCCCACACACTCTCACAATTAACCCTCATCATGGACCCGCAAGGTGGGTATCTTTTTGTAAATAATAAAAGGAAAACTTAAAAGGATAGGTGGCAGATCCCTGTCTGACTTCAAAGCTATTGTTTGCGCTGCTCTGTCATATGAGAGAGTGTCTTAGACCATTCTGCAAGGAAAGGAACACACGTTTAGGAATAAGGATTTGAGACTAGAAACAGAAATGGAGCTATCGCAGTCCAAGTTTCAGAGTCCAAGCGCACAGTTTTCAGAGGAAAAGAGTATGATGTGGGAATAAGACAGGCAGAGGCCAAAGCATTCATTTAAGAACATTTATTTATTCAGCAAATATCAAAAAATAATACATTGCAAATGAAAATGTTAATAACCACACATTTGAAACATTAAAACATTTCTTAATTTATTTAAACCATTAAAATATCTACTAGTAATAATACATTTAAAACATTTATATAACATTTATACGTATTAAACACTTAGAACACATTTAAGATGTTGAACATTTAGTGACAATAATGATTATTATTATAATTACCGAGCTTGGCCTAGACTATCCACAGCTGTTTCATTTACTCCTCACGTTGATTTTATGAGGCAGGTTCTATTATGATCCTCCTTTACCGATGAGGAAGCTGGGCTTCAGAGAGCACAAATAAATTGTCCAAAATCACACACGAGTAAGTGGGGTTTAAATCTAGGAAGTTGGACGCCCCAGCCCGGCTCTACCCCACAAAGGGAAAAAAGCCAAATAAAACAATGTTCCTTCTCGCCAGGAGCTCAGACTGGAAAACTGACTGCCCCATCGAGACAGAGGAAAGGGACGGGGTGGGATGCAAGGAAGCAGGGAGGGGTCCGACGCTCAAAGGACTGCTGGCTGGTCTGTTTGGCTTTGCTCTCACTGGCCCTCCCTCTTCTCAAATGGTCAAATGGAAACAGATCCTCACCTTCCATCTCTCGGCCAGTCAGTTATTCACTTGCCGAATTCACTCATTCAACAAAACTTGTGTACACGCCGAGTG
The DNA here is from genome assembly GCF_902729225.1 of Pteropus medius. Lineage (NCBI taxonomy): Eukaryota > Metazoa > Chordata > Mammalia > Chiroptera > Pteropodidae > Pteropus > Pteropus medius. Next base: position 1,593,347 of record NW_024343733.1, on the reverse strand, counting down.
TTGTTCTAGATTCTGGAAATGCAGAAGTGAGCGAGGCAGCCAAGGAATCTGCCCTTTTGTGGCTTATATTCTAGTGGTGGTGGGGTGGTCACTGGCAACAGGCCCTCAAATAACTAACGAAGAAGGTAATTTCTCACAGTGAAAAGGAAATAAGCTGGGTGATGTCATAGAGCCTACTTGGGTGGAACCTAATCTAGGTCGGGTGGTCAGGGAAGGCTTCTCAGAGGAGGTGACAACTGGGTTGAGATTTGATGGTTGAGAACGAAGCACCTACAGGACGGCTTGGTGGAGCCTTCTGTCTGCAGGACTGGGGAGAGGAAGATGAAGGAAGCCGGCTCCTCGCTTCAAGCTGAGCAGACTAAGGGTAGAGACTTCACTGACCAGCCCAGGAGCACGGGGAATTGAGTCTGCCCAGTAGGGGCTCCAGGGAGCTCTTTCCAGCTGGGCATTAGAGGCTCTGATGGTTAGTTCTTCCGGAAGTCCGTTTGTAGCTTTCCAGAGGACCTGGAGGACATGTCAGCTCTGGAGCCAAGGCTAGAGGCAGCCTGTGCCATTGGAGCTAAGAGATTTAACTCACCAGTCACTCCCCTCCGGGGTCTTCCACAGCTAAACCAGGCCGGATCCCAAGAGGGCTACCATCAGCTTTTCCTTGCCTCCAGATAATGGAGACAGCTGCACTAAAACCAATTTGGCTTTCTGTTTTTATAGGGAATGAGCTTGCTCATAGCTCCAGGGGACTGGAAGGTCACGGAAAGGCACAGATGTTGTATTATTAGTTTTTGGGTAAGGCTGACATTAACACGCACTGAGTCCTGGTTACCGCCTGTTTGGGATGCGGGGGCCGGTAGTTGCTAGGGCAATCTGATCTTATAATAAAAATAAAAGAAGAAAAAGACGAACTCCATCCATCCCAGTGGCACTGGTCTCGCTCGATGGGTTTTTCTTATTGGATCTTCGATCGCTATGGGAACAGACTCTGGGTGGTTGTTCGTTGGGGTGATTAAAGCTTTGGGTCCAACTGACCTAAGTCCAATTGACCTCTTACTACCATATAACCTCGACTGGGTTTATGCAACCTGCCCGAACCTCGGTTTCCTCATCCGAGAAACAGGGATGGCAGCGATGACCTACATCTCACAAGGTTATTAAACACTTACTCAGCACAGCGCCTGGAACATACTAACTAACACAATAACCACCAGTCGTTGTTACTCTTAATATTATTATTCATGGTAGTAATAGTCCTAATAGTAGTACTCCCAATTAGTAACGGGAGGTCACGCCATGCTTCCAGATGTGGAAACCGAGGCACTGAGCGATAAGGTAGCTAACTTGCTTTAGTCAATCCTTCCCATCTTCCATGTCAATAATGGGCTTTACAGACCCAAAGAGGGGAATTTTAAAAGTCTTCTCATAAATAAATGGGAAGAAAGCAATCTCTTGGCCCTGGAAATGACTTCCTAGGCGAGGATAAGCAAGTAAGATATTTACGACGCAGTCTCAATAGAGGGGATATTGTTCTGGGCAGACCAAGAAAGCACATCTAAAACGCTTCCACTGTTTTGTTCCTGGGGCTGTCTTTTTCATAAAGAAAGATCTTATTGCTTCTCACAGGGGCTACTGGGATAATTCCAGGTGGTAGCGTGGCTCTAGGAAAAACCCAGGAGAATATCTCAATTGAGGGAGGATTTAGGGGTCAGGGAGCAAGATGAATTACCTCCTCTGGTTTGCAAGGAAAGGAGAGAAAAACATAAAAATGGAATTAAGGTTAGTGAGGGAAATTGGCCAAGGACCTTTTGGAGACGTAGTCATAACAGTAACGACAATAAAGGTTGGCAATTATAGAGCACCTACTATGTGCTCTGTTCTCATCTGTTCCCGTTTGATCCTTAAAACTTTCCGGCAAGAAGGACACCAATTTTTTATTTTACGAATGAGCCAGTTGAGGACTAGACAAGTGAAATCATTCTCTGTTGATCCCTGGATTCCAATTCGAGCCTGGCTGGTCGCTTTCAATGCCCATTTACCCCGCTGCTATCATATTGCCAAGCCAGGAAAATGAATGTGAAGTGGAGATATTTACCCCCCAAAAAAGGGAGGCCTGGCCTTGGGGACAGACAGTGGATGTTTGACTTATCCCGATGTGTTTGCCCCCTTCTCGCTGGAAAAATTCTGGCCTTTACAATAGCCGACCTTCCTTGCCAGGAGGCCAGAGGCCGGAGCCTTGCTTGCCACTCCCTTCTCCCACCACCCGCACACCCACGAGTCATTGCCAAGGGTGGAGAAGCCTTTGAAGTCAGCGGTGCCGGTGCCGCTGTGGAGGGCAAAGGCGTCAAGGAACTGCGTGCGGAAGGGGCCAGCAGATAAGCAACCTAAACAACCACCAGCGCCCTCCCAGTCTCAGAATGAGGAATTTCCGACAGCAGGTTGTCCTCGCCTGGGGTTTGCTTTCTTAGTCTCGTTGTTTTTTTTTTTAGAGCCATGAAAGATGATGTTCCCGGACGCAGCTAAGCCAGAAATGGAAGGGAGTATGAGCTCAGAAGTCGTCCAGGAGTGTCTCCCAGAGTTAGCGCTTTGGGCTCTCCCGTCCCTGAGGCTGACTTGCCTGTAGCTTCCTCTCTGTCTCCATATCGAAAGAATCAACGTGGGGCCCACAGAGTCCTGCAGGGTGCATTTTGTGTGAACGTACATTTTTCTCTTGAGAACATCGTGGTTTGTATCAGAGCCTCTGTGATCCCTCCTTGAAAAAGGTAAAATCCTATTTTTGTTAATGTTCATCCACTGTCTAAGGTAGAGTTTCTCCAGAAGTAGAGCTGAGACAAGGATCTGAGTGCCCATAATTTTTGCTTTGTTTTGCTTTGTTTTTGGAGGTGGCCCCAAGAAGCACCAGTACGGGTGGAGAGAAATCTGCAAGAAAAGCAGCCAATACAGACTGTGTTAGTGAACAGGTAACTGCGGTGGGAAATGGAGGTTCAGTCCTGCTGGGTACCCCTGGGACACAATACAGAACATGCCTCAGAGTCGTCCCACCTGGGGGACAAGAAGCTGGAGAGCCTATCTTTCAACTCCAGCCTATCATTGACTGAGGGCTACTCCTGGAGGTGTCATCTCCCCAGACTGCTGGTCTACCCCATGAGCTAAGGCCAGGGGAAGCTCTCAGGTGGAGAGCTGCAAATGCTTGGCTTGCACTAGGAAGCCATCAGCATACATAGGAAGGGTGTGGGCTGAGAGCATATGGGTGAACTCCCCACGGGATCTACTAGATCCATAAATTCACATTGACTTGTTTCATTGCCGACTGCGATTTCTACCTGTGGGAGACACAGCTCTAAAGATGACAACCTTGGATTTCATAGTAAATTAGGAACAGAGCTCATGTAATATTAATAATATAAGTATGTACATAAATGCTGTGGGCTTACAGGTGAGCTTCTGGGCTAAAGCATCATAAAACATTTCATTGCATTGAAAATTAATGTGCAAATGTCACAAAAAAAACTAAAGGAATTGTGAAATTAAGGAAAACTAAAGTCAAGTGATATTTCTATAGCTACCCTGAAGGGATTCAGATAGTTCAAGTTCTAGGTCTGACACCTAGGATTGTGTGACCTCCAACAAGTTGCTTAACCCCTAAACTTCAGTTTTGGTCTCTTTTTTAATCTGTCAAATAAATACTTGTTTTGTCTTTTTTTTTAACCAGTCAAATGATATGAATACCTTTTACATACAGCTGTCAAGAGACTTAAATGAGGTAATGCATGGAGACGACAGTTGTAGATTGGTTTAGAATAGGTTTATAATTCCTTTTTTCTTCTCCACCCTTGCCACAGTTTGCTGTGTCAGGGGCATACTTTCTTGTCCCGTTGACTTAGGTGTGGCCATGTGGCTTACTTTGTCCAATGGATGTGAGTAGATATAGTATATACTTCATCAAAGTAGAGACTTTGAGTGTACTTATATAATTTTGGTTTTCTCTTTTATACTCCTGCTCCAAACCATGAGAAGGACAGGCCTTGGGTAGTTGAAAAAGATTTAACTTAGGTTCCAGAGTTATAGACACATAGAGCAGAACTGAACTCAATTCGTGGCCTGAGCGAGGCAGAGGCACACCAGCTAATCATAGGCCAGTGAGTGAGAAAGAATACTATTGGTGCGAACCACTGATTTTTTGTGGGTTGTTCATTATGCAGCATTATCTCAATAATAGCTGACTATTACACAATGTAAAACCTTTGGCACAAGGTCTAACATACTGTAGGTACTCAATAAATAGTTATTACTATTATTGTTATTGTTTTTATTACTAGTGGAAAAAGGGGTTGTTAGGCAAATATATTTGGGGTACCCTGTGTGTGATATCCCCCTATGGAAGATTTAGAAATATCATTAGCATATCAAAGGCTTCAACGAGTCCTGTAGTTTACTTTTTTTTAAAAAAAAAGGAAACTTGGGAATTTTCTGTAATAAACACATAGTTACATTTTTCAGAGCCTTTTGGGAAATATCAACATGACGGTCTTGCATTTAGGATGGGAAGTGTTCCAGGTCAAAAATTGGTTATTTCCCATCACTCGTCTGATGGGATGTAAGAAGAGCGTAGAAATAGATGCAGAAGCCTCACACCCCACCGGCTACAGCAGCTGCTCACACTTTTCAGCACCCTGTTAGCCAATATGCAATTCCCTTCCTTCTCCCTGCTGTTCTCAGGCTGTGTCTGCCAGCCACACATATTTTTGGTGGAGATGAGGGTTGCTCTACAATACTCAGAGCTGTCATTTCACGTGTGTCATCACGTACTAGGAATTTTGCACACGCGATCTCATTTCATTCTCCCCCAAACTCCACAAGGCGAGTGCTTTTGTTAACCCCACTTTCCAGAGGAGGAAACAGGTTTAGAGAAAATGAATGAACTTGCCAAAGGCTACCCAGCTGACGAGGATGGCACCGGCACTCACTCTCACATCTGTCTGATGCTAATTTAAATTATATTGCCTGTTGATGCAGAGAAAAGATGGAAGGTGAACAATTCATTTTCCTTTCTTCCATCCCTGCCACACAGAAGGGAGTGGGTAGCAGTGGAACTAGACTTTCTAGGCATGTGCTAGGACCTAGAAGTAGTTAGGCAGGAGGAGAAGCAGCACCAGGAAGGAAGCCATCGTGGGAGTCATAGAACCAACAGTTTATATGCGGCGGACAGTGTCTTGCCCACGGTCACCTAGCCAAATAGGGTCAAAGTGGAGATTGGAACCTACGTCCTCTGACTCGCAGCTCAGTACTTATTTGAGGCAGAGCCGATAACTATTTTCTTTTTGTCTTTAATAAGGTCCCCTATGTTGTTGGAAGCAGCATGATGCCAAGTTAAAAAGAAATTATAGTGTGAAGTACTCCTTGCAGATAGGTGTAGACAGCGGTCACTGGGTGGAGCTTCCAGAAAGCTCTTGCCCTTCTTTCTTTTCTTCTTCATCCAATTATGATGGCTGGAGCTCCAGGAGTCACCTATGATTATGAGGCCACCTTAAAGATGAAAGCCAGTGCTAAGGAGGGTAGAGTAGAAGGACACAAGCAACCTGAGATACTAATGACATCATATACTCACCTAATCAGCTCAACCAGCCCAACTGACCCTGGTTGTTTAATTCCAGGGCGCCATTCACTGCTTATGCTATGAATGGTCATCCATGGAGTTATGCAATATGGTGGTTCTGGCTACCTTTAAACTTGTTTTCCATAAGAGAAGATAGATCTCTCTCTCTCTTGCTTATTCTATGTGTCTTTGACTAGCAGCTGAATGCAAACTGGAGAGATACATTAGTCCACTAGGTTTATGTGCCAGGTTTCTTCCATTTGTCCCTCCAGGTCCATTCTTCGGCTTTCTCCACCCATGTGACTGACTTGTATAGACTCTATCAATGGACTCCTTGCATTTGGCTTCCAACTAGATTCAGGCAATGGGAGGCACCAATAGGAGATGCGAGGGACGGAGGATAGCGAAGCCGGGTCCTTCTTTCCCTGGTCCCTTCCATGCCAGGTTGTCTAGGGCGGGCAGTGTCTTGACCAAAAGTCTCAGCTTGTATCAGGAGCTCTCGCCTTCTCTTGCCTTTTCTCTGGGTTCTGGTGACGTTTCCTCTCTTAACTCCTTCAGGGCTGATGATAGTAAGAACTCCTCGATGTCTCCGCCCCTTGCTGGTGTCCTCAATCCTGCCCCCATTGTTGTAAATAGCACCCGTGTTAAATGCTCCCAGTTGTCCTACTTGAGTGAGCCGTCTGTTTCCTGCCAGGACATGTCCCTGGAACGCTGACCGATACAGTTCCCCAGCCCACGTTGGCCGGGACTCCCCTTTCTACTCTCTCCCTCAGCTTCTCTCTCCAGGTGGGCATGCTTGAGTCTCTACTCTTCCCTCCCTTATTACCTTAGAAGCTTTTCTGCTCCTATACACTGCCCAGATTCATTATTATTATTTTTAAAACACCATGCGATGAGCATTAACTACACGCCACACACCATGTAGGACGCCTTATGTCCATTATCTCATTGAGTCCTTCCAACAACCCAGTGAAGTAGGTCATCTGCCCATTCTACAGATGAGGAAAGTAGGTTCCCTCGAGCCATGTGACTTGCCCAAGGCCACACAGTGCAGGGAACAGGAGGGCTGGGATTTGAATCCAGGGTTGTTCAACTCTATTCCTGGTGTTAATGCTAAGCGTGATGCTGTCTTATCCTTGGTTTGAATTTAACTATAATCACGGCTATAGCTGTCACAGCTAGCTCTGCATACATTAAGACATCTCAGAAGAGAGTGTCAGATGTTCCAGTGTGCACAGGAGACCAGTAACATCTCCTAAGTGTGCATAGGACATCTGGCATCGCTTTTATCCCAAATTATAGGGATTGAGTGCACATTGAAGTTTAAGAGCCACTGGTCTGAGGAACATAATTGGGAGAAACTCCTCAATCTTTAGTGTACTTATCAGTATTGTACCTTCTCCTTATTACCTGAGGTTGAATGAGCTCTTCTCATTGTCTTCAATTTGACCAGCATACGGGGAACTTGCTGGCCCCCTGTGGCATTGCACCAACTTCTGTAAAACTACCTTGGAATAGGCTGTCCCAAGCCAAGCTTGCTGAATGCTTTTCATTTAGCCTATATTTAGTGGTGCCAGCCAATTTGGACACATCCCCAAAGAAAGGGCTCCTGGTCTCCCCAGTCTGAATCATGATTGCCGAGCAATTCCATAAAATCTGCTTCAGAAAGGCCCAGCAATTTTTTTGGAGGTAAAAAAGCTAACAAAACTAATCCCTCGCTGTTCCTTGAAGTGGACTCAGATGGAAATAAAATCTTTCCACAAAGTGAGCTTTGGCCCCACTTCCTCATACCAGGTCCAAAAACGACTTTCAGAGAGCATGTTAGCAAGAGCTCTGGCTGGAACTGGGGACGGCAGGCCTGCCACATGGAGGCGGAGGGGCCTCCGTCACCAGGGAAGCATGCTAATGAGCTGGGCTGTGCAAACATTATTTTTTAATTCTGAAGGTAGAATCAACTGTTAGAGAATTCATCAAACTCTAGACAGGAAAAGGGCTTGGTTTCTGCTCTCTGGCACTGCCCAAAGCTCTGAGTGGAGTTGAGTCGCCTCCAGTTATTTGAGACATGGCCAAAGCCAGACCTTTGGTTACCAGCAGCCCTGGTGGACTTTATGGGAATGGAAAGGCCATTGGCCCTGACTGACAACTGTAAGGGGGCCCGTGGAGACTTTCCGGGGGGAGGCGGGATTGTACCGGGCAACGTAATGGCAGAACATGCTTATTTCTCCATCTGAGTTTGTCCCTTTGGCCACCAGGTTGCCCCTCTGGCTGCCATATTAGAAGCTAAGAAGGATATTAAGGGAGACAGGTCATAGAGAGGGACCTCTCACTTTTTTTGTGCGAGTCACTTGCCTGTGTCTCCCCAATTCATTTCCTGCCCTTTCTCGGCTCTCTTCCGTATAGCAGATGGCTGACTACTGTAAACTACATTTCCCAGTGTCCCTTGCTTCTAGTTAGGTTCAGCCAATAAGAACCTCCAGATTGGAAGATGGTGGGAGAGGCTAAGGTCATTCTCCCACACCCCACACTCTCTCGTATTTGAGGAGCCTCTCTGGGCATGGTGGCAGCTCCAGCAGTGGTTCCAGCTATCCCTGCGTCCATCCATGGTCCCGATTCCTACCAGGCAGTCCTGGATCCCAGGTTCTGGTACCACTACCTCCTCCCTTTGTCTCTTCTGTCTCAGGGTAGTGGTGGCTTCTTGCTCTTGCTAATATCTGAGTTGTCCCCAGTGCCCTGTTTGCCCTTTCAGCTCTCCCGATACCTTTGTGCCTAGTGACCTATATTAAATCCTTTCTCTCAAACTCCCTGGTTGGGTGACTTTGTCTTCCAGACTACAGATGGACCAATAAATGTTAAGACACTGTAGCTGCAATTCGAATGACATCGAATGAATAAGTATTTATAGAGACTCCATTAGTTGATAATTCAGGTCCACCTAAACAATTTATTGCAAGGACACAGGTTATTCCAGTGACTTGAAAAAAAAGAAAAACTGAACAGCAGATCCTGAACAAATAGAAAGTAGAAAGCTTCCAATATCTAGGTAGCAAGAACTAATAGGACAGTCTCCTTAGGGTACAACATTTGAGATGAATCGGCTCCAGCTACCTTCCATATTTTTTTCACGGTACTCGCGATTCGTTTCTTAGAAGACAGAGGCTCTCGTGGCCCTAATTTGGGTCCCGCGGCCCCTGGTTGACCGGAATGCACAGGGCACCTTGATTAACGGTCCCGTCAAAACCGAAAACAACTGGGAGAGGAACTTGTAGAATATAGTGCTTCATTTTTTTTATGGGGACAAAATATTCAGTCTATAGCGGTTCCCTTAATTAATTTAATAACGAGGGTTTCCCACGTGAAACTGCAAACCCACAGTACCCTAAGCAGAGTAGGTTGCTTTTAGTGGACCGCGCTGATTTGGATGCCTACCATCTTTTCCAGCTAGCAGCATCTCAGTTCTCCTTTGACTAGTGTCTATGGTTAGACTGCTGGTTTACTTCGAGTATCTCTTCTCTCCTTTGATAGTAAGGAAACATAAAGTTCATGGGAAATCAGTAATTGCTGAAGATAGAGAGGAAAGGAGAGCAGGGTAAGGACACAGAGAGTGACAAGGTCCAGTTAAGAGCAGTCTCTCTAAGAAGGCGAGCATAGACCTGAATGAATTAAGGGAGCGAGCCAGGCAGAGCAGACAGCAAGTACAAAGGCCCTGGGGTAGGAGCATGATTTGCATGATGGAGGAAGAGCGGATACCTCCTGGTGTGGGATGAAGGAGGGTGAGCATGGTGGGAACTGGGGTGGGGAGATCACCATGACGCAGTTCCTACAGAGGCTAAGGATTGTGATGAGGACTCTGGATTTTATTCTGAGTGAGTTGGGAGCCTCTGGACCTTTTGAGTTGAAGAAGGATGGGACCACATACATTTTAGAGCAGGTCACTGACTGCTGTATGGAGAACAGACTGGCAGGGAGGAACACAAGATCGTTATTCTGTAAGTCTATTATCCACGTAGCCAGAGGAAGGGCGAATGTCAGAAGACAGAAGAACAGATGGGTATTGGAAGTTAAAGATTTAAGTAAGAGTTCAAGACAAGACTGAATGGGCAGCTACAGGCCCATGCATGATTCATTGCCAAAGGCAGGAAATGGACAGGATTTACTCTGGGAAATCCAAGGTGGGAACAAATACTTCAACCCGGGGAGAGCAGGTAAGGTATTATAAAGGAGATGGGGTTTGAGCAAGGCTTGAAGGACGAGGTGAACAAACTCCAATCCATGCCACGGCAGGAATTCATAATTAGAGGGAGAACTTGGGCCAGGCGGGTCTACCAGTTAGTCTCGGGCCAATCAGGATTATTAATCCATCCAGCTGTCACGGGTGGGTGAGTGAGATAGATGCCTCTTCACTCTGTTAGCACTGGCTGGGTCTCTGAATCTTCCTCCAAAACCTCTGAATTCCAGCGTCTCTGGCTGGCAGTCTCGGCTTCTAAAGGCAAGGTTAGTGAGTGAACTAGAAGAGCCTACGATGATGACTAAAACACACAAGCCCGCTCCCCAAGGGGCTCGTGGACAAGTGGGAGAGTGAGATGTGAAAGAAAAGGGAGAAAAATAGCATTACAAATAATCGGTGAATGTTATGCTGGGAAACGTCAGAGCTGGGGAGGGGCGGGATGGAGGGAAGTGACACTTGGGTGGAGACCTGAAGGAGTCTCAGCTTTTGTGCAAAATTGGAAGGAAGGACATTGGCAGCGGAGGGGACAGTAGATGCTGAGCGTTCAGGGCGAGAAAGAGCTTCCTGGATTCAAGGAAATGCAAGGAAGGCAGTGTGGTGGGAACAGAGTGTGCAGAAGAGTTGTGCACGAGTGAAGATTGTCCATCATCTCACTCCACCACCTGTGACAATTCTCCCCGCCCCCCACCGCCACTTATTTGGAGCAAAGGCAGAGACGGATGCACAGGCAGGAGCACAGAGTTTCTGGGTATGTTATTACAAATAATTTGCTCTTGTATGTGGAATAATGTGGGCTGGGGGTGAGTAGCTGAGCATCGATGACAATGGTCACCGCGCTGATTTCCAGTACAGCTGGTCCTCGAATGACATGTCCTTCAGCGTCGTTTTGTCACGATGTTGATGAGACGCAGTAGAAACTCAACTCTCATTCACATCAATTAGGCTATGGTGAAACTGGTTTCATTATCCATCCTTTCTCCACATTTCCAAGAATCTATCAACGGCGTTAAGTGAGGACTTACTGTATTCTCATCAAGAAGTAATAATTTCCCGGCCTGACAAAGTCATGAAAACTCACTTTAAACTTTATTTTGCCAAGTACCGGGTTCTGCTTTCCCGGCTCAATGATTTAACTTGTCTACTTTGGGGAGCGTTTTGTCCCCAAGGCTTTGGTGGTCTGGACAGTTTGCTGAATTGCTACTGTGCCCAGAGATGTCAGTTAGCAAGGAGTCTTTTTCAGATGCAAAGGCACTGCCCTGTAAAGCCTATTCAAAGTTGCCAAGAAACCAATCACAGCTACTCAGGAAAGATGGAAAAACAAACCTGCTGTCGGGGCAGGCCCATGGACTTGCCTGAAAGTAGCTTAAAAAAACGATTTTGTTTCGAGGACCCAGCAGATGTTCCAGCCGAACCTCCTTCATTCCAAAGTCATTTTGTGTTCCACGGCATCTTAATTCCTGTGATTCAGATTCATTTGCACCCAACTCATCCAAAGGGATTTGTTTGGTTTCCAACTCCACACAACATCATTCGATACCCAAGAAACCTCACGATCCCCGCAGCCTCACCAGCCAGTGGTGTGCTGCCAGTTCCGAACATGATCCAGAATGAGTCTGGAGCCCAGCAGGCAGAAGCCTCATCACTTGTTGGCAGCCGTGTTCCTTATTTTTTGTTTTGTTTCCAATTCGAGTAAAGGATTGGTCCCTGGATAGTATTTTAAAGAGGTTCTTCTCAATCTCTCCATTCTCTGTGACAGGGATGATCATTCATTCATTGAGCAGGCCTTTAGCGAGTACTTACTATGTTCCAGGCCTTGAGCTAGAACTGGGAACAATACACAGCGTGAATATGACTCATGTCCTGCCCTAAATGGAATTTGCAGTCCAGTGAGGGAGCTGGTCAGTAAACCCTAATGACATATAAAGTAATTTAATTGCAGGTGCAATTTTTCGACAATCAACAGTTGTCTGTTGAATGTCATTCCAGGCACTGGAGATACAGCGGCGAAAAAAATAGACACGGCCAAAGTGGGGGGTGGGTGTTAATAGTACTGAGGTTGAGATAACACACAAAGGCTCAGGGGCTGTTATTATACGTTTAGCGACATGGCTTTAATTTCACAATGGCTCCCCAGTGCTAGAGGGTGATAATGTCCCAAGAAAAGCTGGGCTCTTCTTCTTTATTGAATCGGCCCAATATTGTTTTCACCACTTACAGGTTGTGCAGTTGTAAGTCACGTGTCTTTCTCTGAGCCTCAGTTACCTCTTCTGTAAAATGAGGCTAATAATAGCATCTATCACGAAAGACTGCTGTGGGGATTAAGAGTTGGGCCTGGCACAAGGGTAAACACTCAATGAATGTGAGCTATTATTATTATTATTAAGATTATTGTTTTAAAAGTTATTGCTTTTTGTGGCTGAGAGTCTTAATTTGATTTCTCCATTTCATGATAGTAATCGACTCTTTAGCTGATATGTGGCTACTCAGCATAAAAAAAAAAAACATTTCCCAGGCTCCTTTGCAGTTAACTGTGGCCATGTGATTAAGTCCTGGCTAATGGAGGTATGAGCAGAAGTGATTTGTGTAGTTTTCACTTTGTGCCCTTAAAGAAGAGGGATCTACCCTAATCTCACACCTCTCGGGTGCTGGACACTGTTTTGGGCTCCTTGGATTGAAAAAAGAAGAATATAAGGACCTGGTTTTCAAGGAGCTCTCAATCCTTCATCCGTTATTTCATTCGACAAATATGTTATGGTCCTACTGTGTGCCGGGCACTGGACTGGGTTCTGGGGAGTCAATGGGGAAGAGAACTGAGAGGGCCCTTGCTCCTATGGAATGCATGTTCTAGTTGGGCGGGGAGGGACAGAACATAAGTACATAAACCCATAAGGAGGCGAGGTAACTGCACATTACCCAATAGAGTATGAAATGAAGTGAAGGAGGAATGTGAGTCTAGAAATGATCATTAGGGGAGGCCTCTCTGAGGAGCCGATGCTTGAGCTAAGACATAAATAATGAGAAGCACCCTTCACAGGAATATCTGGGGGATGCACGTCCCAGACAGAAGGAATAGCAAGCCCAAAAGCCCTGAGGTAGGAATGAAATTGGTGTATTTTGAATAATATCAAGAAAGAGAGTGGATTAGAGCAAAGCAAGCAAAGTTGAGATGGTAGAAGGCGGTGTTTGGGAGGTGGGCAGGGCCCTGACCGCAGGAATCCTTGTGTTTAGATTATAGGAGTTTAGATTTTATTCTTATTACAAAGAGAAGCTATTGGGGGGATTGAAACAGACGAGTGAAATGATGTGAATGGCACACAGAACATCTCTCTAGAGTACAGGGGGACCAGAGGGGGTTGTGGGAAACCGCCGAGGAGCCTGTTGTAGTCTACCCGGGCAAGATCGGCTCAGGTAATAGAAATGCGGAAAAGTAGATGAATAACAGATGGATTTTGGAGAAAGAACTGACGGCATACTACAAAGATGTGGAGGGCTCACTCCCTGTCCTCAAGCAGCTCATAATCCTGCGAGGGAGATAGATACATGGATGGATAAATATAATACAGTCTGGTACGCACGATGAGAAATCCTCGGACAGGCCTACTTCGTCGCCGAAATTGCCATTGACCTTGTCGCATACCGCGCTCTTGTTTCCCACAGAAAGTTCCTTGAGAACTGATTCTTCTTTGTGTCACTGATAGCTCTTGGCTCAACGCGTGGCACGTAGTTGTTGCACCACAAATATTTGTCAGATGCCTGGAGAGTTAAATCAACCCCCGACATTAATTATTAATATCAACAGAATGCTAGTTAATATTTACTGGAAATAATATTATGTTCCAGGCGCTGTGCTGGGTACCAGGTTTCTATGGTTTTAAGTCATGCCTACCATAACCCTTTAGGGTAGATTTTTTATTTTCATCCGCATTTTGCACTTGAGGAAATCGAGACTCAGAGAGGTGAGGCAAGTTGTTCCTGATGACACAGCTTGTAAATGGCGGCATTGGCATTTGAACCCGGCTCTGCACGACTCCAGAATCCAGGCTCTTGGAAGCAAAATTTTATTCATTTCTTCTTTATGGGTAACCAGGCCTGTTTTTATATGGGCTCTCTCACTTCCTAGCTGTGTGCCCCTGGGTAAGCGACTCATCCACCCTGCCTCCCATCTCAAAGGATCTGTAAAATTAGGTAGGTTGGGGTGAAGAGACTGTCCAAGATCATAGGGGCACACACATTTTTGTTTCTCTGCGGGCTAAGAGTGTGACGAAGGAGGACTCTAGTCAAGGTCAACTCTGCCACTTATTGGCTGTGTGGCGTTAGGTGAGTTACTTTACCTCTCTGAGCTTCATCTGTGAAATGAGGAGGATAATGCTAACATCCATTTCAGTTGCTAGAAGGATTAAATGTGGCCATAGCAAACAGCCAAAGCATGATGGTCATTATCGTTGTTATCCTGGAGGTGCAGGTTCAAGGTTAACAAGAGGGAGGAGGGGCTACTTCAAGGACCTCTTTCTAAAGTTACAGAAGGTGTACCTGAGTTTCTCTCAACACGAATTATTTGCACTTTGAGTGTCTGCTTGACCTACCGCTCCCTCCCAGTGCCCTCCTCCTATCCCCCCTCATGTGATCTGAGCATCTAAACCCGGTGATTTTGGCCTGAGAGGGAGAAGCCCAGTAGCGTTTTGGAACTATAAGAGTTAAGCATCAATTCAGCTCACAAATGCAGAAAAACTGCACAAAGACACTGGGAAAATAGATCTCATCTCTGATAAGGAGTGAAAATGGAGCGACTTCTTCCATATGGCCGGCGACAGAGGCGGGCAGGAGCCAGCGGGGTCTGCGGCATGCATGGCTGGTGACCGACCAGCGGGCTGGGGACGGGCAGACCGGCCTCGACTTTGGAGGGACCAGGAGAGAGTGAAGTGAGAGAGAGGATCTGAATCCTGGAGGGGGAGCGGGCATTGCCAGAGCCCACTCGGTTTTTCTTACGGGTGGCAGCAAGAATGTGTGTCGACACCTGTCGTTTTAAAAGAAAGGGCAGCTTTAACAGGCCAGGACCCTGGTTCGGAGAAAAATCACACAGCCTATGTTCGGGAGCTGTTTGGCAAGACCGAAGAATGTACTTTTCCTTAAAATCGGTGTCTGAAAAATAAATTAAATACTGCTTGAGTGGAATCGGATCGCCTGGCCGTTTGGCTAGATTCGGCGCATTGATGTGGGGTCCTCGCTGCTGCTCTGCCCCTGACCTCTGCGCTGTGCCCTCTGCCTGGAGCACGGGTCCCACCTCTTTTTTCCCTTTTACCTGGATATTTACTAACCCTTACATAATATAATAATGTTGCCTGGCCAGGCACTTTCAAAGTGCTTTCTAAAATATTCACCTCCTTCTAAAACAACAACCTCTCTAATCCTTCCAACAAGGCTGTACAGTTGGTATTACTAACCAGGAAGCCTCAGTAACGCATCCCGTCTACACGCCTCGCCTAGTGGGTGGCGGAGGTGGGCTGTGAACATACGCAGCCCACTCCGCAGGTCCACATTTTCCTGACCCTTAAGGAGCCGGGTGATTTAGTTTCCTTCTGATGTCTTCATCACCAGTTAATTGCCTTCGGTAAGGCGTGAGGATGTCACAGAGTTGCCCGTTCAGACTTCCTTCAACAAGGAGCTTCCGGTTCAGAGGTGAGCCATGCAGTATGTCACAGCCTCCAGCTGTGGCATCTTCCAGACCTACCTAGGCTTCCTGCTGAGGCCACATCATTTAAGGCAGGTGGAGGCCCACTGGCCATTCTGCTTTCTTCCCCTTTTCTTTTCCCCTTGCCTCATGAGAGCTAGAGCCTTGTCCACAGGCCTGTGGTATTTCTAGTCTCGAACGCCATGCCTGGTGCATGCTGTATATTTGTGGTGGGGTACTATTTTTTAACATGCTAAGTGAAATCTCTTTTTGGTATTTTGATATTTACTGTTATGCTTCAGATTATGCCTGCTCCTCATTTCGCCGTCCCTACCCCATCCAAGCACAGTTTCAGAGAAAAGCGAAGGCGGCAGGAAACAAAGGAAAATGGAGACTCGCTGTGACTTTTGAAATTCAAAATCCTATACCTTTTAATGGGAAACTCAGGTCATAGACTTGAGTTTACTTGGTTTTGCTTAAGAGTGAGCTTTCATTCCCTGAGCTGAAAAGGGACAGCCGGGAGGGAAGGGAAAAACTGGAGAGGGTTGAGGAGGGAAAGAGGGAAGGGGGCCGAGGGAGAGGCTGAACAGACATACGGGGATGGATCAACCTCCTCCTGAGGGAGCATCTACAAGCCAAGTAGGATCTGAGCAGCACAAAATGGTCCAACGTCCCCTCCAATGGCACTGCTGTCCTTCCTGGAGGTGTCCACCTAGGACTTCCCTTTGACCATGGCTGATATGCCACATGTTGAACAGCCAGTCCACGGGGCCCTGAAATCTTCTTAGGTTGCAGTGTGACTTTCTCCTTTGAGCAATTTCTCCTTTTATTGTCGCAGACACTCATAACATAGAGGGGAATGGAGGCAAAGGGTGGGGTCCTGAACAGCCCTGAGGTGGACAGTGGTCCAGAGGACCAGAAAGCCCCCCACGTGCTGTGCCTGGATGGGGCTGAACAGGACCAGCCCAAGCTGGCCACTAAGCTGGGGCAGTCTAAGAACTTCAGGCTTTATTTAGGTCTTAGCTCAAATGTCACTGTTCAGAAGGGTCTTCCTTGGCTTTGGATGAAAGTCCCAGTTATTCTCCAACTAACGTGTCCATCACCATCAGAAAACGTCTTCCTTGTTTATTTACTTGGTTAGCATCTCTGTCCTGCATGGAAGGTGAACCCCACAACTGTGGGATATGGAGGGCTCGTTGATGGTGCCATGCCCAGTGCTTGGTCCAGGGCAAGCTCCATTTCCATCCTGAAGGAGACACTCAATACTCTGGAAAGAATAGATGAACTCCTTGTCTTCAGAATAAAATGCAAAGAAGCAGTGTATTTCTGCAGACCTTTTACTGGCAAATGGATGAACGCATCCATTTAGAGGGGCGTGAAGTGGAAGGGTGGGAATAGCCACTGAAATGTTGATCGGGGTCAAAACAGTCATGGGAATGGGGAGAAGACCGTCTCAGTAGGAACCGGAGGCCGTGTTGGTGAACTCAAGAGATGGAAATGGTCCAGGTGGACATCTCTTGCCTGAGGTAAGCCATAGGACGCCAATCTGCCTGTCACACTTCCACTACTGTGAGGTGGACCTTGGCCAAGTTTGAAGGTATAGCCTCCTCCCCGCTGACTTTCACTTCAATCGGATAAAATTCCTGATCGCTTAACTCCCTTTATAGTCTTTAAAAGCATCTCTGCTAGAGCCACAAATCCTTCACGGGCCATCCCGAATGGGAACACCATTGGTCTGTTTTCTGTGTGGCTCCTTAGTGGGCAGTAAATCAGTCTCCTCGGCTCACTCCACCCTCGGAGCCAGAGATGGGAGCTGCTTGCCAGAGTTAGTCAACAGGCCAAGGGCTCTCTGGGGAGGTGGCTCTTTCCTGCAGAAAGTGAGGGGAGGGCGTTGTTTGGAGGAGCATGATGGGGATTGTATTCACTACTGGGTTCCAGGACTCATGAGGATCCCCAAGTCCCGGAGGTTGATCAAAGTCAGGGGAAGAGAGGCTGGTCTCCCTGGAAGGCCAGGGAAAGACAAACAGCCAGAGAACAGTAGAGGCGAGCGTAATTAATGAGTATTCTGGGGACCTTATTGAAAATATACTTGGACCCCTATTCCTGAAGTAATCCATATTTTTGAAATAAAAATGAAAGAACACAGACAAGCCAAAAGAAACAACATATATACATGCATAATCCCTCTACCCAGACATAACATTATTAACATGTGGTTTAGCTTTCCAATAATTTTATGCATAAATATATATGCTTTTTATTAAAATAGAGTTATACAGTATATACTGTTGTATGACTTGTCTTTCTCACTTAGCATTATGTCAGGACTTATTTCCTGGAAAATAAATGTAGAGCTACATCATCCTTTTTGATCGTTACGTAAGATGCCAACGTATGGATGGCTTGTGATTAGATGGAAAGTTAGCCAAGTTCCTATTGTTGACATGTAGGCCACGTCCTTTTTGTTTTGCACTCATGAATAATAGTGCCATGAGCACCCTTTTATGTCCCTGCTTTCATACATTTCTGCGTATATCTTTATAATAAACTAAACGAAGTGGAATTGCTGGGTCAACGGGTAGGCACATTTTTATTATGTCTTTGATATATGTTGCCAAGAACTTTCTAAATAGGTATATCAATCAATTTCTCCTGAGAAGTGTTTATGAGAAGATGTCTCGATAGAAATTACCTTAAAAGCAATAGAGGTGCGTATAGAGGTGATCAAACTACACAGAACTCTAAAGAGAAAGCCGTCGCTTCAATTTTCCCTTCTGGAGAAGATCGCGTTTTTACTGCACTGATAATGGATCTCAATTTCCATTCGATCTCGATCCTGCCACCTAACTCCACCGTCTTCATAAGACTTGCTTCTGAACTATGAGCTCTGGGAGGGCAGACGTTATATTTGTTTTGCTCATTTTTTGTACGCTAGTGCCTATTTCAGGGCCTGGCACATGATGGATATCTGCTATGTAACAAATCACCCCCAAATTTAGCAGTATAAAGTGATAAACATGTATTATCTCAGACGGTTTCTGTGGGCCCGAAGTCTGGGAGTGGCTTAGGGAGGGGTGGGTCTGGCTCAGGGTCTCCTGTGGGGTTGCAGTCAGGGTGTCTGTCTGCCAGGGCTGTGGTCTCATCTGAAGGCTTGACTAGGGCTGGGGGATCCACTGCTGAGATATTTTACTCACATGGCTGGCAAGTCACATTTGCTGTTGTCAGGAGGCCTTAGTTCCTTGCTACATAGATTTTCCACATGGCTGCTTGGCTATCCTCACAACACGATGGCTGGCTTTCCCCAGAGAAGGGATCCAAAAGAGGGGGCGAGGTGGAAGCTGGAGTATCTTTTATGGCCTCGCGTCAGAAGCCACCCTCTGTTACCTCTGCACCATTTCACTAGTCGCCTAGGTCGGCTCTATTCAGTGTGGGAGGGTCCGACATGAGGACGTCAGTTCCAGGTCTGACTTTGGGGATCATTGGGGGCCATGTGGGAGGCTGGCCACTATATTTATTAAAATAAGCTGAATAAATGATTGAGCCATTGAATCCTAGCCTCAGAAGTAGAAGAGGCCGGTGGTGTTCTCCATGCCTTCCCAACTGTTCTGTGTAGAGATGGGATAATTATCTGAGAACTGAGTTGGACAAAGTGGTGTATTTGCCGTAGAAGCTGACAATTGGGACTATTCCTGGCTTGAGTTGGGATGGGCGAGCAACAGCTTACAACTCTCAGAGACATCTGGGAAACTCCCAGGGGGTTGGGTCTTGTGGTTCAGACCACAGGCCCAGGAAAAAGCTGGTTCTTGCCACTCTAAGGAATGCCAGGCCTGCATGTCAGTCAAGACGGGGTGGGTCATTTGGCCAAGGGAGGTCACTCTCATCATCGAAATACTCAGTAGTTTATGACCTCTATAAAGCTATTAGTCCTGAGAGATGAGGGGAAAGTGTTTACCAGCACCCTCTGCCTCTCTGGGGTCCATTAGCATCAGGGTTATAAACTCCATCTCCGGCCATGGGTGACTGGTTTTATTATCAATCAATTACTCTGCTTGTCAGCAAGTCTCCAGCATCCCGCAAGCATAGAATCTGGCCAGAGAACTGTGGGCACTTTGGGCAATTTGGTTCTCTACCCTAGGCCTCAGTTTCCCCATCTGTAAAGGATTGGACTAGATCAGAGGTTGCCAGACTTCTCTCTACCAAAGTTTATTTCTTTTATTTTATTTCTGTTGTGTTTATTTCATATTTTGAAATAATTTCTTTAGCAATGAGAATTCCTTAAAAACCTATTTCTCTTCCCCATTATTATTTAACATTATAGAAGACAATTATCTTTATATAAAAAGAAATATACAATGGACAATTGCAAATTCTGACCACCACAGGCAGGGCTGCACCCAGAATGTATGGAACCTCGACCAAATATTTTTCTCAGGGCCTCTCTATGAAAACAATTTGAGTTCCCTAAAACCGGCATGTCAGGACCTTTTTGGTGGCATGATTCCATGAAAGAGGTACTATGCAGGCCTGTGGGTATGACCTATACCCCAAGCTGCTCTCTTGGAACTGGGGCCAGCCTTGGGGCCCTGTGACAACCCCAGAGATACAAGTCCTGGAGCTCCTCGAGGAGCTCCTTGAGGTTACCCCTCTTTGTGGCTCTGTCTGACCCTCTAGCTCATCTGAGGTTGACCTCTCAGATGGGCTAGAGGGTCAGACAGAGCCACAAAGCGGGGTAACCCAAACCAAAACCCATGTGGGTCCCATCCAGACTCAGACAGCAGGGGCAGCCACGGCTGGAACCAAGTGTCAGAGGGGGTTTAGAATATTTCAAGGAGGTAGTCCAAAGTTTGGGCCTCTTTTGCTCAGATCTAAGGGCCACGTTGACCGTAGGATAATCAATGTTCCTATAACAAAGTGAAGTAAACACATTTTTGTTCATCTGTGAAGCCAGATTACTGGCAAAAAAAAAATTCTGTCCATCCATTGGAAATACGGAACAAAAGTTGAGACTCAATCTTGGTACCTTCTAAGACTTTTGGGGGACCCAAAGACTCTAGGCATTATACTCACTACTCTTTATTGAGCAGCTATTTTGCCCAAGACCCTTTACACATATATTTCTTAACCTTTATAAGAATCCTGTAAGGAATCCCTCTTTATAGGCACATAAACTGAGACTCACAACACACTTTCTTTAGGCTAAGAACTGAAGGAGTAGTCAGTCTCCAAGAATTATTCTCTAACAATTGCATCCCACATGAAAGATGTGAAGGTTTTCTATTACCAAGCATGTTTGAGCACTTTCTGTGAACTAAGTCCCAAATCCTCGCGACAGGACTTTGGGGGAGGAGCTATCATCACCCCCGTTTTACAGATGAGACTGAGGCTCAGAGAGGTTTCATCACAGGCCGATGTCACAGAGCTTGTGTGTGTTGGACATGGGATTGGAACGCACGTGCTGTCTAGCGCCAGTGCTGAGTTCTTAACCACTAAACCACACGGCCTTGCTCTGACCTCACTTTCCCAAGATTTTACCCCGAGAAATGCCTGTTAAGCAGGTTTTCTGGAAGAAATGTGCGTGAGCAGCCAAGCTACTTAGCTTAGTCTTCGGAAGCAGAACACTAGACTTTCAATTCCTGATGATAATTCACTCCATCACTCTGAGCTTCGGTTTCTTCCTCTGTAAGATGGAAATAATCTCATCTTGCTAGAGGCTGCCATAAGATGAAATGACATAGGGTGTGCAGGGTACGGGGTCAATAGGGACTTGCTGCCCTTTCTGTTTTTCGCTCAAACTGCTTAAAGAAGTGACGACTGACTTACAGCAAAGGCATTCTTCATTGCACGTGCAAAATGGAATTAAGCTCCCAGGTAAACAGGAGGGGGATGGGTGCTCTGTCAAAAGGAATATGGCACCTCTTTTGGCAGGAGTTGGTGTAGGCGGAAGCAGAGTAGTTTGGAGATGGGAAGAACTTCTGTGTCTGTGTCTCTGAAGGGTTGGGTTTTCTAAAAGCAGATACCAAGTTGCCTGCATTGGACCAAACTGGCCAGGCATCTATAACCTCTATCTTGCTCAGTGCCACTGCAAGGGCATGCATGACCTTGGGCAGGTGGCTCTCTGCAGCTGAGGAAGACCTGAAGGGGCCAGCTGCTGAGGCTCATCTGCTGACCTCACTCCCTGCGGCTGGACAGCAAGTTCTCTCTTGAAGAAGGATCTGGAAGGCGCATTTTCATTGGCTACCAGGCCTGCTAGGCTGGTGGGGCCAAGGGCACTGGGAGAGAAGCGATGAGGTCAGTGGGCTGAGCAGACAAACCACATGTTTAGTCTACGTGCTGCCCCCTTATCCCCACTCCACCTGCCCAAGGCTGGATCCATCGTGTCTCATCGTCCAAGTCCTGCCCGGCCATCAAGAATGCGCTATGACACCTCCCCATGTGGCCGCAGATGTGGACTCTACAGAAACCCTCATGCTGGCGCAAGTTATCTGTTCCTGCCGGAAATGCCACGGTGTCTCTGCTAGCCTCCTGGTGACCAAAAGGCCCAGAATGGAAGCATCTGAGGTTGCTTGCCCTTCAGCCCCCAACATCTGAGAACACGAGAGGCCAACCCATGGCCAAATAAGGCTTCCAAAGACAGGCTGTTTCTGGGGAGTGGAGGAGAAGGTATGATGGACCCCAAGCACTGCGGGGAGACCTACGGGCGCTCGGGCTGCGGGCAGATGGAAAAGTCAAACCGAGGTCCTGCTAAGCCCTGCCTTTCTGCTTCCTAAGATGTTGGAGGACGTCGGCATACTTTGTGGACTCAACGGATTTCTGGAACATCTCAACGACAACCCAGCCTTGGAAAGCAGAAGAGAAGCCAGTGATGGAGGCAGAGTCAAAACAGAAGGGCAGAAACTGCGGGGACAACCGTTATGTGAGTTGGAATTAGATGACTCAAAATAAGAGTATGACTAATAATTATAGCACACCCATATATAAAGTAATTAACTATTATTGCAATAAAATGTTTCTTTAATTAAACAGTTGTGTAAACATATATAGCAATCATTATTTTAGCTGATATTTATTGAATACTGCTGGGGGCTTGCATCATCTTATTTCATCTTCCAATAACCCAAAGGGGGAGATACTATTATTATCTCCATTGTATACAGATGGGGAAGTTTAGCCTCAGAAAAACAAACTTACTTGCCAAGTTTATGTTAATAATAATCAGTGGAACCAGTTGGAACAAG
This sequence comes from Pteropus medius, assembly GCF_902729225.1. Lineage (NCBI taxonomy): Eukaryota > Metazoa > Chordata > Mammalia > Chiroptera > Pteropodidae > Pteropus > Pteropus medius. The sequence goes on along the minus strand of NW_024343733.1, from coordinate 1,570,635 downwards.
CGGCAGACTTACTCAGAGTAGCATAGCATGGGATGGCTTTTAAGGGCACAAGCTGTAGAGCAAGATCATCTGGGTTTGACTCCTAGATGTACCACCTATTAGCTGTGTGACCCTGGACAAGTTACTTAGCCTCTCTGTTCCTCGGTTTCTCACCTGTAAAATGGGGTCGGTAATAAGCACGTACCACACAAGTGCTGAGAGGATTAAGTGAGTTAGCGCATGTGGCATTCTTACAACAGTACCTAGCACACAGTAGGTATTTCATCAGTGACTGCCTTTACTGTTATTCTGTGTGGATGTATTCATACAATGGATCCCAAAGCTCCCACCTATTTGAATCCAATCATGGGGATGAGAATCGTGGTATGACTACCGAACACAGGACAGAAGGGTCTGCACACATGTTATAAATAGTGACTCAAAGGTAGTAACACCGTATCGATTAACTTAGAGGTTTAAAACAGCCATTTACTGAGCTCATGATTCTGCGAGCTGATAAATTGTGGCTCCCCCAGGTGGTTTTCTGGTGGGGATGGAGAGAGGCTGAACAGACACATTGCAAAGGAGGGCATAAGCATTGATGTTTGCAAAGAATCTACCAGTTACTATAGAACCTACATTCGGGGTTGGTCCCAGTTTCAAATAATCTGCTCCTCTGTCACCATAAACCATTGACGCATTCTGGAAATACCAATTCTTTGGCACTGAACTTTATCCATGAGCCTTTTGTATCCTGCAGTGAAAGAGAACTCTTTTTTTTTTTTTTCATTTACGCAGTCCAAGTCACAGCTAAAAATGTAAAGCTGTCAGTAGAGTATTTAACTTGCAACTCCAGGGTCTAAGACCTGGGTTCGAATCCAGGCTCTGCCAGTTACTTGCATCGTGACTGTGGACAAGCCACTTGCCCCTCTCACACCCTCAGCTTCCTTATCTATAAAATGGGACTCATCATAGTTTTATGTCACAGGGCTATTGGGAGGATTAAGAGAGAGACAACAAGTGTGAAGCACCTAGAACATGGCCTGGTCCCTGACACATGAGTGCTGGCTTCATTTATTATTATTACTATTATTATTATTATTATTATTTATTCCCCCACCATTGACAATGGCAATTATTGTTTCCTTCCCTGGTTTGCAAATTCTAAAGGCCAGGAGTGAGAGTGATGCATGGCGACCTATAATCCATGCGATGAGCTATGGACAGCCACGTTTCCTTCTGCTGGGAGAATAAACTATGACACTTCTTCCCTTCTGCAAGGCAGAAAAACAAGACAAAATAAAGAATGACTGAATACAGCGTTTCACCTCGTGGTGCCTCTGAGAGAGAAGACCCGCAGAAGGATGAGAAAGCAGTTTGGAAACCTGAATTAGAGTGTCTATGATCACTTCTTCCGCCAGCTTTTTTTTTTTTTTCCTTCCCCAACGCAGATCATCGCTGTGAGAGATCTAGACCAGGGGGGTCTTAAAGTCTCACAAGCCATATTTGAGGGTTTGCTCAGGAATAAAGAAAGGGTGATCTGGCCAGAGAAGCTTGTGGCTGGAGGCCTTCCAGCTACGCTCCGTGGCTCTGGCATGTGGGGATATGGTTCTGATCAACAGCCCAGCTTGGAGTCACGCTTGCCAGCTCTGGATCGGGGGGTGCTGATGGAGCCTGACGGGTGCTGGGGCTGGAGGAGACCAGGGTGCAGGTTTCCACCAGCCAAGACTCTTTGGCTCAGCTTGCAAAATGTGCTGACTCTGAAGACCATGCCCGAAGTTCCTGACCTTCCCCGATTTGTCTTTCTCTTAAGCCTGGGGTTCAGCACAAACCTCACTTCTCAAATAGCACTAGGCCAGTACCTCAGGGGCTGGGGGATGGATGGAAAGAGTTTGTCCTTTGGAGTGGGAAACACAGGCACTGTGGCTGGCTGGCTGTGTTCTCTGAACGTCTCTGAACCCCATCCAATCATTCCCAGCCCAACAGGAATAGGCATTATGCCCTTTTGTCAGATGGGGAAACTGAGACCACGATAGTATGGCTGATAACTAATGCTTCTTGGGTATTTCCTATGTACCAGGCAACGTGGTAAGTGTTTCAGATGCTCTACCTCATTCAAGCCCATTCATTCATTTTTTCCATTTTACTAATGAGTTCACTGAAGCCCAGAAAAGCAAAGCCACATGCTCAAGGCCACACAGCTGGTAAACAGCATTACTAATCCATGAGGCTATTATTCATAATCATAAGCATTCTTGCTAAGCCTTGTGCACAGAGGTTCTGATTAGCTAATGAGAATGCAATCCCTCCCTGTAGTTACATACCCACGTGGCTTAGACTAACAAGGTCTCCAAACTTGGTTTCTTTTAAACAAACAGTTCCAGTCATCTATTGTTTCATATATTAAAAAAAAAAAATACCCCCAAGTTAGTCAAGTAAAACAACCATTTTTTTGTTTCCAGGATTTTGTAGGTCAGAAATTTGGTCACGGCAGAGTAAGGATGGTTTGCTCATGCTCCGTGATGACTGAAGACAGCTGAGGTGGCACGCATGGCTGGGATGCTGTGGTGGCTTGCCCGGAGCCATATTTGGGGCCTCGGTTCTAGCCGTCAGCTTGGTTCCTTGTTTCTTCTCCACGTGGTGCCTACAGGGGCTGGAAAATCCAAGATGGCTTCTTCATGACTTGTGTCCAGGCTAGGATGTCTGGAACAGTTGGGACTACCCACACATCTCTCTGTCCAAGTGCCCCTCCACCTGGCTAACGTGGGCATTCTCACAGCATGGCCATCTCAGGGTAGATAGGCTTCTTACGTGGAAGTCCAGGCATCTAAGAGCTTATGTTCCAACAGGCTCTCACAGAAGCTATAGGATTCTTATGACCTAGGAAATCCCAGGTCAACCAATGTCCTAAGCTAGCATCCCTGTAGGTGTGACACTTGGAACATCCTTTGAAAAAGAATTTATCATTCAGCTAGGAGCAGTGTCTCCTGTTGCAACCTCCAACTGCAAGCCAGCATCTTAGGGTGGCATTCCAGTCACGGGGGCCCCCAGCCAATGACTGAGCGTAGTGTGGGTCCTAGGGCCTAGCCACTTCTCCCCAGTGCCAGACTCCTCCAATGACAGATCTTTGCCCCGGAGCTCCACGTCGAGTCAGCCACAACTTTGTCAGTCTACAGTATGGTGTAAGGTTATCTCCACCCAGTTCTGCCTCCTTCCCTTCCAGGATGCCTAAGAACCCTCTTGGACTCCTAACTCCATCTTACCATCTGCTTCTCGAGAGACGCCAACTGACACAGGAAGACAAGCCCGGACTCAAAGGGAGAGGAGTTAGACCCCACCATTCACCGAGAGAGGGAACAAAGCCATGCAGCTGTGTAACACCTGCTATTGTCAACTCTATCAATGCAGAGGGTATACACGGAGAGCAAAGTTCATACAGCAGAGTGTACAGCTCAGTGGACGATCACAAGGTGGACACGCCCATGTATCTGCCATCACAACAAAGCAATAGAACTTTACCGGCCCCTCAGATGCTCTGCTGGTACCCTCCTTCCCCATCTCCACCCACTTTCCCACCCAAAGATAACCGTTATTCCGACTTCTACTAGCACCGGAATTTAACTTGACCCTTTTTTGGTACTTTATAGAAATGGAAACATAGAACATATATTATTTTGTGTCTGGCCTTTCTTTTATATTACGTTCGAGATCCATCCGTGTTGCCGAGTGTGGCAGCATACTTATAGTGTTCTATCATATAAATGCATCACGATTTATTTATCCATTGTATTATTGATAAATATACCTTTTTGATCACGCACCCTACCATTAAGAAGTCTTTGAGTATGCGCTATAAATATATAACATATATTATATTGTATATACTCTATATGTACACCACTATAGTAATAAACTTTATATATTGTAAAACATATACAGAAATATGTAGAAATTTTAAAAGATGAGCTATGTGGGGTAGAAAATACAATTTTCCCTCTACCCTCTAGATTCTTGTGTGGGACTCCACCCCCAGAATAAAAAACAGATTAACAGGAGAAAATCAAACAGAAGTTTAATAACGTGTGTACCTCCAGTATACAGGGGAGAGACCCAGGAAAACTGAGTAAGTCCCTGAAACGGCCCAAGCCACCTCCTTAAACACCAGCTCTCCAGCTAAAGATAAAGGGAGATGCTGGGGGTGGGGAGAGGCAGGTTTGAGAGGCGACCCTGCCAAACTCAGTAGACAAAGGTAAGGTTGTTATGCAGATTTAATCCAAGCCTCTCTGTAGAGAGCCAGAAGGCACTCTTGCAATGGAGATTTCCCTTATAAACGTAAAAGTCTCTTATAAAAGGCTCACTTCTCAGTTTTCAGAGTCTCTCTTATGTTTGCTTGTTTCTTTAAAATAATCCTTATGCTAAAGAGATATGTTCTGGGGTGTCAAATTCTACTCCCCTAGCTAATCTAGACGTTTCAATATTTTCTTTCTGTACCCCAATGGATCATGCATGCCCACCCCCACTTTGTTGGCTGCTAACTTAAGGGAATAGGATTCTGATAACCTATATATGTTTAAATAAGAGGTCATGTGACATACTGGGCCCATCAGAGGCTTTGAAATCAGACAGACCTGAATTTGTCTCTGTTTACTAGCTCTGTGACTCTAAATAAGTGACACTATTCCTCGTTAATGGGAGGCTGGGTCCCTACCCTGCATTCATCCAGCATATATTTAACGTGCACCTACTGTGTGCCAGGCACAGTTGTAGGCACTGCAAAGACAGCAGAGACCTGAAAAATCACATAGCACAGGGGATAGCTGTATTTATTTTAATCCTGGGAGGGAGTGAAGAATTGACTATTGGCCCACCTACCCACCCAAGCCAAATAGACCAGGGCGTTTTGAGTAATTCTTGGGAAAGCCTGGTGTTGGAAGCAGACATTGGAGTGAGCTCACAGGCTACCCTTCTGGGACTTTTCCTGCAGCGGTACTTCATCCAGAATTCCCTCCACTCAAGAGCTCCTCCCAGCTCAGCCTCCCCTCCAGGGTGGAGGGGGCAGTATCTGGTGGCAGTGGGAGGAAGTCAGAGGATTTAGGGGAGGCAGGGATGGGAGGGTAAAGGGCAGCGTGGTAGAGATTGCAGAGCCCCTGTGGTTCCATCAACCACCCCCTCCGCATGCCCCCCCCTAATAGTGGCTGCTTCTCCCTGCCTCTCCCTGAGTTATCTGGACGAGGTGCCTAATTGAAATTGAAGACCTGTTTAGCTGTGTGCCTACACAGTCTGATCTCAAATATGGGCAACCACAAAGTATGCGCTGGTGCTTCACATTCCCAGGAATATGACAAAGTGATTGATGCCCAGAGAAGCTTTTCCTTCAGAGGTCTGGAGCCAGTCTCTTATTTAAGCCCCCAAATTGAAGATTCATTCAACGCACCAGTCCCACGTGAACTAATCTAAGAAGGCTGAAGTGAAGAGGGGCCTAGATGGCCCTGAGAAACACCTAAAGTTTTGTGCGAAGCTTGGATCTGTGCCGTAAGGTTGCCTTGCACATAAGCCCTGAGATCGTACCAGCCCACAAAAACTATAAGAGAAACGAGGCCTGCTAGTGACTGATAGGATTCAAACAACTTCTCATCCACGTGATGAGGGTAGGTCCAAATTAGGGGAACATTGTCTCAAAAGAGAAGGACTTTTTTTTTTTTTTAAATCACAAATCCCTTGGAAAATCTGGTGAACGATATGGATCCAGGAAAAAAAATGCACATACATAGATGCATAAAGTTGCAGGAGGTGGATACTATTATTATGCCTATTTACCCAAGATTGCTCAGAGGCTAAGTGGGGGAGCTGGGACATGAACCTGGAGTCTGAGGTCGGTCAGTGGCTATGTTCCTAACCACTACCCTATACTACTGCCTTGCAGGGTCTCTGGTGGGAGGGACTCAATTATAATTTGTTGTGGACCCAATGACAACATGCCACACTTGATTTTTTTAAATGCACATTTTACATATTCAGATGGATGGATACCTGTTGGTTTTGCATGTCTGGTGTCCTTTTTTTTTCCATTATGGACCTCATTCCTCCACCCCCATTTCAGTCCTGGTTGTTTAGATGGGGTCAGCTGCAAGCATCACCTCCCAGGATGGGCAGGGATGTGTCCTAGATCTGGCTAATAAGAGCCACAGTTCCCCCCGGCCAAGGAGATTGGTTTCAGAATTGGATACACAGTCCAAGTAGGATCACTTAAGTGCCGTGGAATGTTAGTCTAGGGACTAACCTAAAAAGAGAAAGTTTCTTTTCTGCTGAGGTTGCTAAGAGGCAAACGTTAACATGTTGGAGTAATCAAAGTAATGAGCACCCTAGAGAAGGAAAAAAAAATTTAGAGTCTAGGTAATAGTTTTTCAGTGATTAGATAATCACCTTGATCCATCCATGCCTGATTTCCTCTTGTATAGTTACATGAGATAGTATTTTTTCTTGATTGGGAGGAAGGGGTATATTTCTGTTCTGTGCAACTGAAAGAGTCCTGATAAGTATTCAGATACTTTATCATTTCCCCCCTCTTTCCATCTCCAATCCCAGGCTCCCTCCACGATACAGATAACAACCTAGTACACCGTTGTGTTTAGGGAAAGCCACATAGCATCACATTGTACTCACTGGCTATGAAGCCTGGAGATACCTTGTCCTCTGTTATGTTTCAGGCTTCAAATATCTCTTCCTACGTGCTTAGCATACACAGATTCGTAAACAGTAGGTGTTCCATAACTGCTTACCAGCGTAATGGGATTATCGATAAAGCCTTTCTCCTTTCCTGCCTTGGGATTTGAGCCAAACTTCAAAGCTGAGAATAGTGATGGCTGTTGGGTGCTCACACATTCTAAAGAAAGGGGTTGGGCCCTATTTACGGGACTTGCAAGAGGAGACACCTGGTTCTTATCACCCATGACAGAAGGTGATGAACATGGAGGGAAAACCGGAGCACGAGGGTGACCTCAAAGAGAGTTGTTAGACTACCATGTCTTTCTTTTCATGCTGTTCCCTCTTCCGAGATTACCTTTGTCCCCTTATACAAGTAGTGAATTCTGGTTATCCTTGAAACTCAGCTCAAATGTCGCCTCCTCTAGGGATCTTTCCACGATATCTGCAGTTAGAGCAGTTTATCCTCTAGCCTTCCTCTCAGAGCCCTTAATGTTTATTTAGGTTATAGTACTTGAAGATACTCACTAAGAGTGTAATAGTGTGACATCTGTCATCTCTCTGTTAGACTAACAGTGCCAACGTGGCACAGACCTGACTATTCACCTCCATGATTTGAACCAGGAGAATGAGGCAGACTGTAGGCAACTCTTTTGTGGGTTTTTTTTTTTTTTTGGCACTTTCATAAGTTTGCCTATGCAAAAACAGACCTGGAGCTGAATATGGGAATGGAACTAGGAAGAATGGAATCACGCTATATAGAATGGGGTGTGAAGAATTTGGAGCTCCAGGAGGTGGGGAGCAAGGTGAGGTGGGGTTAGGAATGAGAAGAACTGGAAAAGAAACAGAGAGTGCGGAGCTGGAGAACAGCCATGAAAACAGGCTGTCACGTGTGGCGAAGGGTCAGTGGACAAATGCCCCAGCGGGGGTTGGGTCAGAGATTTTGGATAATAAGAACGTCCGTTATCCATTTGAATTTTTAAAGCTATTCTTGCAATGTAACTCTCCTTGGTACCTCTTAGTCTTAAGTAAAAGCTTCAACAGAACCAGAAATCTTATGAGATTGTTTTCGCTTTAATTAATTAATTAATTTATGCTTTATCTGAAATAAGAGTAAGGGCTGAATTCATATAGGAGTAGGTGGCATTAGAAAGAAGTAACGCAGCGATCGACAAGTAGAGTGACTTAAACAAACATTCGGGGTAAAAGATGACACAGATCCTAAGTCCCCTGGAAGTGGCAGGCATCTTGGGGAGGGCTTGAGATTTCTCTAAGGCACGAAATGGGGGTTTTGAGTCAGTCTCGTATAGAACTTACAGGGCGAGGGGGTCCCAGGTGATCCTGTTCACCTCGTGCCTGACACAGTGGTTTCTCAAGTGTAGTCTCTACAACAGCCACAGCAGCAACACTTGGAAACTTGTTAGAAATGCAAATTCTTGGGGTCCAGAAACTCTGGAAGGTGGGGCCCCAGAATCTGCAACTTACAAATCTTCCAGGGGATTCTGATGCAGCTAAATTTGAAAGTAGACAAGTTATACCTTCAGTAGCTTTGCATTGAATTAATGAATAAAAAGTTTGTGGAAACACAGGACACTTCTGGTAGCATCTTTTTATATCTTAAAAAAAACTTTTCAACTCTGCACTAAATCATAATCCATCAATGGCCAGGCTTCTAGCCCAGAAGAGTTGTGCTTGAGTGGCTTTCTATCAGCTTGAAACCAGACTGCTTGCATCCCAGGGTATAAGTTAAGCATGGTTGTCTTGGGTTGTCCCATGAAAGCGGATATTCTGAGGCCTCCCAGGGCCCACAATCCAATGGCAGATTTCCCACTGGACCCGAGAACTGTTTTTCTGTTTCTTGATGGGAAAGAAGAGCATAGCAGTTGCTTTTCTTAAACATGTCCAGGGACTTAAAAAAAAAAAAAAATTACTCACCCTGGCAGATTCTCCCACAGAGGTACAGTTCCTTGCCTGTCAAGCCAGGATATTAAATTAAGCAATTTTCATCAGATAACACATCTTCTGGTTCGTGTTAATGTCCCACAAATCGCTAAGCTCATAACTCAGCCTGATCGAAAGTGAGCCGCTGATCTATTTCACTTTGTAGATGGGTCGTGGGCTAGTTGGGAGATTGTCCTTGCCCAAGAGCCTGGTGACAGCCATGCTAAGATGCCCCCTCACTTCCCCCTTCTCCGTCAGGCCAGGAGTATTGCTTAGCATCCAGTCCCCCTGGCCTCAGACCATATGACTTCAGGACACCTGGTCCCAGGGGTCTTAGAGGAGAAAGTGCCCAGTGCCCATTATAGGACACACTTGAAGTAAAGCCGCAATGTGGATGACATTGGCCAGGATGTTCTCCACCTCCCTTCTAACATTCTTCCTAAGTTCAAGTCCAGGGACCCGCTCTCTACTCCTATTCCAGCCCAACAAATGTTGGCTCGGGCCCTTACCGGCTGCGTGTTTTAGTTTCTTTTCCTTATCTATAAAATGGGAAGACAGCACTACTTACTTAGAGAGCAGTGGACAATTGAGTGAGATAACATCTGTAAAAATGTAAAATAAAACAGTGGCTGACACCTCATCTCAATAAATTTGGGTGATTTATTATTATTATTATTATTATTATTATTTGCTCTATATTTTCAACTCTAACTGTCTGCCCCTTTTAGAAAATATTGCCACCATTTATTGAGTACTACCTATATACCAAGCATCACTTGAGGCTTTCAATACATTATCTCAATTAACCTACCCAACCCGGTGATCCACAGTTGCATCCTTAGCAAACTAGAGCTCACAGGCCAAATCTGCCCGCCACCTGTGTTTATAAACAACATTTGATTGGAACATAGCCACACCCATTTGTTTATGGCAACGGCAGAATAGAGGAGTTGGGACCAAGACCATTTAACCCTTAAAGCCAGAATATTTACCATCTGGCCCTTCACAGAAAACAGTCTCTAATCTTTACTGCAGAATATTGGCTATTATCGACCACATTACTAAAATCAATTCCATGGAGACATTATAAGAATAAAATGAGGGAATGTAAAGTGATTCAGCCTCAGTGGAAAGTAGCATGGAGATTCTTCAAAAAATTAAAAGTAGAAGTAGCATGTGATCCAGCAGTTCCATCCCTGGGTCTATGCACATAAAAACAGAATATCGAAGAGAGAGCGGAAACCCCTTATTCACTGCAGCATCCTTCACAACAGCCGAGATATGGAACCGTCAGCAGGTGAGCGGATAAAGAAGATGCGAAATGTGCATATATACGTATGCAGATGTGCATATTATCCAGCCGTGAGAAAGAAGGAAACTTCTCATGCAACAACACTTTGGATTTGGAGGGCATTATGCTAAGTGAGAGGGGACAGATAGAAAAAGACAAATACCGTATGATATCGCTTATGTGAGGACTCTGAAAAAAAGCCAAACTCGTAAAAATGGAGAGTAAAATGGTGGTTACCAGGGGCTGGGGTGGGGAGCGGGGGATAGGAGAGACATTCCAGGATTCAAACTTGCAACGAGTAGATCAATTTAAGTCCCAGAGAGTTAGCACACAGCCTAGTGACTGTAGACAATGATACTGTACCGCAATCATCACACTTACTGACTGGACCTTAATTATTTTCGCCATAAAAAAAGGGAAGATAATTTTGGGAGGTGGTAGACGTGGTAGCTGATCCTGGGGTGGTGATCCTATTGCAGGAGAAACGGGCCAAATCCCCACTCGTGCACCTCGAACTTACACAGTGTTATATGTCGAGTGTATTTCAATAAATAGTTTTTTTTGAGGTGGGGGGAATAAAGTGAGGATAATAATGTCCAAGAGCTTCGACCGTATTTTAAATGAACCCACGTCTGACAGAAAGGATGGTTCATAAACCATCCATCTGCATAATGGACTTTTATGCAGAATTTTTTAATGGCATGGATAAAGACTACCTAATTATATGGAAACACGCACACGTGTTTACACGCGCACGCACGCACACGGTACCCACGATGTGTGAGGCATTTGCCAGGGGTCATGTAACTTCATCCTCAAACGTCTTTTTGAGGCGGGTGTTATTTTTATCCCCATTGTACAGATGAGAACATTTAAGCCCAGTATTTAAGCAATGTCTCCACATTTACACAGGTAGTAAAAGGCATGTTCCGAACACAGGCCTGTCTATGGCTGTAAAAAAAATAAATAAAAAGAAAAAAGAAGAAAGCAACGAACAAGTCAGTTGGCAAAACAGGCCATGCAATAACATCTAATTTTTGCAAAAACAGGTAAAAGTGTGTGTGTACATACTTAGAAGTGACAGGGAAGACATATGTCAGCATTAACAGAAGTCCTTTTGGGGTTGTAAAGTAATCGGCAGTATACTGAAATTTTCTTCTTTATAGCTAATAATGTCTTCTTTGGAATATGTATAATAAAGAGGGGAAAGAGAAGAAAATGATGTGGGTACTGTGGAAGCGTCAGGTGTCATTCGCAAATCCTCCCACTTCAGACCTAATTACCAGCGAGGTTAATAAGGCTCGAAAACAAACAGAAGTGATTCCCAAGGGAGAACCGGTGGTGTGGGAGTCAATACAAGGGAGCTTCCCAGTTTCCTCCACGCCTGAGACCTGCTCCCCTCCCCTGCCCCCTCTGTGCAAAGCCACCGTGCTCTCCCTCCCATTCTGGGAGGTCTGTGATTACCTCTTGTCTTTGAAGAGCCCTGCTGTTTTTTATAAATATTTTGGAAGCATCTCAAGTCTTTAAAAAAAAAAAAGAAAGAAAGAAAATGAAAGAAAAAGAAAAAGCCACTTGGAAGAGATACATCTTGACAAATCAAGGAGTCCGTGAGATCATGATCCAGGTTTTTATTGTGTTTTCCCTGACTCCAGAAAGTGGGACTACATCCAAATGCGAATGACTGCCCTGTTGTATTTCTGGGAGAATAAAAAGGAATCTGGCCGTGTCCTGCGAAGCATCCGACATTCACATATTTTTCTGGCTGAGCTGTTTTGCCAAATGTCAATGTTACTCGCAGAATGTGGCTGTTTTTATTTTAATCTGCAAAGATCGCTCCTGTGAATTATGACCTTCCCCTGGTTTCGGTATTAGAGTGGGAAGCGGGGAAGTCGTGAAAAGTGATCCAGGCAAGGGAACGACGTTTTGGAAAAAGCAACGGTAAGAGGTACCTGTCAAAACATCCTTTGTTAAAAATGGTTTTTTTTTTCCCCCTTGCTCAATTTTTTGAAATTTTTTTTTTTAAAGGCTTGGAACCACCAAGCCTCTTTTCCTTGGGGTTTTATTTTTACTACAATAAATGCATACAGGTGGGACTGGGAACGTATATTAATTGAGCGACGATTTACGACAAACGCTCTGCGGCGTGCTGGAGATGGGTAAACGCACAGGCAGACGGGGCCCCTCGTGTCACGGACGTTATGAGTGAGTGCAGAACACAGACGATTTAATGATGTCCAGGGTGCAGGTGTTCTGGAGGGTGGACTGGGTGACATGGGAGCCTAAAATGGTTTTCACCTAGGCTGAGGGGTCAGAGGAGGCTTCTGAGAAGCAGTGACAATTGGGCTGAGTTACCTGCAGGCTGAGGGGATAGAGATGGGGTTTGGGGTGGACGAGGTGCCTCGGGCAGTGGGGACAGCCTACACGCGAGTCCGGGGTGGGAGAGAGCATGGCCCATTTGAGAAACCAGTTTCTTCCCGTAAGGTGGCCCAGTCCTATCTAATAATCCAACTTCAAACTGGGCTTAGAATATCATCTCTCCCATCTCCCAAGTAGGACCTGGTAACTGGCTTCTTTTGTCTTTTCCACTTTTCTGTCCCAACTGTCCATCTTTGGCTTCTGGGTTCGAGCAGGTGGTGGGGGCGCCAAGCAGGGAGGAGACAGAAGCAGAGCATGGAAGTTTGGCCTTGACTGATGTCATCATACGATGGTTCTGGGCTCTCTAGAGTGACTTGTCCTCACGTGGGCACAGCAGCAGCTCTTCAGAGAGGCCTCGGCACTGGTCACCTCTCACCTGCCTCTCCTTTCCCACTCCAGCTCACTGCCGAACCTTCCTGTCGCCCCCGGAAATCTTGTAGTGGCTCTGGTGCCTCTCTGCCGGGGTCTTTCCACCTCTCTGGGTGTCCTTGTTGTCTTAGGGTGACCCATACCTGCTCTGTCACACACGTAGCGCACACCAGGGCTGTGAGACACACGAAAAACTCTTTGCTCCAACAAATTCTGAGAGTGAAGGCATTTCCTGAAGGCGGCCACTTCTTTGTCAGCCGGACAGATAACCAGTTTGTTCTTGTTCTAATTCTTTCTAATTCTTCAGCGAGAGCTGATAAAAGCTCACTGTCTATCCACACTGCAGGGGCTTGTATGAGGCTCTCTGGGTAGTTTCCTGAAAATTCCTTTTTCTTGCCCTGGAGTAACAGTATCATTTCCGCCTGACTCTTTGGGGGAGGTAGAGTTACAGTGTAAATCTCTGAAAAGAGATGTATTCTCTTTAGCTTTCTTCTTCAGACCCTTATGTATACTTGATAGAGGCGAGGGGTATCAGAGCCAATTAATTAGCTCTCGGTCACCTACTTTAGGATTTTTGTGGCACAAAAATCTGTGATAATGTGCATTCATGGCCCCGCCTTCTCACTCCACCTGGTCTTCACGCCCTCGGCCATTCGACTTTGAAGATTCTCTCACTAAAGAGGTGAAAACTAGTTCTTCGCCTCTTGAAGCTGGGCTGGCCCTGTGATCAGCTTAGGCCTGCAGGATATGGCAGAAATGACTGTGTGTCACTGCTTGCTGAGCCCAGCTGGCGTCAAGGGTCCTTGTGTGTTTCTTCTCTCTCTTCCCCACCTTTGCCATCGCCGGCAGAGCCTGCCCTGGCTAGCCGAGGCTGAGAGACTGGAGGATGAGAGACAAGCTGAGCGAAGCCAAGCCACCCCAGTGGCCCCAGCCAATGGCCAGTTAACCCCAGTCCCGCGGTCAGTTCCGGGCAAGATGAAGAGAGTTGAGACCTTGCAATGATTGTTTATTATTACACACTGCTGACGCTTTGTGTTATTTATTACATAGTGTTATGCTGGTGTTAGATACCGAGAAGCCTCTGATGTGTACAGCCTTAGGCTTCCACCTGAAAATTCCATATTGTCGTAAATTTTGCTACAAAACTCTAATCTTCAACTTAATAAGTTCTCATCTTCCCCCTCCAGTCCTTCTTTCCAACGCTTAAAAATTTCACGGCATTTTACTTATTTTAACCATAAATAATGCTAATACAGATTTCACAAAGGGTGCTCTCCAGACTTTCTTGAAATGCTCTGTGATGTGAGATGCCCAAGGTCGCCTAAGTCTAGAGGATGTTTCACGGGGCCAGGCCTAAGGCGAAGTGAGTGAAGCATGTGTCTAGGGCACAAGCTCTAAAGGGGTGCTCAAAACCTCAGTCATCAAGATGAACACTACAATAAAATATTTTTAAATAAGAATCAATGCCAAAATCCATGACGAAGGAAATATCAAAATTTAAAACAAAGACAAGATCACTGATAGTGCCATATCAAGTTGGCATTAGACCCTGAGGCAAAAGGAAAAATCAATACTACTAATTGTTTGACAGATTTTCTTCCCTGCTCCGCCCCTTCCCACCGCCCCCCGCCTCCCCGCCATCCCACCTTAATACTGCATGTTATGGTAGTAAAGGCTCTGAGAAGTCCTGCAGAGAAGAAAGCTATTGAACTTTCTTAAAACCAAGTGGTCATGGGGAAAGAAGAAACACGTAGTGCTAGGGAAGGTGGTGGCACTGTACGCAACTCATTTCTATTCCGACCCTACAAGAGTTTAGACTCAACTTCTTAAAAGGAGAAAAGAAAGATGAACGATATTACATGGCCACGTTGTGCAAACGTGCATGAACAGCAGTGTGGAGGGTTGGTTAGGAAAGTAGGCCCTGGGGTCAGAGACCTGGGTTCAAATGGTGGGTCAGCCACGGGCAGCTGTGTGACATTTAACCTCTCGCTGACTCAGTTTCCTTCCCTGCCAAACGGGAACAAATATACGAGGCTCTCGTGAGACCCGATGCATGATGGGTTGGGATGTGCTTTGTAAACGCCCAGGCCCACAGCAGGTTGTTTTAATTTTTATTTTTATTGCCTCGGAGAGGGTCTTTGACCCTGTTGGTCTCAAAGGCTAAGTCTTTGCAGCTTGGGGTTCTTTAAGAATTGAGAATCAGGCAACATGTTTACGTCCCCCGTGGTCACTAAGGAAGATCGCCAGAACAAAGAAGTCCGCTGAGTGTCAGCAGCACGGGGATACACACCTGGTTTCTGGACTCAGACTGAGTTTCGCCGTGAAGGGTCAGCGCACTGGGCCGCTGAGCCCCGGCCTGGCTCAGGGTGGAACACGGCTGCTCTGCCTCCCTGACCGGGGCTGCAGAGCCCTGGAGTCCCACGACATTCCCGCTCATTGCGTCCCACGCAGAGCAAAGGCCGACGGACGCTCTGCAGAAGGGCGCGACTCTGTGCCAACATTCCTTACTTCCTCTCCAGGCACAGGGTGTGGGACCGGCAAGAGCCCACTTCCAGGATGTCTCTTCAGCTTCCTCCCTGCTTCCCAGCGATGGCAATAAAGAAGCTTCGAGAGGACACAGGAGGCCAGGGTGATGGATCCTGAGACATCCCAGCACTGACTAATCAAGCCAGCCAGATAGACCCACTTTCTCCTTGCCCACAGGAGCCTTTTTTTGGCAAATGATGAGTAGTTTACAGAGGGATGTGCCAGCAAGCAGGGGGAAGTGCTTGCGGTGACTGAAGATGGCACTAGTTTTTAAAGTTGAGTTGTCTCATGTGAAGGTGACCCCAGATTCCAACTTGCCGTTTTTGGTCAAAGACGCCTCTTATGAGAAAACAAGTGAATAAAGCTGTTAAGAGGCTGATGTCTAGAAAATGACTTCAAGTTCTGGTTGATGTCTGGATTCAAGTTCTGGTTCTGTCACAGCTGTGTGGCTTTAGGCAAGTCGCTTAACCGCCCAGGTGCTCAGCCAGTGTTTGAATAAACCTCTCCTGGGAGATGTTTCCTAACTTTTCCTACCAGACACAGGGATACCCTTTTCTGAGGCCTCACAGCTTCTTGTGTGTATATAAATTAAAGGTCCTACAAACCAAACCATAATACTATCTGATCTATCTATCTATCTATCTATCTATCTATCTATCATCTATCTATCATCTATCTATCATCTATTATCTATTATTTGTCGGTCCATCCATCCATCCATCCATCATCCAAATCCATCCATCCATCCATCCATCCATCCATCCATCCATCCATCCATCTATCTCTGTCTATCCACAGCTGTTTATCTATTAGTATCTATACTATTACACCAATCTAAAAACACGTTTTAATGAGCAACCCTCAGGCTTGTAACTAGCTTTTTAAAATTTAACAATATATTTTGAAAACCTTTCATGTTAATAATCACACACACATCATTGCTTTAATCATTGCAAAATAACTGATCGAATGGCTGTATTTATTAGCTAATCCACTATCACTGGATATTTCAATTTTCCCGTTTTTTTTTCTCTTTAATAAACACTGCTAATGTAAATACACCTAAATCTTCGCAGACCTTCGTAACTATTTCCTTGGGTAAATTCCTAATAATGGAACAGCTAGGGTAACAGCTCTGCCCTTTTGGAATCCATGCTGTCAATTTGCTCTCCAGGAAGGACACTCCCGCCAGCTGTGGTTAAAAGTGCCTGGCTCCCTGTGTCTGAACCGGTGATGGATGCTATTACTGCCTTTCTTCCCGGCCAGTCTCCTTCTAGTTCTAGTTTTCAGCACTGGGTTTGCAACAGGATGTGCCATTTTGTATGCTGTCGCAGGTCACCTCCTCAGGTGGGCGGGGTCCCTTAGGGCCAGGTTTGCCAGTGGCCAGCTTATAGAACTCAGATCCCAGGCCCTGTGGTCACAGCCCGTGATGGACCCTCCCGCCCTCAGGCCCCCAGCATCCCCATCAGTCTCCATAACAAAGTGGAATTAGAACTGGTTCTTGTTCTAGATTTGCTACTGACTTGCTGTGAGATCTTGAGCACATGTCTTCTCTCTCCCTGCTCCTATTTTTCCAACTGCAAAAGAAAATGGAGAGGAATAAAGCCTTATCCAGTTGTAAAATTCAGTTTCTGTTCTGTAAGTTTCTGATTTATTACATGGCTCCATGACTCAGAGCCTCTGTGGGATGGCACCTTAGGAAGAGAGGGCTTCTCTAAGTACCCTGCGTGAAGGATGCCTTGTTCCTAGACTTCCTTCTACAGTAGTAGCTCTCAAAACATGGTCCCCAGACCAGCAGGATTGACATCACTTGGAACGTTGTTAGAAATACAAATTCTCAGACCCCTCACCCCAGAGCCTGTGAGTCAGAAACTCTGAGTTTGGGGTCCAGTGATCTGAGTTTTAATGGCCCTCCCGGTGGTTCTGATGCATGTGTAAGTGTGAGAACCACTGCTTTCAGGAGCCTGGAGCATGTCCCCAAGAGGTCATTGCCAAACATCGTTAATTATTGTCAACACAGCACATTGATCATGTACCGGGCATATGCCGAAGGCTCGTCTCCACGAACCCCTAAAAAACCTACGAAGCGAGAGATATGATGTTTATCCCCATTGTACAAACAAGGAAACTGATGCCTAGAGAAGTCAACTTGTCAGATGTCACACAGCAATTAAGTGGCAGAGATGGGACTAGAATCTGTCTGTTTTCCCAAAGCAAGTTATACTTAGCTCCTTTGAGGAGATGTCATTGTCAGCCCCAAAACACAAAGGAAAGAAAAGGAATTGGATGAGCAAGGTCAGGAGACCAGTCCCTGAAACTCACCTTTGTTCAAACGTCAGTACTACCTAGGGACCTTTTCTAAACTTCCCAACGCCAGGTCACCATCTCCGGGGGTTGGAACCTCTATATTTGTTCACGCTCCCTAGTGATGCCAATACGGACCTACGATTGAAAACCACTGAGTTCCAGAGTCTCTGTCCTCCTTGGTTTCTGCTCAATGCCGCGCCCCCCAGCAGGGCGAGACCGTTTCCTCCGCTGTCCGAGGGAAGAACGCACAGAATAATCCACAGATTCATAAATGGATCCCTCCCTCCGCGGTTAATAGAATTCTCAACGTAGAGCTCACAGTCATTTTTCACATGGGGACAGCAAGGCTCTGAGGGGGCCGGTGACCTTCCCAAGGTCACACAGCAAGTCCTGGCAGGGGGAGGGTCTCTCAACACCGCCCTTCAGAAATTGCTTTTTCCCCAAGCTAAGCTGTCCTGAAGCCTTAAACCTTTCGAGAGAAGCTCTTGTGGTTTTGATTCCTTTTTTTGCAATAGCACTTTGCATTTTCTGCTAAATTTCTTCCAGCTGTCAGGTAGGCGAGCCCCCTGATAAGGATTTCCCCAGTGTGGGAGAGAAACATTTACCAGAGGTAACAGCACACCAGGCTCCCTCCCCGGCCGTTTCTAAGCATATGGAATATATTGTGGTTGGAGAGAAATATATTTTAAGAATTTCTCCTGCATCTTTTCAGATACATTCCACCCAGGATTACTACAGGTGTCATGAAAAGTGGGCTTTTGCTCTCCCCACCACCCCGCCCCAGGAGGGGGCGGAATTGGCTCCAAGGGTGTGGGAGCCAGAACCAGCCTCTGCCGGGGGCTGCAGTAGGAGCCTGGGACCTTAACTCTCCAGGTCCCAAGGTTTGGCTGCTTCTGTTTTCCCTTGTGGGTGTATGCTGGCTGGGATCTTAGTGAGAATGATAAATATTTATTGAGTCCAATCCCCAACTCTCTCCCCTTCCCTTGTGTTGTTTCCTTCTAACCTATTATGCGTTTGGAGTTTTGGTTTGGTCTGCTTTCCCTCATGAGGGCAGCAACTTCTGTGTTGTTCCCCAGCTTCTAGAATATCGCCTTTCACGTAGTTGGTACTGGATAAATATTTGATGAATGAACGGGCTGACCTTTTCATGTTTATTCAATTACTTCGTGTTTACAACAACCTGATAGGGTAGGGACTATTATTAATCCCCATCTCAGAGGTGAGAGGAATAAAGCACAGAGAGGTTAAGTAACCTGACTCAGGTCACACAGCTTATGTGTGGTAGGTACTAGACACACGTACGGGTCTGCGTAATTCCATATCCCACGTTCTGAACAATCCATGGGAGAGACGAAAGTGTTTCAGGAGGCCAAGACTTTGAGCGGACACTCTAGTGCCCATTATATGTCAAACCCTAGGCTGGGTGTCACAGCTATAATGGTGAATAGGACACAGTTGCTGCCTACAAAGAATTTATTGTCTACTGATGGAGAGAGACTACAAGCAATGACAGTAAGAGTTATGACAGGATGCTCAGGAGACCATGGGAGCGCCGAGAACACATCTTTGCCAGAAGAGGTGACATGTCACATCATCATCTTCTTCATCTTCACCATCATTGTCATGGTCCTCAAAATTTTAACTTACTCAGGTATTTTTTTTTGTTCCACATGCCATGCTAAATTCTACACATTTTAAAAATGTAGTTCTCAAAATAACCCATCGAAATATTATTATACTCATTTTATTATACTCCTTTGATAGATGAATAAACTGAGGCATGGTGAGGTTACATAGCTTGCCCCAGTCTCAAGGTAAGAGGCTTCACTGGGAATGGGTCTCTGTTCTTTTTGGTCATGACTGGCCATTTCATTTGAGGCCCTTTTCTCTCTCCTCGATACTGTGTCATAGGTCCTTATTAAAACAAGGTCTCTACAACAGCTAGTCTGTCCACCTCTTTAGTTGTGTTTAGATGCTGAGTTCATAGCTCCTTCTGGAAGTATCTCAACCATGGCTGGTTTAAGTAGGCCAATGAACCATGCGGTTTCTTTCTGATGGACCAGTTGATTGATTGTGTAATTCCTTAATTGTAGCTGATTGCACCAGTTGATTTAATTATGCCACAACTGGTTAGATCATGTGATCCCTCAGCTCCAACTGATCATTTAAAGGACAACAGGCTAATTGTTTAAAAAGATATCAATGACCTGTGAGGACTGGCACATGAGATGAGCTCATTCTTCCATTACCGCCATCTTTTATGATAAATAAATACTTTTAGTGTACCATTTTAATTCCTTTGTTGATATTTTTAATAATTTTTTGAGTTATTTTCTTAGTAGTTGCTCTCAGGGTTACAATATACATCCTACTTTATCACAATCTTCTTTAGATCAAAACTAATTTAATTTTGGCAAAATATCAAAATTTTACTCCAAGACAGCTCCATTTTCTCCCTTTTCTTTGGACTTGATTCTTTGAAATCTGCTCGTTATGGAATGCAAAAAATATATAAAATAATCATAAAGTTTTTAAAGTATGTTGAGCATTTCTGTGAATCAGGCTCTAGGTCAAGCAGTTCTCACAGGTGATATCATTTGATCTCAAAACCGAAACGAAACCATAAGATGGTACTATAACGCTCTCCATCTTAGAGATAGGAAAAATAAAGTCTCGAAGTGTTTGAGTTGTTTGCTCAAGGAGGTACTGCAAGCAAGTGCTAGAAATGGAATTCGTCCATGCAGCATGACTCCTAACAAAAGAAGTTCAGTGCTGAGTTCTAGAGCCTGAAGTTCAAAGCTATAATGTGGCTAAGAACTGTTAGCCTTTTCCTTCACAAGCAGTATTCAGTTCAAGGGTTAATCAACACAGTGTCCACTCTGTCACCAGAGCTCGGGAGAGTGATGTCACTGACGCATCTGTCAGAAGCTCACTCATGCCCAGACCACTTCTCACTTAGTGTCCTGTACCCTTGACCCCACCCCCATGCATTCGTTTGCAAGACATTGGATGGTCCCAGTAAGGGAGCATTAAAAATGCAGCCAAGTGCAACTTGCATATTTTCCACCTTCTCAGTGAGCTGGAACTAATGGGTCAGCCCAAAGTGGCTCACAGGAAATCAATACTTTTCCCCAGTCCCTGAGCTTCACAGCGAGCCTGACTCAACTGCCCCCTCCTATTTAACCCTTCCTTGGAACCTTTGCAAGAAAGCACACATGATGACTCACAGATCGTTGTTCTTTCTCCTGAGGCAGAAAATCCCTGTGTGTTTACTCTCCCCAGAGCTCTAGCTGAGACCACTTTCCCCTCTGTCCCGCCATCTCCCAGACATATCTGCTTTGAATCATTGCCTTAGCTTATCCAGGGAGCAAGGATTCCCCTTTAACAAAAGGCAGAACTTGACTTCGGTGCTGATTCAAATCTTGGAGTAATTCCATCCCTCCTTACTCACTTGAATCCGGTGGAAGTCAATAAATAGAATGGTGAGGAAGGTGTTGATGGCTCTGACCACCCCCGCCCCAAGGACTCTTCACACACCCCATCATCTCCCCCCCACGAGAGAGATCTGTGTCATTTAACCTGCTTTCAGAATTTGAAAGCACTTTCTTTTTTGGCTCTCAAACCATTTTTTCAATTAGGATCAAACAGATCCCACTAATCTCTTTTAAAAGCTAGTACGTGACTAAGCCAGGATTCGAACACAAGTTATCTGACTTCAGAGCCCAAGTTGTGTCGTGCTGGTACCCATTACAGCCCATCGTGGGGCTACAATGCCTGCTCCTGAGTGATGTCGATGACTGTTCTGCCAAGCCCACCCTGTCAGCAGGAAGATTACTGCATTTTACGGAGGGATACGGTGAGGTGCGAGAGGAAGGAAATCTGAGCCAAAGGATCCCAAGATGGAAGAAACAGAAACGGAAGTCGGTGTTTCTTCTTCCCATGCTCACCACTCTCCACACACAGAAGCTTTGAGAACATTTCTTTCTCAGCACAAACATCCTGGCCTAGTTTGACATATAAATGAATCAGGATATAGGTTCAGAGACCCAAATTGATCGTAACTTAAATAAGCTAGTCTCTCTCTCTCTCTCTCTGTCTCTCTCTCTCATCAGTCCAAGTATAAGCCATCAAGGGCTGAAATGGCAGTTCCATGGTGTCATGTGCTCAGGCTTCGTCTATCTATTCACATCCTATTGGTCTGAACTTAGTCACATGACCTCAACTAACTACAAGGGAGGCTGGGAAATGTAGTCTTCAGCTAGATGGCCACATACCTAGCTAAAATTTGGGGGAATCCCTTACTCAAAAAAGAGAATGACTAATGGGAGACAAATAGCATGTCATGAATATTCAATTAGCTGGCAGTGACATATATTTTATACATACACACTTGTGTGTTTGAATATCCTGTATGTTCACTACCATACAGATAATCACAGATAATATCTTGCTGGGATTTTTTTCACCCAGATATTTTGTATCAGTCGAGTCCCAATAGGGAAGCCATGACACACTCAAACAAATCATTGAAGAGAATTTAATAAACCATGTAGAAGATGTGGGAAGGGTACAATACCTCAGGGCTAGCAACAGTGGTATATCAGTCTGTGTTCACTCAGGCAACTGGAATCACAGAAGTTTTTATAACATGTCTGTCTCTGTCTGGCTGGCTATCTACCTACCTACCTACTTACCTATCTATCTCTATCTGTATGTGTTTGTGTGTGTGTATAAAAAATGTAGATGTCCTGTTTAAGTGAATTCATATTTTTTGCTTGTTTTTCTTCAAGACTAATTTCTTTTGGGAATGGATGTGAGATAGACTGCTTTGAAACTGAAGACAAGTTTCCAGCCTTCCTTCTACCACTTGCTAGCTGTGTGATCTCAGAATAGCCCCTTAATCTCTCTGAGGTGTGCCGTGCTTATTTGTCAGATGGGGATACTACCACCTGCCCCAGTCTCTTTTGAGAGTCCTGATTGGAAAAGACAGATAAGAAACGGTGGACGCGCTTCCTCTGGGTAGAGAACACTCTACAAGGTCACGAACATATTGGAGAACCCCAATCATGAATTCATAATTCAACACATTTCAGCTTTTTCCTCTTTAAAGTCATAGCAACTTTTGCAAAGTCATCTTAGTAACGCCCCACTCCAAGGATTGAAATCATAGAAAATCCCTACTATGCCCTTCCGGGCCCTGTGAGATCTAATCCTGACCTATTTTTCAGCTTCGTCTCTCAGCTCATGCCATGCTCACTAGACCCCAGCCTTCTTTCTGTTCCTTGACCAGGCTGTGTTCATTCCCACCTGTCTTGTAGCTCTGGCTGTTTTCTCTGCCTAGAATCCTCTGCTCCCACATCTTCACATGACTGGCTCCATGTGATGCAGGTCTCCACTTAAATGTCACCTCCTCAGAGAGGCATTCCAGGACCATTCAGTCTAAAATTATCCTAGTGACACTCACTCCTACATCCAAACCTTGTTATATTACTTTAACAACGTTCGTCTCTCTTTGAAAACCTTAGTCATTTATTTTTTACTTTTACAGTCCACCCACTAGGATGTACACTCAATGAGAGCAGGGACTTTGCTGCGAGAATAGCATTTGGGATGTGTTAGACAGACACTCAAACGTTTATTAAATAAATGAATCAGAAGAGCATGCCTGGGAAGTGAGGAGAGCAAGCTCTGAATTATTAGTTGGCGGGTATGACAAGTACATATAAAAGGTATCTTCATTTGACTATCATGGCAGAGACTGATAAATATTCTCAATACCCCTTTCCCCTTTCTTTAGTAATAGAGCCTCTAAATTTTAGCTATACCCTTGGATAAATAGAATAAAGATTACATTTCCCACCCAGCTTTGTAGCTAGGTATGGCAACGTGATTAAGGCAAAGCAGAAATGATGTGAGCTTTTCAAGGTAATGATCTCGAAAGGAAGAGGTGTACCCTCCTCGTCCTGCCACCCTTCTCAGAAAGAAGGCTGGGATGCAGACTTGATGTCAGGAGCTGTGGCAGCCATCTTGGATCCAACAACACCATATGTTAAAGATGGCAGAGACACAAGGTGGAAGCAAGCTGGGTCCCTGACATAAATGAGCCACCAAGCCCTTGACCGCCTACCCAGATTTCTACATTTCTACAATGAAAAATAAGCATTTATCATGTTCAAGCCACTGTATTTAGAGGTCTCTTTGTTAAAGTGGCTTAATCTATATTTTAACTTATATGTCTGCTTTTCCTATAGTTTCATAGTCTAATCATTGATATTGCTATAAATTATTTCACATTCCCTAACAATAGTTGAACAGACCTCAGTTTGGGAAAATGTATTCAAGAGAAACGATCATACCCTTCATCCACATCTAGCTAAGCTCCTGACATAGACAATATTTATTGAGGTTTGGTTCTTCCTGAGATTTTGAAACACAGAAATGAGACAGACTCTTTACTCCCGGTTATCTGAAATCCCTTCTTTAAAACAAGTGCATTGGTTTTTGGTTTGCTACCTTTCAGTAATAATTTATCTGTTCTGGGAAATTCAGGAAATGGAATCTGTGGATGATTTCTAATCCAAGAGGGAGGACTTATTAGCTTTTTCTTTCAACTTTCAAGTACCATCAGAAAAGACAGCATCTAAATTTAAACCGGAACTTGAAATCTCTAGCCTCAGGGTGTGGTGGGGGGGGTTGGTGCATTACCTGTTTTGTTGAAAGGTTCAAATTTTTTTAGTGAGGTTCTTTCAATTCTCACCATATCTTTAAAAATGAACATTTTTTATTCCAGGAGGACTCCTGGAAGCTAAAGCAGGATTACTCTTTCTTAACATAACCCATTTTTTTTTTTTTTTTTTTTTTTTTTTTACAGTGTAGGCTGCTCAGATTTAAATTTCTGGGGGAGCAACTGTTTGTTATTCCATATTGCCGCAAAGGAGTCTGGGAGGCTTGGACTCCTATGCCAATTCTTTAGTGCAAAAATACCGCCTGCTAAGCTCTGTGGCATGTAAGTACATTTACCCAGATGCTACACTTCAGGGCCGCTCACTTTCCCTCCTGGGGAATGCCCAGCAATGTGTACGCGAGGCCATAAGTTTTATAAAATTGGCCAAAGGACAAACTAAGACCCTTTTCTCTTTCTATTCCAACTTCCTCTCTGTGACGCTTCCCTCATGGTCTCAGACATTTCTGGGATTCATCGAAGGGGGAGTTGAATTGGTAATATGTTTGGTTTTGGTTTAGTAGTATATTATTTTTGTGGTTTGTAGTTATTCTGTGCATAGTTACTGCCAGGCTATCCAAGTGGCTTCTAGAAATATGCCTGCTACCTAGGTTGTGGCATGAACATGTCCTATATCACCTGGCACCCAAATTATGTGAGCAGTGGAGGAAAAAATTTGCTGGAGGAGAGATTGATTTTCCAGAGTGACTATGTAAATAAAATTGTTTTTATGAAGAGACAGAGCATGCAGCTCTCCAAAGTGTAGGGGGAATATTATATAGCGTCAGGAAGTTCATTAATAAAATTACTGTTATTTTAATGGATTTTGTGCCATTTATATTTGTCAGCTTTTGAAAATTTGTTGTGATCTCTTTCATCGTGTTAAATAAATATTCACTTTCATACTTAACTGTGCACCCATAATTTTATTTTATTCTTAAGTGGGCCTCCTGAATAGTGTAAACTTCAGTCCCCACAAACCTTGAACTTTCCCCTGGTTATGGGGTGCCCACAATGGTTTAAAAAGAGAACAGTGAGACTTGTTCTGAAGCATCGTATTGACTAGAGCTTTCATTTTATAGCGTTTTACAGCATTCGTTTTACAGATACTTAAAAAATTCTCTATCCTGGGAACTGGTAAACTGCAGCCCGTGAACCAAGTGTGGCCTGCTGTCTATTTTTGTAAATAAAGTTTTATTGGAACACGACTACATTCATTTGTTTGCACGTTGCCTACGGTTGCTGACACGCTACAATGACAGCGTTGAGTAATTGCACCCAAATCTCTGGCATGAAAATTTAAAACATTGACTATCTGGCCCTTACAAAGGAAGCTGACCCCTGCTCTATGCCATGGGCCCCTCAAAGAGGGCTGATGGCAAGCCATGCCCCTAAGGGGTCAGATCAATGTCTTGTTCACATAGCTGTCCGGAGGAGTCATGAGGCTCTCTCACAGACCACACTCAAGTCAGGAAATGTCCATTAGAACTACCCTTTTCCAGTTGAGCATTGATTATATTTCCTTTCTCCCATTCCAACACTTCTAATGGCTCCGCAGTGCCCACAGGACTCTTTAGCCAGGTGTCTGCATTCATCCACGATCAAGCTGCATCTCATCTCTCAACCATCCTCTCCTATTCTCCTATATATTCTCTCTTCTGGCCACGTGGTCACTGTGCCTTGGTATCTATTGACCACAAGAAGAAAGTTGGGGAGCTGGGAATCAAACCCTGAACTACCTGACTCCGAAATCGACATTTTTAAACCACTATTAGACTGTTCTGCTGGCAGAGAATTATTTCTAGAATATCAGATAGTAGCTGGGGACAATATCACCCAGATAAAAACTACATTTCCCAGTCTCCCTTGCAGCTGTTCTGGCCAATGAGATGTGAGAGCGAGTGACATGTACAGCTTCCTGGTTGTGCCGTGGAACAGCCCGGATGTGTCCTTTGCTTCCTCTTTCTTCCTTCCTGGCCGAGTAAGCAGCAGCCCTCTTAGACCGTGGTGGTGAATCCTCATGTCGAAGATGACAGAGTATCCCAAGGCAAAGAGCTTGGGGTCTCTCGCCCTGTGAAGCCACCCTCATAGCCCTGTATCCCTTATTTCAGTCTTTGCTGTAGAGGTTAAACCTTTATCCTGACTACTAAATAGCCCTCCCATCACCATCACTCCTATCAATTTCTACGGGTTTCTCTTCTGAGGTGGATGCAGCGAGAGGCTGATGGAATGACGCTATGGGCTGGAAAGCCTTTGAAGCGACTTGCAAGGCAAAGAAACAGACACACCAGATTCTCTCAGTGCCATCAGCTTTCACAGAGCAGCCGCAGCCACATTCTCAGATCCCAGATCCAGATCTTAGAGCAGCCGCTTTGGGAACACACCCGTTCGTCCAGGGCTCATTCCTCTGGGTAGGGCCATATTACAGGCAACATAAACAGGGCTGACTGTTTCCATCGCAACTTCACGCTTTGCAGGAAGGAAGTTGGAAGTTGGACAAGGGACAGGTTTTCCCCTAGGGGAGAAGCGCAGGCTGCTTTAGACCCTTCTTGGAGTGGATTAGGTTGGCTCCTTCTCAGCTGGGATTCCTAAGTGTCATGCTTCAGAGCGAACAGGCTGAGGATTTGCCTCACCGACCCTCCGTCCATTTCCTCCTACTTGGCTGTTCCGGGGCCCTCCTTCCTCACAATCGGTCAAGAGCAGCAGTGAGTGGTGTTTTGCGGAAAGGCTCTACTACCACAAAATGCTTTTCCAACCCAGGGGTTACACTGCCTAACATTCCATCAGCAAGAAATGAATAACTTTGGCTTAAACCTTACCTTCTTCCTCTCCAGTCCTCGTTTATGGGGAAAGAACAGCTGGCCCTATAAAAATAATTGGAGCTACAATTTACGTTGACTGGGTTTCAACTTCTAAATTCTGCACAGTACTTGGTAGAGAGAGCCAAGAACAGGATCGCCCCTGTTTCCCTAGCAGAGTTTGGGAATGGAAATGCCTTAGAAAGAAGCAGAATATGGGTAGCTCATTAGCATCCCAGTGTGAATTGAACTACCAGGTCCGGTCTTCCCAGGTCGGGCAACTCTCTCTTCCTGTTCAAGCCCCAGGGACCCGGGGACCACCTTTGCTATCACATTTAAAGACTGAGCTGATTTAGGCTCCTGAAGGTGTCCGGTACATTGTTTGGTTTACAACGTGGGCTCAGTTAAGTTTGTTGAATGAAAAATAATAAGTCAGTGAGGATCCCAGAAGGAAAAATGATGTCACAAATTGGGTAATTTGAAGGGAATTTAATAAGGAGACTATTTATGGAGGTTTGCGCAGGATGCAGAGATACTATAGGGAGCTGGGAGTGTTTCGTGAATAGTAATAGCAAACTGGGCAGGGTTTCCTAGGTTTAAAGGGATGAGAGGAAGCAGCAGTTATTGGAACTCAGAAAGAGAAACTCATGTGGAGACAGCTACTTTGAGAGGAGTCGTGACTCTTGGTTGAGGTCACCTCCAGCCCAAGGCAAATGCCCCAGAGTCAATACTGCAACCTAACTCTGCTTTTACCTTCCTGCTGGGGCTTCCTATTAGCTAAACCCAACCAGAAGTTGGCAGACATGGGTGCAATCCATTGGTGTAGTCCAGGCACAAGAGCAGGATGGAGCAGGGTAGAGAGTGGACCTAGGGCATATGGGAAATATCTGCCACCAGGAGATGTGAGCAATGCCCAGTACAATTAGAACGTCTAGAAATGACCATCATTCAGCAGAACCCCTCCCAGCATGACATCATGTTCAAGGGTAGAAAATGAATCAAAAGAGTAACAGGTAACAATTATTGTGTACTTGCTGCATTAGACATTTTACACGTTATCTTATTCAACGTTCGCAACCAGCCGATGAGGTAAGCACTCTTCTTACTCCGTTTTACAGAAAAGGACACAAGTCATAAAGAGATTAAGCCATCCAAGGTCAGCACCGTTAGCCAGTGTTGCTGGGGGGCCCTCTGAGATGAAGCTGGGCATGGAAGAGTTTACTCAGAGCACCTGTGGAAGGGAGGAGAAGGGTTTGGGGGTGGGGTGTCAGAACAGGTTGAACTGGGACTGAGGCTCAAAGCCATAGCTGACTGCATGGAAAGTTCTGGAACTGGAATGGCCTTTTAATGTTGTCTCAAGCTGGGCCCAAATACTTGGGCCTTTGCAGCTCTGTCACCATTGGCCATCGGATGTGGGCCACCTCCAAAAGAGCATCACCGTGTGACTGACAGCTGAAAGCTCTCTACAGACAGCACTTCCAGCATCTGTGGATGCCACAGCATCTCGGGAGCAAGGGGCAAAGCCAAGATCTTTCTTCTGAAAAGACAGTGCTTCTGTATCACTTTCCTTAGAATAAGATGCAGTCATACTAAGCATCACAGGGTCGGCTGCAAGCAGACCCTGACAGTCACTTCACGGGACAACCTCTTCCGTAAGCTCATTCCCCAGCATGGCAACCATCAATGGTTTATTTCCACTTCTGGCTGGTATGTGAGTCCTGGGGCTCACTCACTCCAGTGTTCATTCTGTTCGCTTTCTTGGAATGCGACTGAATGTACGGAGTCTTGGAATATTCCAGGCCAACCTGTACAAATCCATCTCTAGTTATCCGCCACCTCTCTCTCTTTGTTGGACCTGTATAGCAGAGTCTCTTCTATGCAGTGGGGATCTTCTAAAGTCAAAACGACTCATGAAAATTCCCCAGAAGGTGACAGTCTGATAACTTAATACACTGTCTCCCAATCAGTCCTAACAGGTCAGTTTTGTTCCCCAGTGGTGGAACAGATGGCTGCTCGTGTGAGCATTGGTGAAGCAAGGGGCTCGCCAAACTTAGGGGCCAGGTCGGAAATCTTTAAACTCTCGAGTTGCACTCAAATTGGTGAGAGGCTCACGGGAGGTGAGGAAACTGAGTCTCAGAGAGGTGCCTCAACTTGCGCAGTGTCTCA
Organism: Pteropus medius; assembly: GCF_902729225.1. Taxonomy (NCBI): domain Eukaryota; kingdom Metazoa; phylum Chordata; class Mammalia; order Chiroptera; family Pteropodidae; genus Pteropus; species Pteropus medius. Next base: position 1,541,420 of record NW_024343733.1, on the reverse strand, counting down.
CGGAGGCATGATCAGCATCTGAACCTCAGATCCGTTGGCCTCGCAGAATCGGAGCTCTTGGATGGGTGACGTCGGCGAGATGACCAAGGGTCTAGGGAAGACGGGGACAGCCTCAGGGAGAGAGATGGAAACCATGCCCCCTTCCTCACCCCGTCCCCCAGCTCTGAACTCATCCCGGTGGGGCCAGCGAATTGGGTCAGACAAATCAAATATACAAAGCCCGGCCTTTGATTGACTGTCTTATCTAATGTGCCTTCTCCTCCCCTAGACAGCTGGGTCCTATCAGATGGGTGGGGGCTATCAGAGAGGCATGAGCCTCTCCCCGCTGGCCTTTGAATCCATGGGAAACCAGGAGAGATTGGGACACAGGGTGACTTCTTTAGAAGGGGAAGGGGGTGGGCTGTGTCGGTGGCAGCCTGCTCTAGACACCATGTCCTCCATTAAAACCAAATGGATGGATGTTGTTCTTGAATCCCTACTACATTCTCTGCTGGGCTATATTCTCGGTCTTCTCTCCACCCTCAGATCAGAAGAGACACAAAGTATCTGTTCCAATTTATGCGGAGGCTTCCCCCAGCCCCCCGCCATCTCACCATTCAAACATAAAAGTTTTTTTTTTTCTTTTTTTCTACGAACAGTAGTAGAAACAAACTTTTGTGGCTATCTTGGCTTCCTAGAATAACTGTGTCTTTAAGGGCTGAGACCCCTTGCTTAAGCCAAAGTATAGCAGCCCGAAGGATAAAATTCAGGAGCCGTCAAAGGCGGGTGCAGACATGTTGCGTGTACATGCCGCATGCATGGATGTGGGTGGATGTGGGCGGGTACTTGCCCTCCCCCGACCCAAGCTTTTTGCTCAGGTAAACACTAAATGATGGGCGCATTTAGCACCGTATATCGTCATCATTAATGTCTATTCCAAAATTCTTCTTTGTATCATCCAGCAGCTTAAACTCTTTCCTTATCATCCATGTTATTGAAACACATTGATTCTGTTTTCCAAAATCTTATTTCTAAAGTCATATACACTCCATGTAAAAATATTGGAAAACCCAGAAAGAAATCACCAGGTGTCTCACAATCCTTAGACTAGTAACGTGGGGAGGAGGATAAATACTTGGTTCTTTTTTCTCATAGATAATATTCTTTTTAATGGGGAAATACTCTGTATATTGATTTGTCCTCCGCCATTTGCATTTCATGATGCCACACACACGCTTTCCCTTGCCAACGTATGTTCCTCTGCAGGGTCACTCGTCTTAGCTGAGTGGGCTGTCGTTGAGAGGCTGGACCCTCTTCACTAGTCCTTTCTTATTGATCATTTTGGTTGTGTCCAGCCCCCATCAATAAGGTCATCATGACCTTCGCCCATATCGTCCAATTCGGGGGCCTTGTCCTCAACTCGAAAGGGACCTGCCTGTTTCTGATTCCCTGCTTCATATCTGGTCCTTGCTCTGTGCTTGGTGCAGGGTATGAGTTCGGTATATGCTGGCTGACATTTATTCTCTTTCTGGAAAGCCCCGAATCTCTCTGGAGCAAATAACTTTCTGCCTCCTTCTCCGGCTTCTTTTTCTCCTTACCTCTTTCTCCTTCTCATCTTCTTTCACCTTCTCTCCTTCTCCAACTTCTGTTTACTTCTCTCATGCCTTAAGTCCGCAGAGAATCCTTGCCTACCCAGAGCATTGTAGAAACAGGCTGTGACTTCTCATTGCTCTCCAGGAGTTTAGGACTCCCTAGACTAAAACAGGGGGTTCCCTAACTTCTAACCAGCAGGATCACCCAATGGGCTTGTTGAAACATGGATGGCTTCCCCCACTCCCAGAGATTCTGACTCAGCAAATCTGGGAGGGGCCCAGGGATGTGCATTTCTTACAAGTTCCCAGTGTTGATGCTGCTGCCCCAGAGGCCACGGCTTAGAGCACAGCCCCTCTTGGCTGATCACAGGCCTGGTAGGTGAGCCGGGAAAGCCCAGCCTCTGAAGCCAAGCTCTGCAACCAACTCGGCAGGTTGCCTTAGGCAACCGGGTTCAGCCTTTTCTTCTGTACAAAGGCAACAATGAAAGCGTACCTATCGGGATGATTGTAAAAACACCATTCGAAACTGCATTTGGCACAGCATCTGACATGAGGATGGTGCTCGCCATATGTGATGATGTCGTAAGTGTATTCGGGCTGCTGGAACAAAATACCATGAACTGGGCAGCTTAGAAATGACAAACATCTCCCACAGTTGTGGAGGCCGGAAGTCCAAGATCATGGTGCCAGCAGATCTCGTGTCTGGTGAGAGCCCACTTCCTAGACTTATATTTTTGGGAAGGCTCCAGCCTTCATCCAGAAACCCCAGGATTTTCAGAGATTCAATTAGAATGGCATAAGAGAACCAACCACAAAGATGGTGAGAAAGGGGTTCAGTGGACCCAGATGCTACGGAGGTGGCCCCAGCCTGGCTGGCTCTCGTCTCTGGGGGCCATTCCTCCTTCCTCGATGTAGACAGCAGCACTGAGCATGGGGAGAGAGGTTGAAAGTATAGAGATAAATGCTAATCTCTAGTATAAACATTTCTCAGGGCTGGACACTCTCCGAATGTGCCATAATCCCCCACCGGGGAGGGGATGAGATAGCTCGGGAGGCCAAGGCTGATGTGGGGAAGAGCGAGAGAGATTGGGTGGAGATGGGAAGGGCCAAGAAAGCCCAGCATTTATGTACCCGACAACCCTGGGAGCAGCCCGACTGGAGGCAGAGGGAATCCTCGGATAGGATAGGAGAGAAGGACTGTTCATGGTGAGGCAAACGGGGGCTTCGAGGACCCTCCCCTCATGTGTCACAGGGATGCCCAGTCTGGGCACTGTTCATAGGAGGTGTGCAATCCAGCTGGGCGACTTTGGGAAAGTTATTTGTCCTCTCCGAGCCTCTGTTTCCTCCATTTTTATAGGAGCATAAAGATAGTCGTTGCCTCATAGAGCTGGAGTGAGGATGAAATGTGATCTTGCATATAAACTGCTGAGCACAGTGTTGGACATAGATTCTCAGTAAATGCTGGCTATTAATTAAGTCTACACCAGCGATGGCAGGAGTACCTATTGGCCATGGAGGCTGGTCTTTTCCAAGGATGCCTGCAATATTTCTTGTCCATCATGTTCTTTTCTGCCATGTCACCTGGCTACTCTCCCACCAGATTCCCGTTCCTTTGAATCTAGATGGCCTTAGGGACCCTATTTATAACCAAGGCAATATGGCAGAAGTGACACTGCATGACTTCCAAGGCTGAGTCTGCAAAGGTCATGCGGCTTCCACCTCTTTCTCTCGGAATGCTTCTTCTCTGGATGTTCCCTCGTGGAACCCCGCTGCTATGCCGGAGAAGCCCGAGCTCCATGGAGAGGACACGTGTAGGTGCTCTGGTTGACAGTCCCAGAGTCCCAGCTGAGCCTAGCATTCCAGTCATCCCCACCCAGGCGCTAGACATGATTAAAGAGCTTCCAGATGAGTCCAGCTGTTCAAGTCACCACTAGCCATTTGTCTTCCCAACTGAAGCTTCAGACATTGTGGAGCAGAGATAAGTCGCCCCCACTGTGTCCTGTCTGAATTCTTGACGCACGGTGATCTGCGGATCCTGTGAACCTAATAAAATGATTCTTGTTTTACTCCATTAATTTTAGAGTGATTTGTTATGCAGCAACAGATGGCTAGAATATGGGCTGATGAGGTTCAGGTATCTTATGGCACAAACTGGTCAAGAACTTCTTACCCCTTTTGTTGCCTGATTGAAATTCCAGAATCGTGAAGCCCCATGCCTAACCCCAAAGTGTGTTGGAGGGTATTTGAGCTCACAATGCCCCTGATCATATACTAAGGATCCTGACAAGGGGCTGGGCACTTGAGGAATTTGCCTGGTAGGATACTGTCTCTTCTTTATCTCTTTTCATCTGTGGTAAGCCATTGTGTCCTTATTTATGCTCATCCAGTGTTGTCATGACCTTGGTGACGAGAAACACCACCAATAACACAAATTATAAAGACGGGTGGATAATATCACCTTAGAATAACATCTCATAGGGCACCATTTCACAAAGAAGTTTCATATGATAGTTTCAAAAACAGGCTATCCTAACTGACAAGTGATAATAATAATAATAATAATAGTAATAATAATAGCAATAATAATTGTATCTGTTAGAATTTTGCATCGCGAGTCCCAGAAAACTTAAACCTCAATGGCGATTGATTGGCTAACATAGCTAAAAAATCTAGTGGATTGAGGAATGGTTTGAACCAGAGACTGGGTGGGTCTCTCTGTCTCTCTCCCTCTCTGTGTTCAGTCTCCCTCAGTTTTGGCTTTCTCAAAGTAGTGGCCTATGGGAACTCTAGGTTTATGTGCTCACTACAGCACATTAAGAGAGCGTGCTTTTCCATGCAAACACCCAGCGAATATCTACAATGCCTCTGTCCCATTGGCTCTAAGAGGATCACATGGTGTCTGCCAATCAATCCCCAATGCAGGAAGGGGCTGTGATTGGTCATCCTGAGTCACATGCTCATTTCCATGGCTGGGGGCGGGGCCAACAGCACTTAAGTTACATGGACTGAAAGCAGGGCACCGGGCAGTTCCTCAGAGGAAAATCACAGTGTTGTTAATAGAACAAGGAGTATGGTTGAGTGGCCCAAGCGTAGGCACATGGACCACGGCAACCACTAACTGAGTGGCTGGATTGAGCCAGGCTCAACCTGTATTGTCATCATGTAATCTGTCAAGTCATTATGATCTCCATTTTGCAGATAAAGAAACCAAGTCTCAAAGAGACCAAGCCATTTGCCTAGGGTCCCACAGCGAGAGAGCTGGGATCTGAACACTGTCACCTGACTGCAAAAAAGCACGCCTTGCCAAAAAAAGTCCTCCACTCCTTTTGTTCACCAGAAAAACAGAATTAAAAACAAAACAAAACAAAAAACCCAAACGCTTGTAATGAATGGCATTCTTACAATCAACACACAGTGTGGGGTGAAGCTCGATCCTGCCATAAGACACCGATTCCATCCTTTTCTCCAACCCCTCCCCCCCCAGCAAGCATTCTAGAACTCAGTAGGGAAATGAGATTAATTCATTATAGGATAAGGCCTTAAGTTCTGTAATAACCCTGGCGTATCACCAGCTTCAACAGTCACTGTAGTAAATATTGCTGCAATTGTTCTTACCTGCTCTCACCTGATGGTGGGGTTAGGGCAGATTTTTCACTAGATTGAAACTAGAATCTATTTTTTTTTAAGTGAAGAGTTGCAGCTGGTGGGAGATTAAGTTCTAAGTCCAGGAGAAACTCGAAAACCAAGCAGACCTGAAACACCCCTTTACACACCACTGTCCCTCAGGTAGAGAAAGTTTGGTATTTCTTCATTTGAAGCGGCTGGCTGGGGTCGTGCTGTACCAGATACCATCAGCTTAAGCTTTAGAACCATCCTTGGCACACAGGAACCGAAAAGAACCCAGGAGACCCAGATCCCACCTTGCGCCTTGTTCTGCCCACTTTGGGGCAAGTGCTCATTAAGCTAAAGGATAGGCAGGCGAAGAAACAGACTCCAAGAGGTCACCACGACTATTTAAATTCTTTTCTTCTCTCTGGCTGTGTTTCCCAATACATGTATGATGCCACCTCACTGTCTTAGGTCTTTCAAATTATGGCGTTTGAATTTCTCCCAACGCCCATAGCTTGTGACATGTGCTCTGTCTGAGCTTGGGCCAAATGTATATCATGCAGTGAGCACCGGTGTGCATTTCAGCTGTGACAATCCTGGCGAGAGGCGAGGTCTGAAGGAACAGGCTGCAGCCACCTCGCCCCGTGTCCCGCAGCATCCCAGGCCCTCGCTGGCTGGTGTCCACGGCCCACTCCCTATGAACTGTCCTTACCGTGGACAGTGGGCCTGGGAGGAAAGCAACGAGTCCACCTCCCACCGCTCGCCTTCAGGGACCGGCTGACTTGATGGCCATTAACCAGCAAAGCCACAGCAGCCATAAAATTAATTTCCTTCCTAATATATACAAGACTTTCTCTTGGAGGAGTATGGGCCGATTGGATCAAAGTGTGTAAGTGGTGTGCTTATGCTATCAGTTTCAACCCCTTAATGCCCTCCTGTCAAAACAAAATCCTCAAGAAAGGCTTTGAGGGGAATCACATGGGCATAATGGCTTTCCAAAAGAGAGCCCTAAGTACTTGGTAACATATACAGAGCCGACTATTAGATCGGCTGGTGTAATTGTCCTTATATTTTAATGTAAACACGCGTATATTAGCTGGGTGCTTCATCCCTCAGCAGACACGGAGGGGCAGGGCAGGCGGGAAGGAGGGTGGCTTTTGTGGAATGCCGGAGCGGGGGCCGTGGGAGGGGAGGCTGCGGGAGGGAGGGGACTCCCAAAGAGGGAGGAGGGCCGGCGAGGGCCGATCTGGCTTTTATTAATAACACGAATGCCTGGCTCCTGGGTGGTACTTTGAGCTTTTGTTTTTCCCAGAGAACGTTCCAGCCTCGGTTTTGCTTTGCGCTGGAGGCAACCTCTGCCAGGCAGATTGGGGAGGGAGGACCCACTTCATGGATGGGGAAACCGAGGTTCACAGAAGGGTTTTATAACCTGGCAGGAAGTAGATGCACGCTCAGAGAGTCGCTTGAAGGGGGTATTCGCAAAGGTGTGGGCTGGGTTACGGGAACCAATGGTGGAGAATCCCGAAGGTAACAAGGACCGGGAAATCATCGCCACCTTCAGACCCACTGGGACAGGTGACATACAGGTTTCCACACTGTCTAGAAAAAGCCACAACCTATGGTGGAGGAATGCAGCCAGTGCCAAACCCAGGAAAGGCTGGCACAGAGGGAGTCGGGGGAATTCACGCGTCCATCTCTCTCCTCCCACCCTCTCCTATTGGTCTCCCATCGGCAAAGTCCAACAGGAAGCCAGAGGCCAGAGGAGCCTGGATTTGGGGCACAGCCTCTTCAAGCACAGACGGCAAAGAAAGGTAGATGGCAAATAAAGAATTTCCAGCTCCAGGTTCAGAGGGACGATTGGGAGGCATCCTCAGTCTTTCTGCTCCCCAGCCTGGTTCTTCCCAAACAGTGAGTGACAGCTACCAGTGGAGGAATCAGTCCATCCTTCTCAGAGGCAAACCTCCGAAGGCCGGGGACAGGCTAGATTTCATGACACCCAGTGGGTCGGAAGGTAGGATTTGGAAAACATTTGAAAGTTTCAGACTCTGGCTTCGTTTTACAAATCCGCCAGTGCTGGGGCGCTGAGGTTTCTCTGTGGGGAGGGAGCATGTTTTCGCCAAGTGAATATAGATAAGAGGTGGGGTGCCTGAAGCCTGGGTAATAATAGAATGACAGCTGATGATTCATCGGTGCTCTTCACCGTCGGTTGATAGTACGCTGTCCAGCCTTCCCTCCTGTGCTTGGACAGCATCCCCGCCCTCGCCCCGGGGTCGCCTGCTGGAATGGAATTCCTGGAGCCCTTGACCTAGCTTGTGTGCAGCGGCTGCCCCGAATGCACGCGTCCACGTGACACGTGGCGTGCCAAAGGGTCCCTTGCATCAGCTCATTTCATCTTCACGTCCTCACAGCCACCCCAGGAGATCTACGACCGCATCTGCATTTTGCAGGCAGACACTGAGGCTTGGCTCAGGATCACAGAGAGGCAGTGTGGGGCAGTGGTTAGAACAGCTAGAGAAGCCGGTGGGTGGCCAAGATTCAAATCTCGGCCCTGCCGCGAACCAACTGTGGGAGCTCGGACAAGTCACACGGCCTCTCCGTGCCTCAGCTTCCTCATCTGTCAACAGGGGATGCTAATGGTGTCCACCTCGCAAGGTTCTCACAAAGATCGAATCAAGGACTTTGAAGAGTGCCTGCCTCATAGCAAATTCTGTCTGAGTGGTGGCTCAGAGAACGCTCTCTGGTCAAACTAAGATAAATTGCCCAAGGTCACAGAGCCAGAAAGTGGCAGTGCTGGTGTTCAAACCTGCATCCCAAAGCAGATCCTGGATCCAGGGTTGAGCTGGACTGGTACCATTTCGCAACAGCCAACTTTGAATTTTAGGACTTTTGTGAACCAGTTGTGAAATGCAGCCACTATTAAGCAATTAAATGATATATGTTCAGTTAAATAAATTATGTTAAAAGCAAAGGCACTAAAGACTTAAAAGTGATCACTCCCTACGTTCTTAGGTCATTTATACGCTGTGTGGAGAAAACCCTCCATAGTGGGGCGTTACTGAGCATCGCTTCCTACCTGTGCCAGCCGTGGTGGCAGTATTTACATGGAACTCAGCAAAGGCTACAAATCAGGGCTCCCCACCCCAGCCCCGACACACAGAGAGTCGTCGCTAGACACGTGTAGTACATCACAGCCTGGAACCCGAACCCCTTGTTTCGGTAGGTTTGGGGGGTGGGGTGGGTGGGCATCTGTCCCTGACATCACCTCATGCCTGATAAAAGGACACTGGAATTGGTGGGGGTAACTTACAATGGGCTAGATCGATGCCTCCGATGACATCTGGCTGTTCGGGCCAGGGTTTGAAATGTTTCTCGGGAGGCAAGGGTCATGGGTGGGGTCGAGGAGGCGGTTCATTCCTGGGCACTGCCACCGTCTTTCTCTCAGCGTCCTGCCCCCGCTTCGGGCACATTCCTCGCCTGGTGATAAGCGTGGCTCCATCTCGGCATTTTCCCATCGTGCTGACAGTTTTAAACCAATAGATTTATGAACTTTTAAGTAATAGAAATATTTAAGGCAGACCTATTTGTCTTATCTGCAAAGACAAGAGCACTGCTCTTCAGAGCGGGGAGGGGGGAAACGTACATTTGTAAAAGGGAGTGATGGTGTTGACCACGGCCTGCAGGGGTGAGAGACAAGGTCCCTTGACTGCCCAGACACCACCCTTGGCTGCTGCCCAGCTCCTAGGCCTGGTTCACCAACCTTCTCGCCGATTCCGAATGTCAGAAATTCTCCCAATCACCCTCTTTCTTTCTTTTCAAGGTAGTTGGAGTCAGTTTCTCTTGCTGCTTCCAAACACCCCAGCGAACACGACGACAGTGAGGGAGGTGATGATTACCGCAATGGCTAACATTTATGGAGCATCTGCTATGCGACAAGCTCTGCACGAGGGGCTCTAGACACATGATTCTATTTGATGCCCTGGAAACCCCAGGAGGAGTAGATGCTGCCAGGGAGGCTGGGGGCGGGGGGTGGGGGAGTGAGGAGGGAGAAGACCTAGGTTTTGTGGGATCTGAGGCTTATTCATTCAATTAAGAAAAAAGATGAAATTACCATTTTTGCAAAAATCATATACCCTGTGAAAACATCGCTAGCGTCGTGAGGGAGCCTGTGAGAGTGAGGAGCCTGTGATGCTTAATATTCATGATCTCCGTTTTACAGATGAGGAAACGGAGGCCCCGAAGGGTGAAGTGACTCGTTCAAGGTCGAATGGTAGAGGCGAGATTGGAACCCGGGCCTGACTCCAGAGACTTTGCTCTTAATCATGACTCCTTCTCACTTCTCACTCCATCATCTTGCCTTTGCCACCTGGCTGGCATCTTCTCATCGTTTCTCCAAAAGCCACCCTTTGGACCAGTATCCAGGAACATCACAGCCAGAGAATGATCAGAGGGAAATGACCCACACGGGGGCCGGGGGAGGAATGGCCAGAGGGTCAGAGGAAATCAGAAAAATCTAGAAGAAAGTGAAGGAACCAACAGAAGCCCTGGGGGCCCCAGTGAAAGCCTGAAGCGGAGATGGGTGTTATGGTTTAGAAGCAGACAGGTCAGTACAGTGGCCAAGCCACCAATGATGGCAGAGTGAACAGCTTCTCAACTGCCCAGGTTTGGATCTTGGTTCTCCCACGGAGGACGTAGATGGTCCTGAGCCAATGACCGGCCTTTCCTGTGCCTCCGTTTCTCCACAGAGACCGTGGGGACAATGATAGTACTGACGTCAGAGTTGGTGAGAAGTTTGGACGATTCTATGCACATTAAAGTAGTTAGAAAAAGCGCCTGGTGCAGTAAGTGCCGGGGAGGTGTCAATAATTAATATCAACCTATCAGATCTGTGTGATCAGCACGCTTGACTCCAGGTGCTTCATGTCGGGCCGACATTCCATCCTCTCCCCTCCAAAAATACAAAAACTCCTTTGGCTCCTCCTAAAGAGAGCTGACAGCCACACGGTTTGGGATGTTTTCAAAAAGCCGGGAAGGACGTTAACTTACGGTTCCTCAGCAGACACGGCTACGGGTCAGTAATCAATACCTACTGTGTGAGTGTGAGGAAATAGCTCCTACGAGACACCCCGATGCTGCATATATTTATTAAAAATGTGTTCCCCATTACCGCGATTCTGCAAACATTAAGACGCTGTCTTCACTTCAACAGAGCTCGCAACACGAGGCCGCCGTGTGATATACGGGCTTCCTGCCTACCCGTGGCTTCTTTGTTTGGGGTTCTTTGTTCCCTGCCTTGTCGGTAGTTAGTGGCTTAGGCATGAGGCACTAGACATTGGGTCACAAGATCGGGGAGCTCAGAGTTAGAAAGCACCTCCAGGGAGGAGGTGAGTGGCGTGTTGTAGAGAAAGGACACAATTGTTAGAGCCAGATGATGATCTAGCCCATAGGTGTCCTTAGCATTCATTAAGTCATTAATCTATTAGTCATTCATTCATTCACTCATTCATTCATATATTCATTCATTTATTTATTCAACGTGTATCTGTTGGCACTGTGGCAGAGAGACCAAGGGTGGCCCCAAGATTGCTGACCCCACTGCTCATGCCCTTTATAACCCTCTCGAGTGTGGGTGTGACCCGTGATTCTCTTTTAGCCCATAGGACATGGCAATGATGAAAGGCAGTGCTAAATTAGTTGATTCTTGAGTTCGTCGAAAGGGATATTATTTGGGGTGGGCCTGACTTAATCAGGCGAAAGCATTCATAACAAGGACTGGACCCATCCTGAGGTCAGACCTTCTCTTTCCTGCTGGCCTTTAAGAAGAAAGCTGCCATAACTTACACAACAACAAAGAAATGAATTCTTCCAACCACTTGAATGAGTTAAGAAGCAAATTCTTCTCCAGTAGTGCCTCTAGATGAGAGCGTAGCCCAGCTGACACCTGACTGCAGCCTTGTGAGAGCTGGATAGAGGACCCAGCTAAGCGGAACAGACATCTGACCCAAGGAAACCATGAAATCATAAATGTGCATTGTTTTAAGATTCTACATTTGTGGTAACTTGTTTCGAAGCAGAAGAAAACTAGTACTATTATTTACCATGCATCAGATGCTGTAAAAGATGTTGAGGATAAAATAATACACTGAATAGTCTCTATCTCATGTTCTCATTGGTTTCCAGTCTAGTACCATGCCAGGTGCAGTGGAGATACTCAATAAAGGTGGTATTGGCTGTAGACCTGGGTAGTCATCTAATTTTTTTATATGTGATCTGAAGCAAGTCTGTTTCCTCATGTGACAAATGGAGACAACAAAATTTGCGTTAGGTGGACATTGTGAGTGTGCTTTGAAAATCTAAATCACTGAGCAAATATAAGTTATTACAGTATTTTCATTGAACTGATTGTTTTTCTCTGGCCTTACACATTGTACTCAAGCACATTAAGTATTATTACCCCTTGTTCACAGATTAAATATAGGAGAGACTACGTGTGTCTACCCCCAATATCTGTTTTCTTCTCTTTCCTTGGTAATAAAGACTCTAATTTTTAGCAAGGCACATGGCTATCCAGAATAAATACATTTCTCAGTCTCCCTTGCGTAGAGATTGGCTATATGTCTAGGCTTTGACCAACAAATAAAAGTAGAAATGTTATGTGGCACGTTGGAGAACTATCCTCAAGGGATGGGGCTACCAGATAAAATAGGAACTGTGTGATAGATAACCTGATATATATATATATGTAGCCCCTTCTCCTCCTTTCTTTATGCTGCTGCTTGCAGTGCGATGGCTGGAACGCCAGCAGCCATTCTGGGCCATGAGGATGAGGCCACACTTTGGGGATGGTGGAATATTGAACTGGGAGGAGTTTGAGTTCTTTGGGCTGTTCGAGTAGAGCCGCCAGGCCAGTCCTGCACTGACCACCTCTGGGCTTATTTTACATGAGAGAAGAATATACATCTATTTTGTTTAGGCTGTAGTTATTTGGGTGTTCCTATTTCATGTAGCAGAACCTAACCCAAATTATAACATGGCCCCTCCAACAGTTAGGAAGAACTAAAGTAGGTATTCCTCCTATTTAGTGAATAATAATAATTGTTTTTAATCAAGTGTTTGATGTATATCAGGCACTGTATTAGACTCTGCAAATATTGTCTCTAAATAGTACAATAATTTCAGGAGGAAGATATTATTATCTTTGCTTTGCAGATACGTACACTCAAGCACAGAGAGGTAAAGTAACTTGCCCAAAGACACATAGCCCATAAGTAGCAGAATTAAGATTTGAACCCCATGTCTGACTGAATTCAAAAGTCCTTTCCCTCCGCTTTTAAAACTTAGATATTTTTCCAAACTGCTTTTTGTTACCTTTTTTTGAACCTTCATTTTCTTTATGTCAGGATCCAAGGGAGACAAAAGAAGTATTTCCTCAGCCTGAGTCTCATAATCACTGAGTTTAATTACCAACTTCTCAACGTCACAAAGCAATCCCTCAGAACCGGCATTATTTGCCCCTATCTGAGAAAGGCTGGGCTTATCAGTGAGCTTCGCTGTCAGAAAGAACGAGAGGTGTCCACAAGAGTCGTCCATCAGTCGTGGGTCCTTGTTTCACAGATGGGGGGACATGAGATGGAGAGAGAGCCGAGGAGTCTGCCTAAATTAAGACAGTGAGACAGTGACAAAGAGGGACACAAACTCAGATGTCTTCACCCCACCCAGAGCCTTCTTACCACACAGAGCTGCCTCCTGGAGGGAAAACTAAGAAGGCAAGGGACATCTGTAACTGCGGAGGGGCCAGAGCAAGAAAGGGAGGGGGGCGACGATGCACCCACCCGCTCACGACCTCTGACATCAGAGCCTTCACCTTGGCAGAACCAAAGCTGAAGTGCCCACCCGAGGAGAGAGACCTCCAGGAGGACAGGGGCCCACGTGCTGTATCTGTGGATTTGGGGCGGTTCCACCAAGCCCTTGTTTTGGAAATGTTTTGGTTCAGAGTCATCGAAGGAGAAAGAGGTTGTTTTGTTTCTGGCGGCACCCGGATGATCCTGGCACATGGCAGATGCTCAAAAAGCAACCCACTGAATGATAAAATGAGTGAAATATCCAAAACCCATCCTATGGTCTCTGATCCAGCATCCAAAACTTCCTATGATAAAACGGAAGTCTAGGGAGAAAACCATGGATAACAATTACAATACTACTACTACTACTAATAATAATAACAACCACTTATCTTGCACCTACTGTGCATCATTCACTATGTTCAGCATCCTCACCCATTTTATTTACATTCACAACACGCCCATGATGGAGCTTCTATACCCATCTATTTCACAGAGAAGTCACTTGCCCAGAGTCACGCAGTGAGGAGATGCGGGGTTTGGATTCCAGCTGGCTCTCGGCTCTGCACCTCGTCTGCGTGATCAGTTGCCTCCGTGTCTCACTGGTGACGGTTTCTTCTTAATAAATAAAATCTAAGCTTTGGCTTTGAAGACATTACTGAGCACCAGGCTTCTGCCAGGTGCCGGGTATGACTTTTTCTCAAGATGCCTCAGAGAGCCCAAGATGGCGAAAACATCATCCCTCCAACAGAAGGGTGCCCCCGGGACCTCACCCACATACTGACAGAGCTCGATGCTTGTCCCACCCTAACTCGGATGAGGCTGTGTCTCAGGCAACACAGATCCCGGGCACCCCTAACGTGAGGTCAGGGGTCACGCCTTCATGCCCCGATACCCCCCACATCGCAGCTTCCCACAGTAGGTGCACTGTACACGTTTGCTGACGGACCGCTGATTGATCTGATTCTGTAAAGTGCCTCGCTCAGCCACATGAGCCCAGAGAGCCTTAATAAAGGCTTTTTGAAGATGATAAGAAACAGAGCTGCCTTGTTAAGATTCCGGGGGCCTCAGATTCTTCTTCAGCGGCAATATCTTTCTTTCTTTCTTTTTTTCCTTTTTTAAGTGCTGGCAGATAAAGCCTGCCGACTGTCCAGTGGGTGACACTGGAGAAAGAGCTCTGGGACTTTTTGATTTTTAAAGGAATACATTAAAAGCGGCTCACGACATTAAAATCTTCTGGGTTCTAGCTGGGATTGATGGCGGATTGGCAGATTTGCCTCCATTCCTGGTCAATGAAAGCACCGTTAGGATAAGTCTGGCGAGAATGACTTTGCAAAGGTGGAAACAGCTCTGGGATGGCATTCTGGGGGCTGGGGTCTGACCCGGCTCTGCCACCACTGGCTGCAGGTGCTGAATATGCCCTTTTGCATTTCCGAGCCTCAGTGTCCCCAGCTGCAAAGCCAAGGGTGAAAATAAGTGCACTCCGGAGCCCTCTGCATCCCTAACTTCTTGAGTTTGGAGACGGACTTAGAGTGAGATTAGGCTTCTCAATGCCCAAGCACAAAATGAGAGGGGAGAGAGCCAGGGAGGGTTGCTGTCCCCACGGATGCGGATGATGCTGCCTGGGTGTCCAGGAAGCCTGCTGGCCAGGAGAACATCATAAAGATGCCTCTTCCTATCCTTAACCCCTACCCACAGTTAACAGGAGACATTTCCCAGAGAGAGCTCGTCTTCGTATGGCTCACCTCCCCGAGTCACCATGTTACATCTGGGTGAACCCAGCCACTTCCGGAAAGAGAGAGAGGCAGAGACAGAGACAAGATAGAGACAGAGACAAAGGCAGAGAGAGAGAGAGAGGAGGGAAGAGAGAGAAGGGAGAGAGCGGGAAGAGGAAGACAGACAGACGGAAGAGACAGAGACAGAGGGAGACAGAGAGAAAGAGAAGGGACTGAGCAGAGGTTTTGAGTTTTCTCTATGAGTTTCTTCGAGAATCTGAAAAAAGCGATGAATTTGCTCCTTTGGAAAAATACACATACGCACAAAACTCTGCAGCTAACTTTAGGGGGTTTATAGGCCCCACTTACCCCAGGTGAGGAACCCCTGAAATAACAAGGAGAAAAAGGGGAAGGAAGCGACATGAAGAAATAAATAATTCTAACCCAAGTAGAAACAAGAAGCCTTCTGGTTTAGAATGTGGTTCTGGAACTTTAGAGACAGGCTGTGAATCCCAACTCTGCTCCTTTCCAGCTGTGTAATAACCTCGGAATGAGACTGAAACTCCTTAGCTCCAGTTTCCCATGGGGGTAATTATATCCTTCAGGTTATATTATCCTGTGTCCCGCAATGGAACATGGTGTTCTCTGTCGTTTGAAGCTGCTTTGCTCAGGGAGCATTTCCTCTGGAGGCCCCACCTTTGCCTGGAGCTGCCTTAGGGTTAGACCAGAGGCCGGGATGAGGCTAGTGTCTCCCGTACTCAAAGCGTGGTCCCTGGACCACCAGCAACGGCATCGGCATCGCCTGGAAGCTCGTTAGAAATGCAGAGTGTCTGGCCCCACCCCAGACTTGTGGAATCAGCATCTACAGTTCGGCACAGTTCCCAGGTGGCTCCGACACACTAAGGTTTCGCCCTCTCGAGACTAAGGTTTCAGCACTAAGCCCTTCCCCAATAGCCTCCTTCAGGCCGACTCTGTCCCCCCTGCCCCTCCTAAATCCCGGCAGCCAGGTTAAAGTTATCACCAGGTACGTATAAAGCCAGCAATCACTCGGCACGCCTGTAATGGGAAGAAGCTGCCGGCCAAGATCCCAGGGTAACACGCTGGGAGAAAACCAGATCTCAGCATGGGGTGCGGGTGGGCCATTTGCCATGACATCCCTCTGCCTGTAACATGAAGCATGAGTTGAACACAGAAAAAAAATCAGTAACAGCAACAACAATTATCACTTACTAAGTCTTACCATGTGTGGGACACCACACAGGGGCTTGGACTGCATTATCTAATTTGCCTGTACAACAACCCTGTGGGGCAAGTATCAATATTCCATTTCACGGCTAAGAAAACTGAGGCACAGAGAGGTTGAGTAGCTGACTCGAGGTCACACAGCCGGTAGGTAGAAAAAGCACAGACCAGATAGACCTTAGCTCAGATATCTCAAATGGGGGCCATGGGCAGAGCTGGCTTGAACGATGTTCGAATGTTCTTTGGACTGATCTCGAGAAATTTCACCTACAACCTGGGTTTCTGGATTCTCTTGGAAAATCAGAATGCTTTGGGCACTGCAGGCTGCTGGCAGAAGTGAGCGATGGGACATGCATTTCCCAGGTAAAGAGGTCCCCGCCACTCACCACGTATGCTACGACCTTACTGGGCATTTCAGATTGAACACTATCCTAATAACGATAATGACAATAATCGCTAATATTACTTGAGTGCTCACTACATCCTAAGCACAATGCTACCAGATGAAAAGAATGGGCAGATCGTGCCCTCAGGTGCTGAGGGGTCCACAGGGCTCACCTAGCATCAGCCTAAATTCCTCCAGGCACGAGCCGCTCACTACCTACGGAAGCTGTCCTTTCCATGATGCCACCTGGAGTCGTTAAGATGCTTCTTTCCTTAGAACCCAACCCTGCCCACTCCATTTCCACCTGGGGCTGGACCACCTGGAGTCAGTTCACAGTGTCTCCCCCATGTCACCTTCTGGAGATGTGAGGCCATTATGTGTCTCCTGGAGCTCCCTATGAAGGTTCCTTCTGGGGGTATGCTGGGTTCCAAGGAGAGGCGGGAGGGAGAGAGGGGCTCCTCATTGGCCTGTGGTTACTAGCTCTCCTATCAGGGGACCCGTCACCTCGGATCAGCAGGCCAGGCTGACCTGTGCCACTCGCCACCCTCGCTGGCAGAACAGGCTTGCAGAGGGGAGCACGGCAGCTCCCAGGGCCCGGGCCTCTCCCGTTCTTTATGATTTTCCCCTTTCCCTTTCTTTGTCCTGCTCCTTCGGTCATGAAAACCTATTTCCCCGTCTCTTTTGTTCCTCTCACCTCTCCGGGTCTCCCTTTCCTGCTATGATTCCTACTCGCTCCTTCTCTGTTCCATGGACACTGCTCCATCCATGTCTACGTGCTCCCTTTAAATCATGTTTTAATTTAAGTCCTGCCCTTTCTCATCTCTGCTTTTCCTTTCTCTCCACTGCATGGTCTGCACAGATTTTCCCCAACCTCATCTAGCGAATAAACCGGCAGCCTCAGCTTAGCAATTTCTCTCTGAAAGTCCTTTCTCTTTTAAATGAACCTATTATAGACTTTTAATAATGAAGTTTTGATACAAATCATGCCTAGGATGTCCGTGGCCTTGACCTCTCACTCAGCACACCCACCTGTGAGCTCATCCCCTCATGCGGTTTCCATGCTGGAATGCTGCCAATTCTCACGTCGGTGTCTCCAGCACCCACCTGTCCCCAGGACTACACTCTTAACACCAAACTCCTGGCCAGACAAATCTCCATCTTAACACCAGTGTCCATCTTGGCCCACCTGGCGCCAAACCACAGTCTCTCTCCCAAACCTGGCCCCACCCTCTTTACCTTCAGCCCGTGAATGACACCAGCTTCCACTCAGCTGTTGGAACCAGGCACCTGGGGTCATATCATTCCTCTTCCTCATCCCTCGTGTCCAGTTAGACATCAGGTTCTGCCATAGCCTCTTCTAGACATGGCTCGAACAAATCGCACCTCCACCGATGCCATGGTGAGCATCAACTGTTGAATGAATGAATTCTAATCTGATGCATCAAGGCACTCAGCATCTCCTGTGGGAACTATTTAAAAAGTCTCCACCAAGTCTCCCGGCCTCCTCTCTCTCGCTTTTCCAATCTATCTTCCATGCTGTGACCACAGCCATCTCATAAACATGCAGATTTGACTGTGTCCCTCCCCTGCTCAAACACCTTCAATGGCTCCACATGGCCTCCAGGCTAAAGTCCAAGTTGCTCAACGTGGACATCGAGATGTGTATCCTCAGATGTCTACCCTCTGTCCCAACCTCGGCGGGTCTTCTCCGCCCAGACTTCAACTCCAACGGAAGCACTGAATTACCTGCAATTTTCTACTCACCTGTGCTTTTGCTCATGCTATCCTACCTGGCTGGAATACCTTTCCCTCTCGCTTTGTCCAGTCGATTCCAACATATTCTCAAGAATTTCCCGAAGCATCTATAATTCACCTGCTTTTACATGATCGAGATCATTCTCTTTCCTTCTCTTACAGTTGTGCAGCTTTAACACCCATCATTGTTAGCGTTGGAATCGGGCAGAGAAATCATCATTCAATAGTAGCCATTTCGATTCTGTTACGTCGTTTTCAGTTTTTCTCCGTTATAAATGGTGCCGAATATTTCTGGGTATAAATATGTATTGCCCCACATTTAGAACTTTATTTCCTTGGGCTCGATTCTTGAAAACGGGTTTGTTATAGAAAAGCATGTCTTCGATTAGATATTTTGCCAAATTGATTTTCCAAATGGGCAGGCTCACCTGCACTATAAGAGAGCATATAGCATACGGTCAGTCCTAGAGTCTGGCCTCCCACCTGGGTCTCCCTAGGGTGGAGAGAGAACAGTGAAATGTGCTGTTGGCAGCAGAGCTGCGATGCTATTTAGAAATAATAAACCTACTGGAAGAAGGAAATGGATCTCCATTTAGAGTGCGTCAAATGGTTTAAACATGGAACCTGAGGAACCCTGAGAAGCAAAACGAGAAGGAAGATGTCTAAAGATCTGACTGAGTGACCACTCGAATCCATAATTGTTAGGAAAATAAGATCAATTTTGTTGCACAAAATGGATGCGTGTCAAGGGGTGCTTTAGGTGAGAGCAGAAGACCTGATTTGTTGGGTGTCAAATTTCCTTCAGGTTCATGGTCTGGGGTTTCTGGCAGCCCCTCAATGCTCCCCCCGTGCCCCCAGCTTCATATCATTTGAATTCACTTACCCAGAGTGAAATCCAACTGCAAGTAAAAAGAGACTTTAAAAAGCTTATTTTTAAAATCCTCGTAAGGTGTTTTGGACATCAAATAGCTCTTAAAAACCACGGCAGTACTTTCATGATTTAAGTGTAAATGATTCTGAAACATATGGATTACATTTTCCTCGAATTCCTCCTGGTTTTAAAAGTGAAAGGCAGAGGAGGCAGAGAAACCGTAGATTGCCTGGGCCATTTGGAGATTCAGTTCTCGGGCGAACACGGCGAACTGTGGGGCTGGGGAGCGAAGCTGCCGGATTTCTGGGGAGGATAATGTGAGGAAGTACGCAGAGAAGGGCTCTGCTATTTAAATCCTAAAGCGATCTTTGATTTGGGGTTCTCCGGGGTGGGTGTAAGGACGTAAAGCTTCGGTTTCCGAGCTCTGATGAGTGAATCAAAATTTTGTAAATTGCAAGTCGGAACAGATTCCAAGGCTCCACTCCAGCCCTTCTGATTCCAAATTTCTGTGTCGGGGCCCCTGGAATCTGTATTTTTTATAGTAATTAACCAGGTTGGGTTAATTACTATTATGGATCAGGATTTCTCAACCTTGGCTCTATTGACATTTGGGGAGCAGAAATTTCTTCGTTGTAGGGGGCTGACCGGTGCACAGGAGAATGTTGCATAGCATCCGTGGCTTCTACCCACTAGATGTCATAGCACCTCTGATCCAAGTCACTGAAACGAAAACTGTCTCCAGGAATTGCCAAATGTCCCCTGGAGACGGAGGAGCAAAATACCCTGGGGCAGGTTACTTTAAAGCAGTCAACCAATCAGAGGATGCACAATGATGTGCTGGTGTGTGTGCACACGTGTGAGTCTCTGTTGGGTGTGAGTTGTAGGGGCGTCTGGGAAGTTGGGAAAGCAGGGTCATACCATGCGTTTTGTGTTTTCGTGCCTCCCGCTTCCTCTAATATTCCTTCAATGTTCACACTTCCTGTGTGTGCAGACGGCTATCAGTATTACAGAATTACACTTCCCCACCTTTGCCCTGGCTTCACGGCAGTGGGATGAACATCTCACCCCTTGACTTTTACCATGCGATTTGCTTTGGCCAATGGGATGCTCGGAGATGTAGGTAGAGCAAAGGCTTTAGATGGGTCGGCTTAGTCGGGCTTGTTTCCTGAGGCGCTGCTGAGAGAAGGCATGCCCGAAGTAGCTGCTTTCCTTTCAGTGTGGGTTTCTAGAATGAACCCAGGTAGAGAAACTGTGAGCCCAACCGAAGTCTGAAGCCCAGCCTGGACCAGCCAAGCCCAGCTTAGATCAGCCAAGCCACAGCCAACTTGCATACAAACCCACAAGTATGAAAATACATGTTTGTTGTTGTACACCTCTGGATTCTGAAGGTGTTTGTAACAAAGAAAATTACAAAAAACCCAGATTAAGGCAATATGTGGAAGTATGCCAGAGTTTACACCAGAAGACAGTCTGACACAGTAGCTAGGAGTTTGAGTGGAAGCCAGAAAGACCAAGTCTCAATTCCAGTCTCGGTCTGCCACATCCCAACAAGTTCCCTAACCTCTCTGAGCTCCACTTCCTCATCCATTAAATGGGTATACAAAATAATATGCAAATCTCAGTTTCCTTGCCTGTTAAATGGACTTGCATAATAGTATATGCTTCACAGATGTGTGAGGATTAAATGTGATGATGTGTGTAAATTGGTTAGCATTGTGCCTGGCATATGGTAAGCACACTATAAATGTGAGCTAATTTTATTTTGCTGAAGGCTTAAGAACACGGAATGTATGTTCTTCCTTCCTTCCTTCCTTGCCTGCCTTCCTGCCTTCCTGCCTTCCCTCCCTCCCTCTCTTCCTTCCTCTCTCCCTCTTTCCCTCCCTCCCTCCCTCCCTTCCTTCCTCTCTCCTGTTTCCCCCTTCCTTCCTTCCTTCCTTCCCTTCCTTCCTTCTATTCCTTCCTTCCTTCCTTCCTTCCTTCCTTCCTTCCTTCCTTCCTTCCTCTCTCCTTTCCTTTCCGCTCTCCTTTTCTTTCTCTTCCCTCCTTCCCTACAAATATCTATCGAATGCCTACTACGCACAAAATTCTGTGCTTGGGCGGACAGGGTCTAGAGCCCAGGCGCCTCTGGGCTGGGACACAGGATCCCACAAAGAGTTAATCCCCAGGTAACCAGGAACCAAATAAATTCTGCCCCGCCAAACACGGCCCAATCATCATTAGTCACGGCTTGTTGGACGGGAGGCTCCTCCCTGGCGCTTATCTCCCTGGCTTCTGTCCCCGGCCAGGCAGCCATATTTCATGTTCTGAAAACAGATGACCCCAGGGTCAGAGAAATGAAAGCCCCATTCAACAGATCTGCCAGGGACTCTGCAGGGAAGAAGGGTGAGGGTCAGTCCATCAGCTCTGTCCTAGCCAGGACAGGCCCAGAGCGTGTGCTTCTAGAGGCCCTTGGCGGGACTCTCATTCTCCAACACCCGGGGTCAGGCCTGAGGAACAGGATCAGGGTGACAATTAGCCCAAGGCTTTGCCCTCTATAAAGCAGTCAGGCTGGGGGCGTGGCCTGGAGGCCATATTTGCATAGTGCCTCCCATGATGCTTCACTGCAGGCCTGTCCAGCTGGGCGATTCCAATTCCAGCCATGGGGGAGGGCTCTCGCCACTGGGAGCCATGCTCAGAGCAGCAGATGTGATCTCCATCTTACTTTCCAAAGTGTATGTCCAACTGACGCATTAGGCACCACCATAGATGTTTTACTATCGGATGGAAAACAAATTAGGATTAGAGAAATGTTTTCATTTTTCTCCTCATATCAGAAAAATAATCTGTAGAGCCTACGAAAATCTATTAAATGTTGCCTACGCAGAAAGACAATGTTTAAATATTTAAAGTCACATCAAAAATAGTTTGTGATGTTGATATTATTAGGGTGGTAGGGAGACTCCCACGAACGCCATCTTGCAGCCCTGAGTGAAAGAGATAAGCTGTAAACATGGAAACGATGAGTGGACGAGATGCACTCGGATCCATAGATGCTATGAAGGTAATCAAGAAGGGTGATAGAAAATATAGCAAAGGACAGAGAGATGACTTGAGGGGGAAATTACTTTTGTAAGGGGCTGCGGAGATTAGAGGTAAATAATGATAGCGATAAATCAATAGCAGCTACATTCGTCAAATGCATATTCAATGAGTGAAAATGGGGAAATGGCCTGGCATTTAAGAGGTACTCTCTAACTGGGAACTGGTATTATTATTATTGTGCTAAATAGTTTATAGATTTTATATGGATTTTATAGTTTATAGATGTTATTTTATCTTAGTGTGGGTTTCCCCCAAAGCAAATCTTGAACTACGGACGCGGGCGTAGGTGGAGACAGAGGGGTGTGATGGACTGATGTTACCCAGCGACTAGCAACATCGAGAAGTTGCTGCTGCCCCTCGGGCTGGAGGGAAATAGAAGGAGAAGGTGGTGTTACCGGAAGGGAGAACTGTCTCTAACGAGCTGGCACCAGAGTGAAGGCTGCTTGGTAGGAGGAGGAGGTTGTCTGGGAGGAACTGGAGCCACAGAGGAGATCCAGGAATTGCTGCAGATGCCACAAGGAAGCAGAGAGACAGAAGGAGAAATACCCTGGATTGTCCTCCCCTTCCTCCCCACAACTTCCCATTAAAGTTTCCCATTGGCCAAACCTACCCAGAGGGCAAAGGAGCTTGGGAAATGTAGTTTTCTGAAATACGGAGCTAAAGGAAGAATACGCACAAATCCAAAATCTTTTCCTCCCTCCCTTCCTTTCTTCCTTCTTTTCCCTCCATCCCTCGCTCCTTCCCTCTCTTCTTTCTCTCCATGTTGCCATCCACAACAGTAAGCAAGAGAATACTGGTAAACAGAATGGTAAACCAGGAGGTTCATACAGTTTAGATCCGAGAGGACGTCCCTCTTTTAGCCATCAGAGAAACAGGATGGTGGAAAGTCAACTGTCTGTGCTTCGGGCCCCCAAGATGAAGGGCTGGTTAAAAGGGCAGCCCAGCTCTCTTGAGACAAGAGCTTTCCTATGAGGTCCTGCAGAGCCCCCCTTGTTCCAGCCAGCCTGGCTTTTCTCAAAGGACAGGTTTCTCTGATCTCTAAAGACGAATGAAGCCAGTTTGGGACTGCCGAGATTTGTCCCGCTTCAGACAGATTATTCCACATGGGAGAAAGGGGTAGTTCAGGGTTCATCTCTAACAATTTTCCCTACAAATGTGTCTTCTACTGGGTGAGTATTGGGAATATGAAGTAATCAATAAACTAGAAAACACAATTTACGATACTTGGTTGGCTATTGTTATAATAATGTGGTCACAATAATTATTACCGAATATAGAGAAAAAATCTATTGTGTATACAGCACAGTAACATACAGCTGTGTGTGTGTGTGTGTGTGTGTGCACGCACGCACACGTGCGTGTGTTAACTGGGGGAGCCTGCCCTTTTTTATTTATGATCAGCGGTTGGAAACAGCTGCTGTAAATTATTTTGATTGCCAGCAACTTGCTGATTTGAGTCTGGCTTACACGCTAAACAGTACTTTTCGGTGATGGTTAGCTCAGTTTTTCTGAGTTTGGACCAATCATGTATTTGCTCTTGCAAACAAATATTTATTGAGCACCTACTAAGCACTAGGCATTGTCTTGTGCAGGAGATACAGCTGTGAGCCGGTGAACCCTGCCCGAATGCCTGGCCTCGTGAGGCCGAGAGTCAAGTGCAGTTTTTCTTCTTGGTTTGTGGTGACAAAACACACTTGGAGCTATGAAAAATGTCTTAATCATAGAAGGCCCAGAGGGAAGAGTGATTATGTAACTGAGTCTGCAACTCTGGAGTCGCCAGCACACTTATTTTTAGAATACTGCTTTTAAAAATGCAGGTTATTTGAAAACACAAATAGCTAAATGCAGCAGAAGAGGCAGAATTCCCCCTTCCCGGTTCAGTAGACTATGTAAAGTCCATTCTCATCTTTCGTTTCCTTTCGTGTGGAAGGATCTGGCCCCTGTAGCACATGATTTTGTTGCTCTGCCCATCCTCCCCAGGTGTCTCCACCACTGCTGGCTTCCTTAACTACCAGTGTTAATCTCTTATTTACATACATGTGTATGGCAGGTCAGCTGGAGAATCTGTTCTCCACTGTCCTTAGTCCTGGTCCCGGGGAGACAGAGTTGCTGCTCCCTGGAACAGTGCCTTAGCAGAGGAAAGAGAGTGAGTGCTGGATGGATCTCATTGGCAGGTAAAAGCTCTGGCCTGGAAATCCACTCATTGGCTAGAACTAGTTGCAGGAACATACTCAACCAGAAGGGGGCCGAGTGTAACCCTATAATACCTGGAAGGTGGAAATGTGGAAGTCTTTGACAAATTATATTGACTAACATTTTCTTAATTTAAACAGCCATGGTAGATGTTTTATGCCCAGATACAAAGAAAATGAGCCAACCCAATACATTTTGGATCTCTTCTGCTTATTAAAACTCGACCTACAGGACATTTCATATGCATTTTTTTAAACTTTGAATTTTATAAGATATTAACATCTGTTTTAAAATGAAATTTAGATCAATATTTGTGACCTCTGAAGCTCCTCCTTTGCTGCCCTAGGTTCTGTCAAACATATTAAAAGCCCAGGTTTTAAAGCCGTTCATCGCTGGGCTTGCATCTTGGTCCTATCACCAATTAGGTGAGTGACTTTGGGCAAGTTAGTTTGCTTCTCTAAGCTTGTGTTCTCTCATCAGTTAAGTCAATAATAATAAATAATAATACCTACCTGGCAAGATGTTTTTGATGATAAAATTATATAATACATTTAAAGCGCTAAGTAGCAAGAATGTGGGACTGTTTGTTACTGTGGCCAAATTAAGCCTATCCTGACTGATACAAAGCTTATCAGATACTTCTGCACTAAATCACTTCTGTACTGATCCAGATCCTCTTTGCCCCACCTCTAATTCTTCTCCTAGCTACAGCAAACTTCCAGCTTGTGCTGTATGTTATTCACTTTCTACCCTGGGATTTGTCTGATGCATAACATGCATGGAATGTCTAAAGAAACTGCAGGTCACTCACGCATGCACAATGCAGAAGGCTAGGGAGTGTGAGCCCCATGGGGCAACCCTCGACCAAAGGTAATAGGAACTGAAGGATAAATGCTTCTCTCTTTCACCTCTTGAAGGGACAATTCCGATAAGTATTTCGTATGGGTTCTTGGAAAGTCCCTGTGATTGGAACACTAGTTACCCATAGCAGTGGCCACCGCCATCACGCATCCTTGCATTGGCTCCCCTTCAACCCCAGTGCACTCGCCCCGACCCCTCATTCCAGTGCCCATGGATCACGTCTTAAATAAACTATTTACGAGCCTTCGTCTCAGGCTCTGATTTTTTGGGCGAATCATTGTAAAGATATCCTACCGATCGCCCCATTCCCAAATGCGTGTTGTCTAGATACTTCGGCAGAAGATCTCTGTGTTCAAACCCTTAACGCCATCCCTTAGAATTCATGCTCCTCAAGGCAGGAGATCTTGGTCACTGTGTCCACCAACATAACCGCAGGTTTCAGAATACTGCATGGCACACAAGAGACACTTCGTAATTGTGAGACTGATGAACTCATTTAATTTTCCTTCGCCTCTGTTTCTTTGCCAGGAAATAGTGATTATAATATTGACCTCCCAAGGTTGGCGTGGAAATTAAATCAAAGCCATGAAAAGTGTGATTTGGGCAAGGTACTTACTGTTGCTGTCCTTGCCTGCAGAATGAGCATGACAGAATCTGGGTCTTTGGGTGGTCGTGAGAATTAAATAATGCAATACATGTTAGGAGCATGTAGTAAATGCTCGATAAGTGTTGGCCCTTCCTGCTCTCTCTCTTCTTTCTATTACTGTCACCATCATCATCATCATCATCATCATCATCATCATCACTACCACCGCCACCACCACCCACCACGCCTAATCTCGGCTAGGGCAATTCTTGGGTATTCAGCAGGCACATAATAAGCCACCAGTTGAATCTGAATCTTATCAACAAAGAAATTGCCTCTTCCATCTTTCCCTCAAGAGAAACTGGGACCAATTGTCCAGGTGCATCCTGCAAGCTCTCCCTTAAGAACTGTCAAAGTGTGCCCCGGTGACCTCAATATCTGGCTGGGTTCCTTGGGGCCAGGATTGGGGATTATGCTGTCGGTCTCTGCCAGGCCTGACAGGTTGATATGGATTTGGATAGGGGTGGGCTGGATAGAGAGAATCCTAGGGGTGTGGCGGTTAAGAGACCCTCTCCCTGGGCCCCAACATCTCTGTAAGCAGAGCTGGGGTCTGGAAGGGAATCAGTCCTTCCCTTTAGTAGCGAATCCCAAATGCTGCTCTGCAAAGAACATGCCGTAGCTGTGCTCAGCCCAGTAAATGTAGGCCTTGGGAGCCAGACTTTTTACAATGGGATAATTTGAGAGGAGGGACATAACCAGGCTGGCTCCAAACGTTCCCTCCGGGAGAGTTCAGCTAGAAAACCATCTTGCTCAAGGCTTGTTCAGCAATCCCTTATTTATGGTAACATGCATTACAGGAAATTTTTATATAAGGCATTAAAGTGCAGGCAATTTAGGACATTTGATCGTCTTACCTCTCCAACCCCCCTCATGCAGCTCCCTCCGTCAACCCCCATTCTGTAGTCTTTGAATTTCAGCTGGATGCGAAGGCTGATAATAGCTAAATTACATTGCAAACAGGTGCGGGCCTCTTCTGCTCTGGACAGCTGCCACAGTTATGTGATTCCTCAGCTGGGGGCGTGCGGTTAGCCTGGCTTGTGAGGTTGGGGGTGGAGGCGAGGGTACTCGTCTCCTCTGCATCTCTTCGCCCTCAGCCGCCCCCCTCTCAAGCCACACTGGGCCCTAGGGAAGTGTATACAGATATCTCACCAGGCTGGCAGAATTCCCTCCGCTTTCTTTGTGCTGTGCTCCAATATGGTACCTATTTCTCTCAACTCCATTAGAGAGGCATCAGTTACTCGGGGCAGCAGGGGATGATACTAATGATAACATCGACAAACAACCACCACCACAAACATAGTCCCTGCTACCATTTTTTGTGTTTGCTAAGCTCTCCCTGCATTCACATGCATCATTTCTGAAGTCATAATGGTTAAAGGCCACCACAGAACTTGGCGGTTCCAGTTCTGACTCTACTGCTTAGTAGCTGTGGAACCTTTTTGCAAATCATTCAGCACACCGTGCCTCAGTTTCGTCAGCTGTAAAATGGGGATGATAAGTGGACCCACTTCATAGGGCTGCAGACACTTAGAATGGTAGCTATTGCTTTATTATTTTGTTCCTTGAATTCTTACAAAAATGCCAAGAGTATTACAATGATCCCCATTTTACAGCTAGGGAAACTGAGGCATAGAGAGTTTGAGTCGCTTGCCGAAAGTCACAGGATGGGGAATGATTTTCTATTCATCGGTTAGCCTTGTAGAAATCGAGGGTGTTCATTCGTACATTCAACAAATTTTTTTTTTTTTTGAGTACCAATTATATGTCAGGCACTGTGTTGGGTTGGCATGGCGTGGAACGAGGGAGACATGATTGGGGCAGGGATGAGATGACAATGGGAGTGAGAATCCCATAGGCAGAGGAACTAGGAACCAGAGGTGGCTGTGAGAATATGGCTTCCGAGTCTATAGAAAAATTCTTACGATGGCTTGCGAGTCCTCACCCCATCTGGTAACTTATTTTCCATCATTCTCCCCTGCACTCATGGCCACGGCTGCCTCCTGGCTGTACCCAAAAGCAAGCAAAACCTTTGTATTTGCTGTTTCTCCTATCGGCTGGAATTCCTTCCTTCAGATAGCCCCCTCTGCCACCCGCCCCGCCCCCCTAGTGTGCTTTTCCCTCTTCTCTTCTTCATGGCATCAATCACCACCTGACAGACTTCTGTGTTTTTTTTTTTCTGTCTCCTACTTCTAGAATGTAAGCTCTATGAGAACAGACACGTTGTTTCTTTTGTTCCTTGCCACATCCCAATGCCCAGAGGAGTGTCTGGCATGTAGAAGGTACTCTGTGTTAGAAGGATGGACTCCGGGATTATCTATCAGGTAGGAATGTTTATGGCTATAAATAGTGGCTTAAACCGAAAGGTTATTTATTATTAACTAAAATAAGACCAGAAGTAAACAATCTAAGGCTGGTATAGCAGCTTAATGGTAGCATTGAAGTCCTAGTCTCAGCCATTCTTATCCTGCTGGCTTTCATTCCTCATGATCTCAAAGTGGCTGCCACAACTTTATATTATCCACTAGTATCCCAAGCATGAAGAATGGGGCAGGAGCAAAATGTCCTTGAAAAGCTGTTTTTATTTTTAATCCTTTCCCAAAGGGGATGACAGCGTAATTCCCAGTTGCGAGAGAGACCATGAAAGACAGTATCTGGCACACCAGAATGGGCTAGCAATGATTTGCCTAGATACGATTGGTCATCCATTGGGACTGGGATTATTATTGCCCCAAACAAAATTGCTATCCTATTAACAAGGGTGAGGGGATAATGGGCGTTGGTTTAAAATGCTTATTACAGATGCATTTTCAAGGATGTTTGAAAGAGCTCCAACTTTATCTTCTCTACATCAGACTCCCAGCCATAGTGAAAAAAAATAAATAAATAAAGCTGGGTCGGTTAACTGGTCGACCCGCCCTTGACTAGTCTTGTCCCTTTTTACTTAAAAAAAGAAGTGGCTAAAAGCACAGGCTTGGAATACAGGCCGACATACTTTTGAATCCCATTTGAGGCAAGTGATTTCACTCAAGTACAGCCAGAATTGGAGGAGAGTGAATTTTACTACCAGGAAGTTCTGAGAACATAATGGCAAAATGCCCTTGAAATGTATTTTGTAATTAAAATTATTTTGATATAGTCAATATGGAAAAACAGAATCCTGCCAATTTACTTATATGCATGTGTCAAAACATCTTATCCTTTTCCCAAATCCTTCATTAAAATTGAACCTCTAGAAAAATTTATTCTACTTAACACATGGTTTTAATTAAATGCCTGCTGTCACACCCGAGGACCCCAGGGGCAAGAAAATTCACATTGAAAATTAGAGACTTTCTAGATCTAGGCCAAGTCCTCTGCAAAACAGAGATAATAAAACATGTCACACTGGATTTGGTGGGGATATATGAAAAAAGACAATATGTATAAAGTGCCACGTACAGACTTTGGGGAGCAGAAAAATGGCAGACATCCTTAGATGCTTGATTGCGTAAGTACTTCCTGCAAGACAAAGCACCTGTTGCCACTCCTTTCATGCCTATTTTAAATAAAGTTTAATGCCATTCCTAGCACGGAGAGGGCATTTCATTAATACCTGATTAAATGTATTTAGCAAATGTGTCAACTGCCTACTATGTGCTCAGAATCTGGAAACTGGGTACAAGCAAGATCTCTGACAGACACTAAGGAACCCATGGGTGGGGCCAGGGGTTCTCAAAGTGAGATGTTTGAATGAGCAGCACCAACACTGCCTGGGATCTTGTTAGACATGCAAATTCTTATGCATGATTTAGATTTAATTATTTTATTGGTGAACAGAAGGAATTTTCCAAATTTTGGACAAATGAGTCATGCAGCTTTTTTCAGTTCTGTCATTCGATGATTCTTGAGTCCCAGTGGTTATAGCTGTGGTGTGAGTCTGTCTCTTATTTTTACATCAAAAACACTCAAATGAACGTGTCTACGTGGCAACATCTTTGAGTTTTTTAGAATGAGTTTTCAACTTGAAAATGCTCAAAGAATAATTGAAAAATAGCCTCAGACTTTATGCGTATTTCATTCCATGGCAAAAAGTACCATTTATATTAACTCTATTAGACCGGTAATTGTTTGATGTGAGATTTAACTCTTTTGCCTTCATTTTTGTGCTGTATTTATAATGCAGCATTTTTAAAAACACATTCCAATAAATTGACTAGAATGTCCATACAGAATCTTAAGGGAAAAAAAAGGCAATTCTTGTCCTTATCCTAAACTCTTGAATCAGAAACAGGTCAGGGAAGGGCCCAGGACTCTGTGTTTTTACAAGCTCAGGGAAGTCTGATGCAGGCTCATTTGAGAACACTGGCCCAGGGGGAGAGAGGCAAGTCAAAGACAGTTACAATTTATCGTGATGTGTGCTGCGGTCCAGGTAAATCTAAGGGACTCTGGGAACAGAGAGGAGCTGTTAACTCAGGGCGTTCACAGACGTGTTGGGACATGAACTAAATTATAAGGGATAAATAATGAAAAGGCCCCTTTCCCGGAACCAGGAGGATGAATTTAATGATCTCCCAAGTGACCGTTAACTCTGAGAGAAGTAAAGTTATAGTGACTGCTGGAGAGAATGGGCATGAACGGCTGGTCTACATTGGGTGAGTTATTACGAGGGTGTTTCATGGGGTCGCCCTTACTGGAGAGACTTAGACAAGCTCATCTCAGAGAAGCAGCGCCTCAGCACTACACAGACCATTGGGACTGTTGGGCTTTGTAGGGAGTTGCCTGAATTTCATTAAAGTTATGACAGACTGGCTTGACAGAGGGTTGAAGGTTTGGGGGCACCTACAAGATAGTGTCTTAAGAGTGAGAACATTGAAGATGTAAATGAAAAATAGTTTTGCCTGGGGGTGTGAAGAGACAAAAATAAGGATTCAGGTTAAATTAAGTTTAAAAAAAAAAAGCTATTAATTTTACATGTTAAGAGAACACTTTCCAGAGGGAGAACGGGCTGGTAAAGTGTAGATTCTTATTTGCAAGGCTTAGGTACAGTCTCAAGGCCCCTGGAGCAGCCCAGCGCTCTCTAGTCTGCAATGCCCTATAAATCCAGAAGGGGAAACAGAGTGACACAAGCTGTCAAATCTAAAATAAAATGCACTGTTACTTTGTTAGCCTAGGACAAAAAGAGATAATACCTCTGCCGATTAAACTACCATGCACCATTGATTGTAAGATCCATCCTGATTTCAGAGATAAAAAGATGAACTACAGTCATTGTTCTCCTAAAAGGGAGATCAGGAGAGTGTACCCCTTTGGATCTAAGGACTTTGATGTCATATTATAGTCACAGACTTTTAGAGCTAAAAAGAGGCTAAGGTGGGGTTTCTCACCCTCAGTGCTACTGACATTTTGGGCTGGATGTTTCTTTTTGGTGGGGGGCTGTCTTGTGCACTGCAGGATGTTTAGCAGCGTCCCTGGCCTCTACTCACTGGAGGCCAAAAGCACAGACCCCCTCCTCTACTTACAACAATCAAAATTGACAAATGTCGTGGTGGGTGGGGCACAAAACTCACCCTCTGGTAAGAGCTACTTGATTAAAGGCCTTCCAGATCAACCGTCCCAAAACCCCAGCCCCAACATTGATGATTTGATAGATGGAGGCCCAGACCAGGGCAGTAAATTGCTCCGAGTAACTTTTCTGAGTCCAACCAGAGACCAAGGAATTGTCATCGCTGCATGTTGTCTTTACCTGAACGCATTCATCCACTCATTCGGTCCTTCGTTCAAGAAATATTTCTGTCCACTGACACTATGCTAGGCACAGGGGAAATGAAAATGTCTTCATTTGGGCCCACCCATGTATATTCTGGGGACGTGAGTACCAATCAAGTGCAAGAGTGTGAGTATAACTGGTTTATATGGGAAGTGACAGAAGCATGCATGGGGAATCGAGGAGGTAAGACCGGAGGGGAAGGCAGAGTGTATTATCAGGCCAGTTACCACTGTGGACAAGTGGAGCTCGATCACGCTGGGGAAACTCTGGGAACCAGTGCAGGACATGCACCAGAGTTACACTACCCAGAGGGTGAGGCAGCTGGGTGTGCACACGCCAATCCCCACTGTCCCTTGGTCGAGGCTGCTCCTCATTAACGACCATCATTCTGGCCATCCACATGGGCAGATATGGACTTTAGTACCAGAGTAAATCCTTAGATTCCGAAACCCTAAACCCTAAAAGTCCTAAGGTGGAAAAATTCAGTAGGAAGTAGGGCCTGCCTGACTGGAGGGGTAGGGGACAAGGAGGGGCACCAACGTCCAATCAGGCATGGTCCTTGTTCTTAAGAAACCCATCATCCAGAGGGAGTGACAGACATCAGTCACTCCACTAAATGAAAGCCACACAAATTGCAAGTGCTCTGAGGAACAGGCGTGTGCCTACATGTGTGAGAAACAGGGAAAGTGAATTAGTCTGTCACCATAGGAGGGAGTTCCTTGCCCTGGGGAAGTAACGTATGAGCTGGCATTAAAAGCCAAAGGGAGGAGGCAGAGTGACAGCATGTGCAAAGTCCTTGTGGCAGGAGAGAGTGAGCACAGCATATTAGAGGGACTGAACAGAACCCATTTGGGGAGGGAGGAGGACAGGGGCTGGAAAGCAAGGATGAGAGTTGCTCCAGTTGTGGTTAGGGCTGGGGAGGTCTGCTGTGGCCGAAGCTCGTAGGCTAAGTTAAGAAGTCAGGAGCCATAGGAAGCTACTGAGGGTCCTAGGAAGAGAGGGGACACGTCCAGATCTGAACTTCGAGATGAATCCTGTGGCTGTTCTAATAGTTTTATCCAAGTTAACTCATGTCATTCTCAAAAACGAACTAGGAGGGTGGTGCTCTTATTACCATCCATTCAAAGAAGGGAAACGGAGTCTCAGGGTCACCTAGGAAGTGGCAGGGCCAAGACGAACTTGGCCTCGGTTCCGTGCTCAGAAGCCCTATGTGACACTGTCTTCCCGACTTGGATTACGAGGGTGGAAAGGAGGCGGAAACCAGAGAAAATGCTTTGGGGATGACTTTCATACAACACTTATTCATTCATTCATTCATTCATTCATTCGTTCATCCACCCATTAAATGCTTACCGCACGCCAGGCATTGTCCATGAGGCTTGTCCACGCTGAAACACCCCTTACCCAGTCCCCCCGACAATCCTTTGAGGTAGGTCTTCTTGTTATCCCATTTCACAGATTAGAAAAGTAAGGCTCAGAAAGATGAAAGCACCTGACCCCCAACACTTAACGAGCAAGAGCAGAGATCTGGAATTTGGACTCAGGTGTGTCTGATTCCAAAACTCGTATTCGTCCTTCGCCCAACTCCACAGGCTTCGCAAGAGCCAGCCCCAGCCTAAGAAGTAAGAGACTGCAGCCCAGGTAGCTGACACGGAGACTCTGACAGGTATGTTATACAGTTTTAATTAAGGCCGTAGGGGTGAAATTTGAGAATTCGGGTGTGGGTGGCCAGGGGCTTCCCCGCGGGGTGAGCTCCTTGGTTCTCGGCAGCCTTCCTGCTATGGCATTCTCCATGTCCGAGGGAGGAACACCTGGCTGAGTCGTGGAGTGTTCCAGAATCAGGATTCCAGAGACAGGACTTGGGAGTTAAGGGTGGGTGGAGGTAGACTGCATGAACCAGGAGGGAGGCTGGGAGAGGGGACGCTGGGCAGTAGGCTGTCTCCCTGCTTCCTTCATTAAGAATATTTACTTGGGGCTGCATATGAGTTTCCCAGGTGCAGGAGATATTGGTCTCCAGAGCAAGGGCACGGCCCAGTTCCTGGGAACGGCCCTCCAATGGCTGGAGACCATCTGGGGTCTCTTTAAAGTAACCCAGGCCAAGAGACAGAGGCCGGACAAAAGCCCAACTCCGCCCCTAATTTTCCTTGGCTGACTTTGCCTCGTTCTGTCCACTTCATTCCTTCCAGGGCTTTCCATGCCATCACTTGGAAGGCACCTTGCCTCGCCACTGGGGGCACCAAAGACGACTGAGTTACTGAGTTCTGAGCACACTTTCATCACGATCACTGTCCTGGGACTCCCCAACTCCTGACCCTGCTCCTACATCGGCCCACAAGTACCCCTTGGATTTATGGGTCCGGGGCTAGCACAGTAAAGGAACTGGCCTGATGAGGGAGTGGGGAGAGGGAAGGGGAAGCCTCAGAGGCCCCGGGGAGAGATGGTCACTGCTCTCACTGAAGGTAGAATCTAAGAGCCCTCACCCAGGGCCCAGCCCCGTAGTTCCTGGGAGAGGGAACTACATGAATTAGATCGCACTGCTGCTCAGTTATGGATTGGAAAAGCAGAAATAAGAATGGCCGATGAGGGTTAAAAATAAATGGAATGAAAATACGAGGCAATAATAACATGGAGCATTGGAAGGGGGGGATAACGGGTTTGGAATGCTTTAAGGTTCTCGTATGGTTTGGGAGGAAGGTAGAAAGATTGACCTCTTTAGACTCAGTCAAATGTGGGTGTTAAAAATGTGAGGGTGACCACTAAGAGGGTAAAATAACGTGGAATTTCCAAGCAGTGTTGGGTGAGGGATGAATAAGTAAAATGAAGTGGATTTAATAGAAGGCAGAAAAGCAAGGCGGTGGGGGGAGGCGGGCAGGGAGAAGCAAAGAAAAAAATGCAGTTTAAATAAAAAGCTCAAAATAGAAATGCTATGAATAAATCCAAATGGTAATTAAATCAAATGTAAACATTAAAATATCACATGAATTAACATCAAATTAAACTCTCCAGTTAAAAACCAGGGTTGTCACATTTTGTGGCAGATTCTGTTTTCCGAATGCAACCACGACGATATATCCCTCTTCACACGCTCTTTGCACAGCGTGGCTTTGTTACTCTTCCAACCGAGGGTGGGGTCTATGTCCTCTCTAGGACTAGGCTTGCGACCACATGGGAAGTAATACTATGTCACTTCTCGGGCAAGGACATACAAAGCGATTCAGCTTCAGCCGGTGTCTTTGGGACAGACTCTGGGATATCAATGAGGAACTCATGGCATCTCGTGTCTTCTGAACCTGCCTGGCCCTGCTTCCCTCGCCTCCTTTACTGGATTCTCTCTAGAGAGTTCTCCCTCAGTAACTCACTCGGGCAAAAATCTCCAACGGAGGCTGAATGTTTGTGTCTGTCCCCTTCTCCGCCACCGAATCCGCACGTTGACCTCCTGATGTCCAATGTAATGGTGTGAGAAAGCCATGCCTGAGGGAGGTGATCGGATCACGAGGGAGGAGCCCTCACGAGTGACAATAGTGCTGCATGGAAGAGACCCAGAGTGCTGCCTAGTCCCTTCCACCACTGAGGACACAGTGAGAAGTCTGTGACCTGGAAAAGAGACCCCGCCCAACCATGCTGTCCCCCTGATCCTGGACCCCCAGCCTCCAGAACTCTGGGAAATAAAATTCTGTTATTTATAAGCTGCCTAGTCTGTGGCATGTCATTATAGCAGCCGAGATGGACTTAAAGCACAACCAAAGACATATTATATGTGTAACTTGTTAAATGTTGTTACGGCTAATGTCTGTCATTCCTCATTCGATAAGATTGAATTTAAATGTCTTATCATTTGAAGTGCTTTGGGCCAGACCACTGGCACCTGGGGTTTGTGTGGTAGGGGGCAATCTATATGCCACTACCAGACTTAGGAGTTCAAGTACCCTGGCTCCAAAGGCATCCCAGAGTCCTTGACATCCAGAAGGGTCAGCAGTGGCTGGACAGAGGGTAGTGCATTGGGCGACTGATTTCCAAGGGCCGTCAGAGGGAAGAAGGCAAACTTGTTTTGACATTCCCTAGAGCAGATCAAAGGGATTATTAGTGACCATTGTCAGGCTATGCCCCTAACCAAATCTCTTCCAATTAGGAGAAATGAATTCTCTGCTCATTCGGCGAACCAAAGCAGAACAAGAGTCCCTAATGATTTCTTTGAAAGGCCATCATGAAGCGATTAAATTGGTATAAGCTTTCTGAAAGTTGTGATTTGCCCAGTTACAGCAAGAGCCAAGAAATTGTCAGGTTTGACCAAGATATCTGACAGCTATGACTTTATCCTAAAGAAATGATCAAGGATAAGCACACAGTTTGCATGTGAAAGATGTTCATGGCAGCATTGTTTATCTTGGTGCAAAGGAAAATAACTGATGTCTAATGTAGGGGGTTGACTAAGTCATGGTACCTTGATAAGATAAAGATAAAGCAGTTAAAAACATGTTATAGAAGAATAATTGATGACCGACACATTTTAGCCACATATCGTTAAATAACAAAGACAGGTTTTAATATAGAACCAGATTATAATTTTTTAAAAAGTATAACCACATAAGGAGATCATGGAATTTTCATATACCACAATGTTAAAGATTATCTGTATTAAAAAGTTTGTTATATTTGATTGTGGCTTTATACTTCATGCTTTTCTGTACTTATGAGTGTCCTGTGTTTCAAAGGAATTAGCCAGCCGATTGCTTCCGTAGTGACGTAGTGTGGAAATGACTGGAATTATCACTAGAGCTCTGAAAAACTCCTGGCCCAGAATATAGCACGTGTTTGGGGAAAATTTTCTTCCCATCTCATGGATGGAGGGAATTTTATTAACCAGAGGTATAAACTATTTCCAAGTCACGGAGCAAACCTGTAAAACGGAGGTAGAATTTGAAAGTCCAGTCCACGTTTTTAAAATAGCGACTGCTACTGTATCATTCAGAATTATCTTCCACATGAAAATAAAATTAAGTTTAGACTTCTGTGGCCATATGATTCTACTTGCATTGAACACCATTCGAAAAATTCTCACCCTTTTTCTTCTACAGTCCACCTCTTCCCTTTTCTCTCTTTACCCTCACTTATTTCCAAAAATATTTTTTGGAGGTTTGCATTTTCTTGCAGTCCTTGCAAAATAAATAAATAAATAGATAAAGAGCAACGTATTCGAGGTGGCATGGCTAGAGAGAATCAAAGTTCATGTCTTCCCTCCTTCCCTCCTCCTTTTTCCTCCCTCTTTCATTTATATCTGTTTTTTAAAATAAATTATATCGTTCACATCCCAGAAAATAGAGTAAAATGCCCACCCCATTCTTATCCTTTGCCCAGCTCCCACCTGTATCCCCCATAAGTCCCCTCTGTTTTTAGTTTCTTATATATTCTTCCCAAATTTCCTCATGCATGCACAAAAACGCATAGGAAGTCTCATTTCTGCCCCTTTTCACACATAAGTAGTAAATTTTACACATTCTTCTGCACACTGCTTTTTCCACTTAAATTATCTATATAAAGGAACTTCCTAGGTTTTTTTTGTTTTTTGCTTTTTTTTTCCTATAGCGGTATAGCATTTCACTCACAGATGTACCTGTCACCCGTTGAAGGACAGTTAGGTTGAGCATAGATCAAGGAGGATGCAATTGCCGGGCTCAAGTGTATCTTCATTTGTAATTTTGATGAGTGTTTCCGAATACCCCGTGGGAATGTCCATGGGTTCAAGCCCCGTAAAAGTGGGTATGAATCTCTGCGTTCTGTAATTCCGCGTGTGACACGGTGAGATGATATGAAATAATAAGGAGTGAGGTGAAACAGATGACACACCTTTGGGGACCCAAACACTTGCCACTGAGCATCTTTCTTGCGGCCCACGATGAAGACGTAATTGGGGTTGCGATGTTGGAGTTGTTATTCAGGAGCATAGCTCTCACTGCTTTCTACGCCACAGCAAAATTCCTCCCATGAAGTGTGTGACCTCTTGCTGCACTGACTCTCAGCAGAGACACAACGGAGCTGCCAGTGCTTTTCCTCTTCTGAGTGCTGAGGACATGGGGCCCCGGGCCCTAGGAATGTGCCTTCTCTGCCATGGCAGGGCAGAAGCCTCTGGCTGTCCCCCTGCTGACAGCACACAGGCGATTTGGCTTTTGCTCAGATCAGGAGGAAACTCAAGTCCCCAGCATGGGTGGACAGTTGCTCCTCTGCTCCCTGAAGTGTGACAAATGAATGCATTTCTTTTTGTGAATACTGATGTTTTCCTGGGACCGCTCTCTCCCTGTGCCCTCTGAGCTCCCGCTGGCCAATCCCACCTGGAAGCCAGAGAGCCAGAAGATCCAGGTGGTACAGTCCATATGGGTCAGCCTCCCAGGCACAGAGCAGTGCAGATGTAGGTGGTGAGTATCTTAGAGGAGCAAACTCAAAATATCCAGCACACCCAAGATGCCAAGAGCTCCTCAGGTGTCCTTGCATGAGAATGCATCCCGTCATCCATTCCTACCCCTCAGGTCAAAGGATACTCACTTGATACCTCCACTGATGTGGCCAATTGGAACTTGGGTCCAGCAAAACCAAACACTCATTTGAGGTTTCCAGACCTTTTGGCAGTTTAAGACTCCCTAATCTCTCTCTCTCTCTCTCTCTCTCTCTCTCTCTCTCTCTCTCTCTCTCTCTCTCTCTCTCTCTCTCTCCATCTCAGGGCCCAAACTCTAGCCACTCTGATTTCAAAGCATGAAAGCATGATCCTTCTGCTTCCTCCCTTGTTGCTATGGGCCAGAAGCCAAGGCCACTTAAAAGCTAAGGATTCTTGGTCCCTGTTTACGCCTGGTAAGGGGAAGGTGTCTGTAACAAGGAAAAGCTACATGATCTCTGAGTATGCAGGTTATCCCAACTTGTTTTGGGGTGGGTCAGGAAATGTACCCTCCCTGCCTGACAGCAGAACCAAGGTCACAGTCATGCATCTTCCAGTAAAACTTCCACTATTATACCAGGTAGGTGACTTAGAATAACAGAAGAAACATGAGTTTTGGAACAAGACAGACCTGCCTTTTTCACATAGCTGTGTGACCTTGGGTAAGTGGCTTAACCACTCTGAGTCTAAGTTTCATTATGAATCATTGAATAAATACTGAGTGCCTACTATGTGTCAGGGAGTAGAAACACAGCAGAGAATCAAATAGAAAGGTCTCTGTTTTCAGAGAGGTCAGTGGAGGAGAAGACAGATAATAAATGAATCAACGAGATAATTTTAAGAGTAATAACTGCTGTATGGAGAATAAAATAAGAAGACAGGCAGAAATAGGGGAGGAAGAACCTACTTTAAGTAGTGAGTAAAGATGCCACTGGGATGGTGATATTTAAACAAAGACCCAAACAATAAGAAAGAGCCAGCCATGCAAGGACCCAGGGACAGTGGAGTGTTCTAGTAGAGGGAATGGCAAGTGCAAAGGCCCTGAGGCTGGAACAGAATGACGGGCAATGATCTCACATACACAAGAGTGGTGGCGATGGTGGTAGAGAGGTTGGCAGATTCAGAATAAACTTTGCAACTGTTTCAGCTAAAAGTTTGGATTTTCTTAACCTGTATATCAAGAGAATTAATGACTATCTTACATGGCAGTTGTGTGGATTAAAGCTGGACAGAGCCTGGTGACACATGGCAGGCTCACCATTGTTTCCATGTGAGCATTCGTTTAACAAGGCGCTCTGCTATACACATTGAATCTGGAAAATAATGTTCCCAGGTTGGTGTTTTTATACCCATTTTAGAAAAAACTGAAGTTTATAGAGTTTAATCAACTCACCAAAGGAAACAAAACTAGTTAGTAGTTGGAACAGGTCTTGAAACTAGATCTTATTCTTAACCACTACACTGCTTTTCTTCGTTACTATTATTATTAATAATTAACAGTTATTTCTGGAGCATCCACTGTGTGCTAAGTGACAGAGTTTCCTATCCATTCACCAACAATTCACTTCCTCTCCTTTCTGTAGCTTTCATCCTAGACCACATTTCCCAGCCTCCCTTGCATGCATGCATCACATGACTGGTTTCTAGCCAATAGAATGGGAGTGGAAATATGAATGTGAATTTTTGGCCGAGGCTTTTAAGATGCAAGTATGACCCCTCTACCCTCTTTAGTTTTCTTCTGCCAGCTCTTTGAATAAAATGAAGAATCTCAAAGGGAAGGCAGAGCAACAAAAGGGAAAGAACCTGGGTCCCTGAGTCACTGTGTGGATGAGCACTCTGTGGATCAGAAACACCCATGTGGATAATTACATGATTGAAAAGAGAAATCAATGAAAATGTCAGGGGTCACCATAGAGTTTGTCTTAAAGGATGGGTAGGATAGGAATTGTTGGAACTCTTTGGAAAGATAATTAGGCCCAGAGTCTTTGAGTTCAGACAGCACTAGGCTCAGCTCTGTCTCTCTGTGATTCTGAACAAGTGACTTCACTTCTCTGAGTTTCTTGAGAGAATAATGAAATTTACCTTGCAGTGTTGCCAGGGGAATTAAACAGGATGATACACATAAAGTGGTTGGATCCAGAAACAGAGAGAATGCTTAATAAATAGACACCATCGTCATGGTTAATGTCAATCGAAATTGTTCAAGAATGGAGAAGAGGCATTGTGAAACAAGAGCCTCATGGTCCCCTGTCTGTCCTCATGGCATTGGGCCCACAGATGCGTCCCCAGAGACCTGTCTAACATCAGCTGAGACACCTAACAGGGAGATATTAAAACTGGTGATTCATGCTTGGACTATTATAAGAGCCTCTTCATTATCCTCTCTCCTCCCAATCCATCTTCACACCTCTGCTGGACTTGTCAGCTAAAAATGGTGTTTACCCTGTCATTTCCTGATGACAGCCATCCAGTGCATTTACATGGGTCAGTCCAGGTGCCCTGGCTTAATGTCCACACTACATTCTGTGGACATAGACTTACTCATGCGTCAGAATCACTAGGACATGTTAAAAATGCAAATTCTCAGGCCCTGATCAGAATATTTGAGGGGCTCAGAAAACTGCATATCTGAGAATCACTGCTTCGAGGCTGCCTAGGTTAACCCTTTAACCCTTCTAAACCCCTTTGTCCCCAACACAAACTCTACAGAAGTCGAATTGCTTTTCTGCAACACACAGTCTGGCTTTACAACCCAGTAATACAACACACTGATTGATCCCTTGCTACACTCCAGTTTCTCTATTTGCATTTCCTCATTACATCCTACCTGGGTGGTAGGTACCACCATTGTCCCCATTTTACAGATAAGGAAACTCATGTATCCAAGGTTCCACAGCTAGGAGGTGACAGAATTGGGATTTGACCCAGTTTAGGCAGAGTCCTGAGCTGAAGAGCTTAGCCTATGCCTGACATCACCTCTCCCTATGCTGTCCCCTGTCCTTGCCACCCATTCAGCTTCTCAGATTCTTCTTTCTCATTTCCCCCTTGGAAGCTTACTTAGACCACCTAAGGGTGGGCTTTTGAATAGCCAGGGGTGTCTGACTGAACAGATGAGGTTCATGGAGGAAGCGAGAATCAAGAAAGATTGGAAGAGCTAAGTGTGGTGGTTTTGCAAAGAGTCCAAGGCTAGGATGTAGTAATTCTGGCAATATTGGGAGGAGGAGGTTTCAGTGCGATGAAGCTCTAACCAGCAGGATCCAGAGTCAGACTGCCTGGCTTCCAATTCTGGCTCTGTCTTGGGGATGACATTTATTGGACACTTATCATGGGCTCAAACAGTTGGAGTAAATAACTAAACATTCTGAGCTTCTGTTCCCTCAACCCCAAATGAGAATTTATTCAGTCAGCTAGGATGGAGTGAGCCCCTTCCTATGTGGCAGGTGCCGTTCTGGAGCTGGAGATGACAATGACAGTAGCCACATCATAAAGTTTGTGTAAGTGCTAGATGGTTTAAAAGATCGAAGGGACCTGGTACTTAAAGAGTTTCCAATTAATGCTACTTATTAGGATTATTTATTTTAATGTAATTCTTCACATTGGGGGGGAAAAATGACATATTGCCAAATAAGGTCACCAGGTTCAAATCCTCCTAGCCGTATGCATATCCTATGGCTATTTTTATAAATAAAGTTTTATTGGAACACAGTCCCTCTAATTTGTTTGCATACTATTTGTGG
The DNA here is from genome assembly GCF_902729225.1 of Pteropus medius. Classification (NCBI taxonomy): domain Eukaryota; kingdom Metazoa; phylum Chordata; class Mammalia; order Chiroptera; family Pteropodidae; genus Pteropus; species Pteropus medius. Next base: position 1,499,746 of record NW_024343733.1, on the reverse strand, counting down.
CTGATTTCTTGCTACAAGGGTATAGTCGAGTCATTGCAACAGAGATCAAGCATAAAATATTTACTACCTGACCCTTTGCAGAAAAAATTGCAGGACCCTCAAATGATTTATTGAAGATATGGGGTGAAGGTTATTTCTGTTCTTTCTCCTTATCGCTGCATTTGGTTTTTAACTTTTCTCCCATTCTCCTCAAATACTGTAGATAGCAATGATATTTCCATACAGAAATACTTTTAAGGTCTCAAGGAATGGCTGCTGAACAGTGTGAATTCTATATGGATTAAATTTCCCCCAAGTGAATATCAGAGATTTGAAGGGCTTATTGTAGGGAGAAGGACCATGGATCATAGGTTAATTCCTATAAAATGAGAACTCTCTATGCAACAGATTCTTTGAATTCTCTATGTTGCTCTATGTTACATGATGAAAACCCCAGTCCTATTCTTTTATTAACTAGGGAGCTAAATAGGTTTTCTTTAAGTATAAGGAAATAGATTACATTTCTTTTTTTTTTTCTGGTATGTTAACAACTGGAAGTTTTGAATGGCCAGAATTTGGCCATTAGTTGTTAAAAGTAGGTTTTGGAGTCAGATCCCAAGTTCAAATCCTGCCTCGGCCACTGGCAGGCTGAATGGCTTTGATCAAGTGACTTAACATTTCTGGGACTTTGTTATCTATTCAGTAGAGAGGCCATATCTCTCTTGTGAACATATTTGAGGATCAATGTGCACAAAGCATTACCCCAGTGCCTGAGCCTTGGTAAGAACTCAGAAAAGTTTGCTGCTATTTATTGATTTTATTATTATTATTATTATTAATTATTATTGGCAGAAATCCTGCATTCTGAGAAATAGCATCCAGCCTGTTGCCGTTACTTGATGCAATCTCAAATATCAGACAGACCCAGCCAGTGGGTAGAGGTTCTGGGTCTCTACCAACGAGCTGTCTGCCGTAACGCCCTTAGGGCAGAGCCCAGGTTTCACCAAACTTTATGTGCCAGGCCCAGTGCCGGGCACTTAGAGAAGCCTCAGTAAGGCTCACTGACCTGACCAAGCTGCGGCTCAAGATCATTCAGACAAACAAGACGTGATCCGACGGGAGCTCGAAACATCTCCTCACCCCGGGCTTCTCCTTGCTAGAACAGAACATTTGTAAATGGATGCTCCCTGCTGAGCCTCCAGCTGCATCACACCAGCTCCTTCCTGCCTGGACCCCGATACCTCCTGCTCGGGGGACATCTGCCTCAAGTCCCCCAGGAGCCTGCTCCTCACCGAGACTCAATGAATCTACACGTTTGTAGCCTGAAAATATTGATTTCAGGCCTCTGTTGAACCACCACCCCCTCCCAATCTCCTCCCTCTGTCATCCCCCTCATCATGGTGCACTGAGCACTTCTTTCTAGAAGGTTCTGACGTCGACTTTTAATTTGGGCAGGAGCCGAGGGAGTAAGGGTGGCTGTATGGGGCAAAGAGGTGGTAGAAGAAAATAAATTCCCCTTCCCAGAACAATCAGAGGAAGACAGTCCCAAACAATGGCCAGACCATCCTTGCGGGCAATGATGACAGCCATTTCGAACTTATCACACCCCGGCACTATATTAAGGCTCTGAGATTACAGTGTGCTTCATTAGGGGAACATCTGTTGGAAATCAACACGGAGCAGCCAGATATGATGGCTAAAAAAGCAGACTGGGGGGAGGCGGGTGAGACCACCGCTCTGCAGGGGGAAATGTCCGGGAGGTACCATGTTTTGGGCTCTTATGGGGCCCATCTCCCCTCCCCCTCCAGCCACAAAACCAAGGATGCTAATTTAAGCGGGGTCAGGAGCATAGATCAAGGAGGATGCATTTTTAAGACCCAGCAGTCAAAGTCCTGGGAACAGTCAGAGCTACCACTAATTAGTACTTACTAGGTGCTAATCACCATGGTAAGTATTCGACACATTTTACCCCCGTTTAATCTTCACAGTGACCCTATGAGGTACAGAATTTCGCCATCTCATATATAGCTAAGGGATCCGAAGATCAGAGAAATCCAGGGACTTGCACAAGGTGAAGCATCTAGTGATTAATGAATAGCGAGATCAACTGTCCTGTTTTATGTAGACTGAGGGTTTTCCTGGAGTGCAGAATTTTCGAGCTTAAACCCAGCCTGGTCTTGGGGAAAGCAGGGTGGAGCTAGAGTTTCAATCCTCATCTGTCTGATGTCAGAGCTTCTGTTCGCAACCATTCTGCTACACCGTTTCCTTTGTTCTCTGCTCATTCATTTGTCGTCACTGCAGAAATGTTTTGCCAAGCACCTACTACGTGCCAGGCACTGTTCCAGGCAGTAGGAGACAAGACAAAACCTGTGCCATCATGGAGCTGACATTGTAGTGGCTCCCTTGTTGTAATTATTGTGTACCCAACTAGACTTTATATTTACCCAAGGCTGGCTGGCTTTATTATTATTAATGACAAGAGCAATCGAATGATCACTCTATATGACTTTCTGCCCTACATCCTTCTGAAAAGGGTCTGAAACAGCCTCCAGGATGGGCACACACACAGAACGCTCGTTAACTCTATCATGTCGCCCCTTCAGTCTAGAAATAGGATGGCCAAAGGGGCGTTGTGATCAAAGTGTGAGCAATCAGGAGGGTTATAAATAGGGGAAAGTCGGGCTTCAGCAAATTCCCGTGTACCGGAACTAAGAGATGCTCTTGCAATTTGAGAGTTTTAAGTCGAGCCTTAATAAAAAAAAAACATGCTCCATTGTGTAGTAGTAGGAACTACAGAATTTGGAAACAGCTAGACCCGAGTTCAGACCCAAACCTTCCCCTTTCTTGTTCAGTGACCTCGTGCACATCTCTTAACCTCTAAATGTTTACTTTCTGTAAAGTGAGGATGTGGGGAACAGTGACTTCTCCAAAATGTATGCTGGAAGTGACTTAAAGCACATAATAAGCCAGCCGATGGATGGAACTGATAAATATCAGTTCAATTCCTCTTCCCTGCTCTCTTAAGTTTAATTAACAGACACATTTATGGAGCTTATTATATTCCATACACTGTTCTAAAGGTTTACAGATATTAACTCATCTAATCCTCATAACACCCCTGGGTTTTGAGGATTACCCTCGTTTGCAGACGGGGAAACTGAGGCAAAGAAAGACGAATTAACTTCCCCAGACTTCACAGCTAGTCGGTGGCAGAGCTGGAATTTGGATCCAGGGTAGTGTGGATTCCAGTACAAACAATTTAAGGATTTAAATAAAGCCACAGATAAAAACCCCATATCTGGCTCTCAAGACTACCCTATGTTAAAGGAACTGACTAGCACCCAGGTTGCTGGAGAGTGTTACCGGGCGGGGTGTGGGGAGGGGGCAAGGAAGAGGCCGGAGGGTAAGACAGAGGCTGGTTATGTTGGGCAGATTCTGGCCAGGCTTTGGGAAGCCAAATTCACAGCTGTGGCTTGTTCATAGGAGTTGAGGCAATAGAAGATGCTCCCCGAACCCCTCCTTCTGCCCCTGCAGCTGACCTTCTGGTGGGAGACACTTTCTTCCAGGCTCAGTTTAGGTAGAAAAGGACACACGTCTTTCTTCATCAATAGGGTTCCTTATGGCCAAAACGGGGACACATTTGACAGCGAAAGGCGGTACTAGTAATAATTACACCAAGATAGACCTACACTGGGAGCTCATAGGTCACTCTTCTTATAAGCAGCACCTGGAATTAAATATTCCCAGGAGTTGCTCCTTGGGCCCTCGTGAGAGGCACTTGGGTGGAAAGCAGCCAGCCAATGAGCAGCAAGGGTGGCGCCAGGGGCAGAGTTAAAAGGACACTTTGGCCTCTGCTTTGTCTCTTCTCCTGAGGCTGCTGTCCTTGTCGGGGAGGGGGTTGGAAGACGCCTGCTTTCTTCATTCTAAGCCGAGGCTGCCTTGTTTTTTGTGGGGGGTGCCGGTTAGGCTTTCTCTCTATCTCCTGAGGTTTTCTAGTTGTTAGGGATAAGCCACGAGTGGCCTCCATGTTTCCTGGCCTAGGGGAGGCAGAAAGCTTCAGTGAGGCTGCTCAGAGCCAGAGATAAGAGGGAAGTTTAGAAGCTGGGGGACTGGAGCCGCTCATGGGAGTGGGGAGACCCATCTTCCTACAGGGAAGTCTCCTGAGGGGCTGGCACCTTGCAAGCCTTGCATTTTGCCTCGGGGGCTGCTGCTGGGGGCTGAAGAGGATAAGGGAAAAGAAGGGGTGTGGGGCTGTCTGTCTGGGAGCTCACTCAGCTAGCCCGAGCTTGTTCTTACTCTTCCTTAAAGCTTTCAAGGAGCAAAAAGCTACTTCTCTGCTTCTGAGCTCTCTCGTGAAGGTCCTGTTCGGGGGCAGGACTCCGAACCCTACCTTCCTGTGGGCTCCCCGTGGGGCATGTTAACTACAGCAGAGGGGGACAGGACGACAAGGATGTGGTCTCTTAGCTGGGCTGTCTGACTAAAGGTGGCATGCTCTGGGACTTGGCAGGCACCCCCAACTTTTCTGACCTAGCTTCTCGGTGGGGTTGGGCTTCCTCAGTCCCAGCTGAATGGGCTCTTTGCTGGCTGCTGTATAATCTCTCAAGGATGCTGGGTTTAAAGTGAAAGTGCCCTTTCTGCAGTGAGGGAGGCCGGCGAGAACGCTACCTGCAGTGCAACTTCTGGCGGCTGCAAGCAGATCCTGGCATGGGTGAAAAACTGAGTTTCTTTCCTTGGTGGGAGAAGAGGTTTTAGTGGTTGCTGCAACCTCACAATGCTCCACTTACATAGGCACTTCTCAGTTTCTTCCAAGTGACTGCCACAACTGAGGCAAGCGATCTCTGACCTGGGAAGTACCGGAACGGGGTACAGAGTGGCTGCAACCCCACTGAATTGAGTCCATGCAATGTGGGGAGGGGGACTCCGGAGCCAGGCTGCTGGAGCTGGGCTCCTGTGGACTCTGGGCAAGTGACTTAACCTCTCTGTGCGCTCACTTCCCCATTATTTGGGGACAAAGTACGTTGTCATGAGGTCATGCCAATTAAATGGACGTAAATGATCAAGTCTTTAACGTTAAAAACAAGACAGTTAGCAAAAGCTGATGATTTATGGGGGGAAACTAACACTTCCTGAAGAGTCGAGCCTCAAATCAGAAGGGCAGCTATCTTTCCAGATAGTTGGAAGTGGAGAGAGAGCTCAGCTTAGGGGTCCCAGACACCCCCACTGTTCCTTCTGAACTGTCCCATGTAGTAGGGAGGAAGAAAAGGCGCCTGATGGCTCACACCTCATAGAGCTACATTCTCCCCGAGACTCCTGCAGACCACGTGGAAGACCAAGAAGTCTTGTACCCACTGGAAACTCGCTCTCTTCCCAAACTAGCCCTTAAGCAACACCCCTAAAAGCGACCAGCGTTCCTATTCCCTGGGGACACTCTTTGCCCAGCTTTGCTTTCTTGAGATCTCATGCTATGAGGAGCTAAGCCTAGGTACCTGGGAGTAGGATCGTGTCTCTCACCCTGTGGTTTCTCCTGCTTGATCAACATCGAGGGTGAGGCCTATTCCACGCCCTCAAGGTCCCAGCTGCTGTTGGGGAGGGTTAGATTTGCCCTCAAGTGGGATCTTCACAGATAAGGAGCCTCCATGACTTAACTAAGTCCACCTGAAGTCGAATTCTCTTCACTCCAGTATCATTGGGCTCCTCTCGGGTTATCCTGTCCTCCTGCCTTACTCCCCTTTCTCTCTCCGTTCCCCACCACCAAACCCTCCATAACATATTCCTCGGATTGGGTCCTTCCAAAAATGCAGTGGCAACACTTCGGCTTGTCCTAAGTACACAAACATGGCATAGCACCCCAGCTTCCACTTGGGTGTTCATCTTGCTTATTGCTTCTGACTGCCGGGTGTCCTTAGTGGGCATCTACCACATCTTGTCCATCTCCCAGTGATGGACACCAGATTTCCCCCCTTTAAAGAGGGCTTTAGAGCTGCCTATGCTACACTGTTGGGGAGAGATGCAGGAAAGGGACGGTCAGTGTAGACAAGCTTTGAAGGACGTGTGGGGCCAAGCTGGCCCCAGAAGGCTTGACTGGGTCTGGGTGGGTGTGGAAGGCATGCCTCTCCCACTAGGGCTGCAGCTGAGGTTGGACGGCTAGGAGGTGCCCAGGCATGATGGGCATGGGGCATAGGCTTCTGCCAAGGTCCTCTGGTTCACCCTTTTCAAAAACAAGCAAGTCTCCTGAAGGTAGTTCCAGGCTCTTCACAAAAGACAAAGCTGAGGCAAAGGATGCAGGCTACAGCCTGGGAACTCATTCACTTCTTTATGAAAGTAGGCTAAGAATAAGAGCTGGGTGGGATCCTCTGAAGAGATGGCTCGCGACATAGCGTTAAGTACAGCTTTGACTACTGGAGGAATGTTCATTCTGAGTTCTTTTTTTTCTAGTCGCTCTCTAGAGACCTCTGATGCAGCAGACATTGACTTTTTCTGATCTTAGATCTCTTTCCCCAATCCCAATGTCCCGTGAACACTCTAAGCTTTCTTTCCTCCCTGTAGGAGAATGCAGCCTATTAATCCTGAATCCTTTTTCACCTACCACAAGATGCCCTCTGGTTAGTAACTCTCATCCAGGAGACTACCTATAACCTCTCGAGCTATGAGAAGTATCCTACAATGTGAAGTCACACTTTGACTGGAATTGAAATGCTTGTCACATTTGCATCATGGGTACCCCAGTGAGCTGTGTTTTAAGTTGGGCTCCCTCAAAAGTAGAGCCTGAGATGAGGTCTTAAGATAGGCAAGTAGCTTGTCAAAGAGGTAGCCTTGGGAGGCATAAGGTGGAGTGCCTAACATAAAGGAAATAAGGGCATATTGAGGTGGCTTCTGGGAGCTATTGGGGCCACCTTTGAGGAGTATACAACTGCCTTGTAGAATTGTCCACCCAGGCTATAGGAGGTAGGGACATCTATTCGTTGTTTCCCATCTGCCATTGAGCAAGGGTCGAATCTGGGCTTGAACTCAGCTATACTTGTAAGCAACACGTGCACCTGTGGTGAAAGATACCTTTGGGCACAAAGCAAAGCTGTACTTAAGGCAAGATGCCATCCCTGCCTAGAATGGCCCACTTCAGCCACAGCTGAAACAAAGGCTCGAGGCGAGCATTGGGATCCCATGTGTTTGCTACACATACCAAATTGGCTTCTGTTTTTAACACCCTCATCTCCTCCCCCATTGGACTGAGTTCCTTAAAAGTAGGGATGTCTGTTAGTTGGGATAAGCTGCATACAATGGCTGGCACTTGGCTGGCAGAGACGTCAGCCAAACGGCATCCCTGAGGATGTTAAGCTTAGCCAAAGACCAATGGTCACAGCCATAAGTTGGGGAGGATGGGAGTCAAGACCATGAACCTTGATGCCCGGTCACCTTTCTTCCCACACTAGAATGGGCTACAAAGCAGATCCAATCCTTTCTTTCTGGTGTAGGCCTCAGGGAGGGTTTATGCTCAAAAACTACTTGTAATCTCGCAAGTGATAGTCACCTAAGTGCTCCCTAGAGCTCCAATCTTCATCGAACGAAGGCTGATGTAGTTCAGGCCCTGTGATTCTGGCCATACGGTCGATTACTCAGCCTTAACTTAAGGACTGGACACCCAGGACACGTCACGACTGGCCACAGCTGGGCGTGGTGGGCACATGACCCAGAGACAGCTGAAGGCACATAACAGGTGGCATGGCTTAGTGCGGATAGAGTAACAAGTAAGGGATGGTCCCTCTGATCCTGAACTGCAGGTGACTTACAACGGATGGGACTTCAGAGCATTTAAAATTGGAGCTGAAAGGTGTATGAGACAGTGAAGTATGAGAGAGTGACCGGGCAGCAGGTATGGGAGAACTTTCTACCTGGAGAGAATACGTAGAAAATCGGATGGGGCCACGCAGTCCTGGGCACCTAGAACCGCATTCTTAGACTTGACTCTCGACCACAAGTAGCCCTTCGATAATCCTAGCTTCCTCTTTAAAGAAACGCTAACCTTGGAAAACAAGATTGACACAGGTGCTGGGCTTAGAATGAGCACAAAGCAGAGATCTGAGGACAGGTGGTCTGGGCGCCCTTTGCCGACTGTTTGTCACATACATCCCTTCTGACTTACGATCTTCATGGATTTAAACTGGAGGTGCCCGGCTTACAAGACCCCATTGGGTGTCAGCCCCAATACCTGTGCTTATCAGTAGTAACAGCAATTCCCTTCATGGCTCTAGAATAATTTTTCCAGATAGTTCCCCAGTGACGAGTGTTTAGTGTGTGCTAAGTATTGAGCTGCCTCTGAATCGGCAAACTTACCATGAAATTGAAGCTTAAACTTCGCCCTGTGCTCCAAATTTGTAGTGTGTCTTAGACCTCAGTTAGCTCAGGCACCATGAAACCCAGATCCTGCCCCATTAGGGCTGCGTTCTCAATGGACCTTTAAGGTCGATCGACATGTTGCCATCACTCTTGTTAACACTTCTCCCGCTTAGAAAAAAGTGCAGCTCTTTGCCAGCGTTCATCAAATGTCACACGTAGGAACGCTACGTCTTCTCAGACTTGACATTTTTGGTGATCGAACTAGCAATGCTATAAATGGAATGACACCACTTCTTTCCAAAGACTGTCAACATACTAGAATGAAGCAAAAAATAATAAAAATAAGATATTTTACGGCAAACTCTGGTGGGAAGCTTAGGACCGTAAATCCGCGAACTATCTCAGGGTAAACGCTGCAGCCACAAGGGTGGCCGGCGACTATTCTCGGGGCAAACGGAAAACAAGTTTGGGGATGAAACCAGTTGCCCTGGGTCCAATGAGCTACAACTGGCAAAGTCTGAGCTTAGTTTTAGCTCAGCTGGTTGGAGTCATCAGAACTCCCTAACATCCTTCCGAATTCTGCATGTCCCTCACTCAAGACAGATGGTAACCGACGACCAACACTAGTCTCGGCGTCCATCAGCTCTCACTCATCTGTGCGTGGAGCAAACGATGGCTTCTCTTGTGACCCACTCATTGTGTCCCCAGAAATTCTGACATGGGGATTTGGCTGCCTCTCCTACGCATGCTCACCTACTCAGTTTCCCTCTTCTCTTCCCGCCCCTAATGTCCCAAGTAACCTCTGGTGACTTAACCCTGACATCTGGTTTCACCCAGTTCCACGGCTATGATCTCTTGTGCCCAACGCCTATAACTAGGATGTCAGGTTTTGCGTTCCCAGCAGATAATGGCTCTGATTGCTCTCCGTGTGGCCTTTGCGTAAATAGCAGGTGATCGGAAGCTGGCCAGCTTTGTGACTGTCACAGCCCTGAAGGCTCTTGCCCATCACTTCTTCGTGCAGTGATTGGGGGCTCTGGAGAGAAAGTCTCAAATCATGCATGACGGAACCTCAAGGGGAGTTGAAGCATTGTTTACTTAAGGAACGATTGACATTCGCTGGCACCATGGCGTGGACATCTAGGAGAGACTAATCAGAGTCCCTACCAGAGCCAACACGGCTGCAGCGACGGTGGGCCTATCCCAGGGGCTGACTTCTTAAACCCAGGTTTTGCTTCGACTTAAACCTTTAAAAGTGCTTTGCATCTGAGCACATCTCACTAGAGATCCGAGACAATTAAACATGGGTATCTAGGGCTTAAACAAGAGGATAGAAAGCTATTCAGACTCGAAGCACCTGCTACGTGCCAGACACACTAAACCAAGAGCCAAGAGTAGGGAATAACCTGTTCTCTGTAAAAGCCACTTCTGAGTCCAGACTGTTCTGACCTCTGCCACTTGCATTTGACTTATGCTAGACCATACCATACGAGGACCAGAACTCATTTGGGGGGTTGGGGGTCAGCTCCATTTTGTGTAACCTCAATATGAGCAAAACCAAGTCTAAGGGAAATGCTTCTATCAGGAAAAGTGTCTAAGTATTTGAAACACGCTCTTTGCCTAGGTTATAGTTTGGAAAGGTTGCCAAAACGATCCCTCCCCACTGTAAGCCTGGTCACATGCCTAAAGCTTTATAACCTGGGACAAAGCACCAAAAACAAACTTGGAGACTTCCCTACCCCAGGGCAACAGCAATCCAACCAGCCAGGACCACACACGCCCCTGTACCTGAATCCAGCAATGGGGTTCACTGGCAACTCTAGATTCGGTAGTCAAGAAGGCCTCTGAGAAGTAACATCTGAGCAAAGTCTAGGCAAAAATCCCCAATGTCCGAAATGGAACCGCTAGTGCAAAGGTCCTGAGGTAGGAGTGAGTTTGGACGAAAGAACAAAGACAATCACTAGAAGGTGGTCGTGGCAGAAGTTAAATGATGAGGACAGATGGGCAGGAGCCCAATTCTGTGGGAACTTGTGAATGATGAAACGGAATTCAAGCTTCGTCCCAAGGATGGTGTGAAGGCATCCGCCATCGAAACTTGTGAGCATGTTTCTTTGTCAGTCTTAGCATCTGTCTGACAAATGCATTACAGGTAGTGAGCAGGGTATTGGTGAGGAAGCCATTCTGCTTACCCAGGTGAGAGGTGGGACTTGGATCAAAGTGGTGACAATGAGAATGGCAAGATGAAAATGCATTGGGGATTGAGAAGTCACAGAACTTGTTTACAGACTGGATTTGGGGTATTAAAGGGGAGCAAGGAGCCAAGGCTATAACTCCCAGCTGTGGACTAAGCAAACGGTAGCGCTGAGGTGGGGAAGCCCAGGGTAGAAGAACATGTATGTGTTGAGAGCAAGCTATGGGACCCTTATGATGCCACAAGCGCTGAGCCCCTGACTTCATTCACCTAACTAGTCCCGATACAAGCTGGGAACCTCGGGAAGTGACACTTGTTGCCTGTAGGCGGCGGGAAGCGCTGGGCACGGGGCTTCAATGGCACAGTGGTCTGTGAGAACGAACAAGGGCGTCACCAGAGAAGGCTTGGAAAAAAGCAACGCCTCACCCTCTGAATACCGAAGGGTTTTATGAACAAAGACGTGTAATGGCAAAACTAAAAACCCAAATGCCTGTTAGGCAGATGGTCAAAACTCTAGTTCAACTCACAGAAGCAAAGCCTAGACTCACATACCAAACCCATCAAGCCCGAAGCAGAGCAAAGTTTAGAAAGACTCGAGAGGCTTTGGTGACACAGTTCCCCTCTTCACTTTCCAAACTATCTCTTAGAAGCATAAATCACTTTTTATAACATGAAAAAATGAGACCAATCCTTATCCTAGGCAGAAAAGTCTGAGAAGCCATGCTGATCATGGAAAGCATGATCTCGGCTCGCTTGCCTCTGGGTGTGTGAGTCATCGTTTATGTTGTAAAAATAATGGCTTTTCCAAAACTCAACTTCAGAAGGCGCCTGAGCTAGTTAACCTAACTAGTTTCAACTGCTTTGGCCATTTCTAACTGTTCTTGGGAGCAGTCTCTGGAAACTTCCTCAAGTCTTTTTTTTTTTTTTTTAATAATTGAGATGGCTGCTGGAAGGGTCTCAGGATCATTTTAGCCTGACTGCCCCCTTTGTATAGATGAGGGAAACTGAGGCCTACCTGGGGAAATACAGTGGGCCCCCTTACTCAGAGTGTTTGCTCTCTGCGGTTTGCAACCAGTCGCCCACCAGGGTCTAAAAATGTTAAATGGAAAATTCCGGAAATTCATGCTTCTAAATCGCGCGCTGTTCTCAGTAGCATAATGAAATCTCGCGTCCTGCTCCATCCTATTCGTGACGCGACTCCTCCCTTCCGGCCTGTGTCTCCATGCCCTATACGTCACCAGGACACTATGTCCGCTCCTTGCCCGTTTGTCACTCCGTGGCCCTCTGGGTGATCGGGCCCACTGAGGTGTTGTGCTTGTGCCCCAAAGCGCGAGAATAGAGATGCTGGCGATTCAGATGTGCCAAAGAGAAGCTGGCACGCGCTTCCGCTAAGTGCCCAGGCAAAAGTACTCGGCTTGAAAGAGTCAAACTGAGAAGGAGAGTAGGATAAGGTAGCTAAGCTCTAAGGCAGGGGTCCCCAAACCCCCGGTTGCAGACAGATAACGTCCTAAGGTCCGTGGCCCATCAGGAGCCTGGCCTCATGGCAGAGGGGAACAGCAGGTGAGCGAGCGGAGCTTTATCCAGCAGCAGGTGAGCGAGGGAAGCTTCATCCATATGCACAGCCGCTCCCCAGCGCTAGCATCATCACCTCAGCTCTACCTCAGATCATCAGACAACAGATTCTCACAGGATCACTGGTCCCTGGTGCCACAAAGGTTGGGGACCGCTGATCTAAGGTAAGAACGAATCATCTACCCGTGGAATTGTGACGGAAAATCGTGCTGGTTTTGCTGTGGTTACCTCCAACAGCAAAAACCATGGTCACTACTTGATAAGCGCTTAGTTAAGATGGAAAAGGCATCAAATTTGTGGGTGGAGGACATGAATAAAAAACGTGTTTCGATCGATGGCAACATGTTGAGCCAGAAAGCACTGAGCCTACAGGAATTCAGCAAGGGATCCTCTGAAACCAACGATCACATTCAAATAACTCTTACAATACTTCGTTATCCTTCTGTTATTACTGTTCATCTTACTATACCTGACTTATAAACTATCATAGTACGTATGTACGGGAACAGGGTTCAGGACTATCCTGGATTCCAGGCATCCACTGGGGGTCTTAGAACGTATCCCCTGCAGAAAGTGGGTACTTGCTACACAGCTCACGATCCCGACCCTGATCAGCTCTGATCACCGAGTCTTTAGATCTTCCCTTCTCCCCCTCGTTTGTTCTGCCCTCTACCTATTGACTGAGGGCCACGGTGAAACACCTGCGTTCATTGATTCATCGATGCCTTGAGTGACTCTATTCGCATGAGAGATGAATAATGCATGCCCGACACTGAGTTCTGGCACGGCATTGATTGAGAACCAGGGGGAGGATGGGGCAGCTGTCAGTACAATGTGCAGCACAGTGTAGGGATTGAGATAATTCTCCAGCAGACAAGACAAAAGCATGTGCCTGGGTTTCAGCAAAGGCAACCTGCAGGACCGATCCAACTTCCTCTGAGCCTCGACTTCTGGCCCTTCGTCTGAATCTTACTCTCGCATCTATCTCAATGTAGCTTTCCATAAAGCAGCACCTGCTTTCACATCCTGCCAGAATTCGAGCACATGCCATGTGCCAGCTGCTGGGGAAGAACTCCAGCTTGATCTAACCGGGGTTAGGGGAGAGTTAGCGAGACAAACACTGTTACCTTTCGTGCAACAACGGACCTCTTCTGAGAGACGTTCCTAGGTAGTCGGTCTACTATGAGTTCTCATCACACTAAGTCCCAGAAAGTCCAGTGACTTTTGGAAGCCTTCTAAACAGAGGGAAGGACCTTAGCCCAGACCTGGGGGCTGTACAGGGCAGAGCCTGATGCAAGTTTAGGGGGATCGAACGCTGAAGGCTTGGTCTCTTCTCAGCATTTAGCATAGAAGATCAACACATTGGTGGAAGCAATAAGGTCGAGCATAAGACCCCAGAGTGTTTCTAGAATAGAGGGGAGAAGCTTGGAGGTGGCTGAGGCTCCAGGTGAGGCAAGAACATGCCCCAGCTTCTCTGTTAAATGGAAATGTTTTTATAATAACATGGACTCCTAGGGTTATGTGCATCCGCTGTATTCGTTTTGTAGTCAAACTCTTGCATTAGATAATTCCAATCTTAGTGGGCTCAGCTAGTCTTAGAGTTTAAGCTCAAGGTAGCCCTGGAATTTAAAAAACCAGGAGGTGTTGGCTTGCTAATAACTCATTGCATGCATACACTGTTGATCTTTCTCGAAGGTATGTTCTGCCTCAATGCTGGGCTTGTGCGGTTTCCTTGTCTTGCCCTACACTCTCAGAAGGGTCTTCATTCAAAGTCTAAGGGACCCCAAGGATGAGAGGTGTAAGGTGAAGCTTTAACCCATTTCCCGTTAATTTTACACAAACACGCTCTTTGAGGCTGAAGCAAATCTGACTAGTTCTTAATGTGAAAATATGAAAACTGTTCTCGGGGTTGTTTCTAAACAGAACTTTCTACTCCTAATGTAACCAATGTACATGATAATCAGTACTTAATAATCTTTCGTGGTAAATTCCAAAGTGTGGAACACAGAGCAGAAGATCACATTCTGCACAAAAAGATCGCGCTTCTCGCCCGAGCTTCTTGCCATCCTTGTTGGTGCGTGAGCAGCAAACTTTGCAGCCACAGGTTGGATTGTTTCCCTAACATTGGCGGTGTGCTCTTAGGGGAATGCCTTCCAAACAGGTGAAGAGGTGTGACATCAGCACGGGCGACCTCGAAGACGTTGCTGCCCTGGCTCACGAAGCTTTCCCATCATTCTTTCAATCAACGTCAGTCTGAAGTTTACACGGCTGATCGTGTACTCAGGATGGGCCTTGAACGGAAGATAGGAGTTCAGCACTAATGTTTAAAAGGTGGCGAAAGAATGTCTCATACCAACACTCGTGCCTTTTGTGCTCAGTTGGATGAGAAGTGAGCGTCTGATCAACCGAGTCCACTGCTCCCATATTCTCGTTGGCATCCACAAGACACATGGCTTCTTAGTTTTCTTCCGTTTCTGTTGTCTCCTTCAATCACAGTATCATTGTGGAATGTTGGCAACATTGTCACCTTGTCGCACTGTTTCAGTGCTCTAAGTTCACAGAATCTGGCTACAGTCTTCTTTGCAATCTTTTTTTTTTTCCAGATCATTTGGTATCCGTTCTCTGTTCAAACGAGCTATCCCCACTGCATCAGCCCTGTTCTGAGGTAATTCTCTGAAAAGCATGGGAGATGCATAAAGTTATCAAACACACGATATCCTTGGCTAAGAAGGTCACTGGCCGAGGTAAGGTCAATGCGCGATTATTTCAGACTACCAGCTGAATCTTCCCAATTCATACTGAGCCCTGTGTGAACAAGCGTACTCCACATATAACCAGATTGACTATTGCAAAGCACACAGCACTTGAGACCACCAAATCGTGCTCGTTTCGTCAGGAGGTACTGCTTCACAACTAACCGCCCCTCGAACAGCATCAGTGACTCAGCGACTGCAGTGTTTGCTTGGAGTTTATACAGTCGAAACTCATTTACAAGAAAGTCGAACACAGTTCTGATCTTATGCAGTGAAATCTGGGCCTCTGATTGACCAGTGGATAGGGGAGAATTGTTGACAAAACACAGGCGCTGAAGCAAAAGTAAAAATCTTTCACCAGTCATAATTTGCCTGAGATAAGGTGTATCCAAAAGAGGCCTCTTTGAGCCACCAGCACAATACCTTGCAGTGACACTACTGCAAAGACTTCCGGTCTGTCATCAGTGTCTTCCCATCTATCCATTTGTGAAAATTGTTTCAGACCAGGTGGCTGTGGAGCCAACGAGGCAGCTTGGGTGTTTGTTTCGCTGGTAAGTTTTGAAACGAACTCCTCAATAAGGAACAGTACAAAACACTGCAGTGGCTCAGGGGTGTCGCTGACATCAACTTTTCTGCCAGGTGTGCCGGCAGGTAAAGTCATACGTTTGACGTGGAATCATAACACTACCATTTCAGAGCACGACCTGAGTCAGCTGATGTAGGGCGAGTTCCATCGGATCCTGAATCGGATGGAGGCCTGACCGGTACAATCTTCTGAAGCACTATTCAAAAAAATCATTGGAATCATTTATTTCAGAAAAATCGGATTCATCAAACGAATCTTCTGCTAACTGTTCAAGAACAATGTTAACACGCATAGAAATGCTATGTTTTCTAGACTTAATATTTTCAGCTATTGAGAACTGCTATATCTTGTAAATGGAAATACCACTACGAAAAATAGAATGCTATAGAATGACGTCACTCGTTTCTGACTTACCAATACACTAGAGCAATGCGAAAACAATGAGGCGAGATTTCATGGCAAACTTTGGAGGTGAGGTTAGGACCGTAATCTGCGAGTTACCTTGGAGTAAACACTGCAGCCACAAGTCCTGTCAACGCATATTCTCGGGGCAGATGGGAAATGGGTTAAAAATTCCTTCCTCCCTCTGAATGTTTCCCCATCCTCAGAAAGAGGAGTCCCTTTCCTACAAGCAAACGAGCTAAAAAGCCTCCTGGCCTCCCGTGGGCACTTGAATACAGATGCTCAAATAGTAAATTCTTTTCCTGGGTTACTCTATGGGGTGTTCCCTTCTTGGAGAACGAGGGTTTTTGTTGTTGTTGTTGTTGTTTTTTACCCCGTCTACCTTCCCCCTCCCCTCTGGTAACCACTAGTCTATAGTCCGTGTCCATGAGTCTGTTTCCCCTGTTCATTGATTGCTTTTAGGTTTACATCCCACGCATAAGTGATATCATGTGACTTTCAACTGTTTCTGTCTGACTTACTGCGCTTAACATGATTATCTCGAGGTCGAGGACCAGTTTTAAAGATAGACTGAGAGGCTCAGATTCATTTCTAATGAGAGGAACTGGCACCAGCTGGGTGAACATAGGCTGGGGAGATGTCAGCCATTGTCTCTCCCCGAAAGCCCTCTACACAGTCCAAGTGACGGAGGCTTTCATTAACAGATGGTTGACAGGATAACAAATGGGTATTCTGGTCGGATGCTGGTGATCTGAAGCCCTCCGAATGTATGCTCTGACCACTTCTAACCTTAGTTGGGTGAACTGACCCAATTCCTGCCTGCTCTAAGCCTCAGTAACCATTTTAAGCCTCTGGTGGTGGCTTGACTATTCGTAATAGAGAGTGGTAGAGACTAGATGTCATGTGCCATCGTAAGGGTACTGAAAGACACCCCCAAATCCCCACAGCCAAGCTTTCGTTCTGTGGTGCTGTGCATCTGTGCTTTCTCCGTAGCGCTCACGGTAGCTACACGAATACTCTGCATTTTTTATCGCTGCAGAACAAACTCAGCAGCTTGCAATACGTCCACTCGCTTACTGTTCTGCAGGCACGGACATGGCACAGTGTGGCTGGGTCTCTGCTCTGTCCCAAGGCCGAAATTAAAGTGTCAGCTGGACTGTGTTCTCACCTGGGCACTGCAGGCAAACTGGCTCCCAAGCTCGTTCTTGGTGTAACTCAGTTCCTTGCAGGGTAAGACTTGAGTTTTTTTTTTTTTACTTCGATGGCTATCAGCTTAGCTCCTGGAGGCTGCCCGCGTTCCTTGCCCACGTTCCTTGCCATGTGGCACCCTCCATCTTCAAATTGGCATGTTATGAATCTTGTGCTTTGAACTTCTGACTTCCTATGCCTAAGATGTCTCGACCCAAATTTTAAAGAGCTTATGATGAGGTTGGGCCCATTGAGGACAGCACCCCCCTTCACCACATAACAAACTAGGAGTGATCTCTTACACGTGTTCTACCCACACCCAACGGGTCATGTGGGGCATGGACATATGGTATAGAAGTCTTGGGGGACATCTTAGGATGCTGCCTACCTTACCTGTGCCATAAGATCCTTTGCTAGACTCACCTGAAGACAGGGATCTTACCTCATCCACTGTACTCAGCACCTGTGACAGGACTAGAGCAAAAATTCTGGAGATTCTGGGACTTAAGTGCCTCCTATACGGGGACTAAGGACATTCTATGGGATTAATCATGCCTTTTTTGGATGCAGTCTTCAGAACTAAGAGGAAAGTAACACTACGCACTCACCAAGAGGTCTGCCTTCTGACACCTTTATTTTAAAAATCTGCATTCTCCAGTTTCATGCTGTCCAAAGTATTCGTAAAAACCTACTTAAACTGGCACTGTTCTTGTCATTATCACCCACAATTTGGGCAGTAGCGGACCCCACCTTTCCTGACATTCATCCACTTGCAGATCGTGGCCACGAGAACAACTCGAATGCCACTTAGAGAACAAGCAAAGGATTTTTCCCTCTTGAAATGGCTTTAGTATGTTCTCATAAAATTCCCTACGTTGGGTGAGTGCTGCCCCCTTTGGGTCAGAGGTGGACTTGTCAAGTGTCAATAAAAATGTAAAAAGTCAATAAAACAGTAAAAAAATCAATTGTCAAAAAAGCCAAGCGCCAATACCTCACTTCCTTCCGCCCTCATCAGGAGAGTCACTGCCTAGGCTGTTGCCGCCCTTTAAAAATAAATAAATAAATAAATAAATAAATAAATAAATAAATAAATGCTACCCACTCCTTTCCCCCTTTATGCTCTCAGGGGATTTTTGAAGGCCTGAGGGTAGTGCTATATCAAAGGCAGAATATCAACCCTATCTTCAGTCTTGAGCCCTATTTTACATACATGCAAAACAGACGGAGAGATCACTGTCTGGCGCACACAGCAAACCTGTCGTTCCTCCCCGGGCCACCGTTAATCCATGACAGCAACTGTCCACGTTGAGTTTCTGCATGAAAATCCTTCTCAACCCTGGTCTGGGCAGCTACAAGCAGTTCCTCCTATATAATAAGCCTCAGGCTTCAATCCTCTATCCAGGGGGCATTTGCTGGCATAGTGGCTCTGCTGGATCTGCGGAGAGATGTCACGTTCAGTCTCTCTGAATCTTCAGTGGAATAACAGGTGGCCAGGCTGTGTAACTTCCCCTCCTTACCCAAGTTCAACGTGGATAAGAGGCTGAAGAGTAGAGAGCTAAGGACAAAGGCAAGGGGTCTCAGGCTCATGGATCAAATTTTAGGAAAGTCTAAGCTTATGCATCTTCTGACATGAAGTCAGGGTCTCTCTAGGCCTTCAGAGCAGTTGTGCTTTGGGGAAGAGACCTGACCAGACACGAGTTTCAGCCTGAGCTTTGTTGCCCACAGCTATGTCTTAGCCTGAGTCACTTAACTTCTCAGGACTTGCTTTCCAAGGAAAAGAATGTTCATGTTCAGGCTTCCGGAGATGATGCGTCATGGGAAGCAATGGTTAGCCGTTGGGTAGATGGTCTTCCGTCAGGCCGACATAACTCTCTCCCTTGTAATGCTGTCTGCATGTGTAAGTCATCCTTCAGCCCTCTGGGGACATCATTCTTTGACACCGAAGGCCATCATGTCCCATTGTGTGTTGGCGACTGGAGGCGGGGCATGGGGGGTGACCGTGTAGATGCTCCTCCAGAAACCCAGAGATGCTGAAAGCCAGTGCCAAGAGTAACAACTAAGCCTGGTCCTCTGGGCACTGTATGCTCAGATCTTTGCTTCCAAAAGATTCGTTTAAGATACTTCAGATTCTGCTCCTACATCCAAATTCACACCTCAGTCTGGGATTGTAATGTCTTTGAGGTGGGAAATTATCGAATAATCAAGGTTGACAGGTTGAAATCGAATCAACATCAAACTTACTGAAGGCTGACTTTTCTCTAAGCCTTTGAGATGCGAAATGCTATTTGCGATAAAACATTTTTTTAGAGTAGAATAATTAAAAACATGGTCTCCAATCTCCTTGAGTTGAGGCCTGGACATGTCATAGTGCAGTAATCCACTCAACAAACAACCGAATGCCTGATGTATTCTGGAGACTATCGTGGGTGCTGAAGAGACAGTGGAGGAAAGTCTCTGCCTGTACAGAATGTTCTAGATGGACACACAAAATAAATCCCGTAGTGATACGGCCTCTGCAGGAAAAAGGAAGCGGGAAAAGATAAGGAACGTAGGCCAATGCTGTGCTTGGTGTCTGACCTCTGTCTGAAGCTGCCCTGACCGTGAATAGACTCCTTAACCACGCCTGCCCTCTGCTTGATCTGCAAAACAATCGTCAATTCTTTCAGAGAAGTGGAGGAGAGGCCTGGAATTGAGTTGCTCTGCAGCATGAGAAAAGGTTTCAGATGCCAAATGAGTTTGAGGAAATGCTGTACTTCCTATTTTCTTAGAGGTTCACATCCATGTTAGCATATTAAAAGCTCTGATAAGTCCTGCAGAGGAATGTTTGATGCTGTATAAACCAGTATCTCAGTAAAAACTACAAACTACTTCTGGGTTAACAGTGGCACCTGAGTCCTGTGGACTCACTTGGGAAATGCTCACCTAACCTATGAAATGAGAAAAGGTGGTCCCCAGGATGAGGTAGGATTGCAAAATTGTGTCCCATTTGGATCCTTGGCTAAGAACAGCCTTCTCCCAGCTGAAAGATCTTTAAAGATGTGGCTGACTGCAGACCATGTTCTAAGATTCAAAAAACAGGCCGCCTTGTGTATTCAAGTGACTTTTTTATGCCAGTGGATTCCTAAACTTACTTTAAGCTCACTTCAAACCAAGAAAGTACAATTCCCCTTACTAAAAGAAATTCAGATAGTCGAACTGAGTAACTTATTCTGCATGGGAGAAACCATGGTATCTGAAAGGCCGACTCAATGAAAACAGTTCCAGTTCTTTTCTTGAGATTGAACTAGAACCTTGTCCTCAGATCCTGCTCAAAATGTCTATGTTCAGACCTGGGGAGGCTCTTTAGAAATTCTCACTGAGAATGGAGAAATATTAAACTCACATGTTAAATAGTGGTGAATAATCGGATTTAGGGAAAGAGGAGTCTCTTTAGTTGCTGATGGCTTCCGCTTCGGGGACCTGCCAATCAGGAGAAAATGTGGGGTTTAAATGATGCTTTAGAGGTTCTTTAGCTTTGGGTTTGAAGGAGGCGAGCCTACTGGGCTTCTAGTCTGAAAAATTCATGGTCAGCTTTGGGTTTCCAGACACAGGTTCACAGGTTTGGGGGCAAAAACTCCATCTGGCCCCAGCAATGCTTGTTGGGTTCACGTTTGATTTAGCAACTGACGCCAGTTGATGTTTGCGCGGAAGAACTCCTTGCTTGTCGGTAGAATCGCTGGGGCAAGTACAGTAAGTGTCCTGGGTCATAACTCAGAGGCCAACAATCGGAACACAAAAGTACAGACCATAAAAAAAACAACATGGAATGTTCATATAGTGCGTATATGTGGAAAAGATTAAAAACCCATAAACCTGTGCACGTTAATGAGGACAGATGGTTGGCACAATGGATAGCGGAATAAATCAGGGCCTTCCCTTACCTGTCAGCCCCATCTTGGGCTCCAGGCTAACCTGAGTCTCTCTGGCGGCTCTCCCTGCCCCCTCCCTGACTCTCCCCCACTTCTGAGACCAGCTGGAGAGGAAATGGAACAGTTCCCAAACTGGAAAAAAAAAGTTCAAGGCCCAGAGTCCCGGCCCCAGGATAGAGGGAAAAAATGGCACAGAGCAACTTGGATAAAGGGATTCAGCAAATTGTCAGAGTCGCCTTGCCGTGAGTCTGAATTTCACTCATGAAGCCCGAACGTACCATGTTAAAGTTTGAAAAAGGTGGCTCCTGAAAGCTTACCTTGTTGACCACTTGTGGTTTGGAATGGCTTTAGGCGACAGATGCTTGCTTTTGAAGAAGCAAGAAAAAGGACTCGCCACCCTTCAGCCTCAGCATGCACCTCGCTGGAGCCCCTGGAGGGTGTGTGTGTACAGATTCTTAACCTGAGCATGGGAATGATAAGCTTAAAGGTGTAATGCAGTTTTCCCATCTGGAAGATTAGGTCACCTTTGCCTCTCAGGTTATCATCTGATGTGGCATTGATGGAGCAGGTGTTTCTCTGGCGGGGTCCTCTCCCCCACCCCAGTCTCACCCCTGCAGTAAGGATAGGCTATTCTCTTCTAATGAGGACCCTGGTGCCCTGTGTGAGATCGCCTCTCAAACTCTCCTTCCTGTGGGGAAAAGGCTAACAATCAAACTCACTGTGCCCTTTAACTGATGTTTCCAAAATCTGATTAATCCTTGAGATAGAAGGACCACTGAGCTGGAGCTGAGTATGGGGTGTCCCCCACATGTGGTCGAAGGCTCCATGTAGTAGAACACTCGCTTTCAAGTTAGATAAGGGGGACTCCAGTTCAGTAGATGTGAGCTTTGACCTGGAGTAGGGAGACTTGTGTTTCTTTTTTCAAAGACAGCAGTGCTTGTTTTGTGGGAATAAAATATGAAGACTAAACAAATGCTGCTACTTGTTCAGATGGAGTAGACTGGAGAGGGATGTTTGGAGTAATCGAGATTTGTTTTTGATATTCTGGAGCCTGTTCAAAACGTATCCTCCCTGTGCAAAGGCACGAACGAACATAGGCTCTGCTAAAACTCTCCTGAGCTTCGTGAAACCACAGCTGTGACCAGAGATGAAGACGGAGTGTTAAGACCACGCTCTCTGGGTGACACTAGACTGGTTGCCTAAACTCTACCTCCCTAAGCTCAGGTTAGGATAGAAAAGTCTCATCTATCCAGTGACCTACCAGTCTTGTTTGTATATGTGACTGCCTCTAACTAGACTGAATTCTGCAAGAGTAGGGACTTTGGCTGTTCGTCAAATTTCACATAGACAAGTGCCTGGCACGGAGCAAGTGTTAGGCACTGTATGAAGCGAACATAAGGTGTGTTCCTCCTCAATTCTCCCTCCGAGTGGGGAAATCTTATGTTTGAGATTTGATGTCATGTAGCATCTTCGATTTTGAAAGTGCTATTTTGGGGAACCCTCACCTGAAATAACCTCAATTTATCCTCATAAAGGAAGCAAACTAACTCAGATCTCGTAACTAAGTATTCCTGGGGTATGACCTCACATTTGCAAATGTTGGAGATCATTGTTAAGAAATATATTTGTGGCCTGAGAATTTCTAGCTACAGTATCATACATACTCATTAAAATTTAGTGATTTAAATGGAAGTGAAGATGTACCCTGGAAAAACAAGTATTCGAAAGGCTCTAATTACAAAAACCACTTTGAAGCGGTGTGTATAAAATTTGAATAAAAGTCTTAGTGTATGTTCAGTAGGTATCAAATTCTACATGCCTCAAGTCTTAGTAAGACTCAATTCCCTCGTTAGTGGGGGGAAACAGATCCCGCCATCTGGTCATCTTTGAAGTATTAAATCCCAAATGACTGTATTGACTCAGCAGAATAGGCTGCTGCCCATGACATCATTCTTCCAGCCTTTGCCCATCAAAGTCTCACTAAAAAGATAGAGCCATGTTTTTCAAGTCACACTTCCTTGATGCCCTGCAGCTTCTGGGACCCAAAGCATTCTACAAACACTGCATTTTGGAGATTTCAAACCCAAACACTCAGAGACCAAACAAGTAAGGGAAATGAAATGGATGGGACGGGGCTTGGTCAGGAGTAAAGCCTGTCTTATTCAGTGAGCCGAGCTGTGGTCTAACTGGCCACACAGGAATGTAGACCCTGTGTTGCCAGCCCACCTCATTTTTATTCCAGAGAATCTAGAAATCTGACTTTTGTGAATTCCAATCTTCAGTACTGGCAACTTAATCCAGGTTTCTGAACAATCTTTTGCAGAATTCTGGCATTCCTTGGCTCCTAGCATTGGCCAGAGTATCAGGCAGTGACCTTCATTTCTCCACCTGTGAAATGGGAAGTTATACCATTTACACGTAACTGTATGAATATGTCCGGTCCATAGGATGGATTCACAGTAGAGCAATTAACAAAGTCCATAATCCTTCCTTTGGACCCAGATTTTTTAAGACGATCCCGAAGGTCTCGGAACTAGTCTTAACTCATTGTGTGCTGCCCCATTTATTTTCTGACTGCATTGGTTCATTGATTCTTTTTCTGATATCCTTAAGCTGAAAATCTCTAGACTTAGTGGACTGAAGACCTATCTATGGGTTGAAGACATCCATGTCCTATAGAAACAGATCCTTGACTAGTTTATCCTTGGCTACTTAAGCCATTGTGTGCAGGACACCATAGTAGTCACTGGAGCATACTGAGAGGATTTTCCTTAAGCGTAGGGAGATATATCCTGACGTGGAACCGAATGAGACTGTGTGACATTATAAATGTCCCCAGGTTCTATGGAAGCTCATGTCACAGCACTCAAGTGTGAGTTCTCTCTGCATCTCATGATAACCCTAGGGCCTATACTACGTGCCCATTTTAAAGATGAAAAAGTAAGTCTGAGAAGCTATGTAACTTCTGCATTATGAATGACCATGTACTCATTATAAAGCCAGTAAGTGGCAGTGTCAGGATGAGGGAGACACTGTTTTGGAAGGGGCTTAAGTTTCTTTCCAGTGTGAACCTTTAAATCACTGCAGAAATTCAACTTATCTGCCCATCAATTACATGTGAGTTCTATTTTCTATACTGATTCTTTCCCTTACAACACGTGTCATGTTTTACTGTGTCCTGGTCAGCAGGGTGGGTGGAAGGCAGCTATGCATCCTACCTTCCTGGCTTTCTAGGACTTGCTGCAGATCCCAGTCCTTGGTAGCTTCTGTGTAGCTGCTGAAGGAAACAAGTGTCTACTGACTTCAAAAATGGCTAAAAGAGGACTGAGTCAGATGTGGACAGTGTATGAGCACAGAAACGTGCTAATGTGCCTTTTCGAAGGGCCTTCTTCAAGGGATCCCAGGTAGAAGGGACCATGTGCTATAAAGATACAGGTGGGGACTTAATTACAAAACGAAGTAGCTTTTGAAGGCTTAGTTTCTCGGCTTCATTCAAGTCTCTTCTGATCTTAATTTGGTATCAAAGCAGCTTCTCGGTGACAGTCCTTGCTGACTGGCTTGTTTCCTCTCATTTTCAGATATGCCTCTAATTTGGCCCCGTCCTTCCATTTATACCAGGGTCTCAAGACTCAGCTAGCCAATAGGCAACCTGCTCCAAGGTCAGGTGGCTGCCTCAGTCCAATCAGATGGGTGCCAGATAGCAAAGTCACATGATACAAAGACATGGCCTCCTGATGGGTAGGGCCTGGGGTCTGGGTAGTTTCAGTTCCCAGGGACTATGGGTAAGCAGGGTGACTAATATTGTGTATCTTGTAAAAGGACAGTGTGTGTGGTCTGGAAAACTACTTAAGGCTACTTTGTCTTTCTAGTATCTGATTAAAGAGCAAGACTCCAGCCTTCTAACTGTTCCTTATTCCTCAAACTCGGGAGCCAACAGCTTGGCCTTGTCCTAATCTCTCAGACTCCTGTCTTAGGTCTTATGGGGAACCCCAGAGTGGAACATTTTAAAAGATGTTCTACATAGACATACAATTTTTTGTGTGTGTGCTTGCCTTCCCCTGGTATATACCCTCAAACTTTTATTCATGTTCTTAATATACGCAAACAAATACATATCTGCACCGTCATCCACAGGGGAATCTATCACCTTCTCTGGATCTGGCTTCTCCATGGCCTAGAATGTGTTCTAACTTGGTCAAAGTCTCTAGCTATTGAGTGCAGTACCCTATAAACGTTCATTAGACTTACTTGATTGGTCTGTTATTTCAACTATCTTTACTGAATTTCTTGCCTGTCCAGCTGTCAATCATTGATGATAGAGAGGTGTTACAGTTCTACTCTAGTTGGAGACCTCAAGGCGAAATGGACAGATCCCTATTGGTCTTTGCTTCACCTATTTTGATGCTGTTAATGCATAAACACTAAGGGTTGTTAGGTTCTTAGAGTCGACCCCTTCATTGTGTAATGCTCGTCTTTATCCCTGATAACTTGCTCTGAACTTTGCTTAATGCGAAATATAGATGCTTCAGCTTTCTCCTAATCAGTGTCAGCATAGTATATCTTTCTCTAGCCTGTGACTTCCAATCCATCTGTCTTTAACTGAAGTAGGTTTCTTGTAGACAACATATAGTTTGGTGGCTCTTCTAATTCAGTAAAAACTGAAAAATCTCAAAAGTATGACTCAGTCACTTCAGTAGTATGTAATAGTCTATAATTCACCCATCCCCCCAAACTAGGCAGTTCTTCTGCTTTTGGGGGCTTTGGCCACTAAACAATGCTGAATAGACATTGTCGCATGTGTGTCTTTGTGAACCAGTACTTTTATTGCTATGGGACAGAATCCCAAGAATGGGGTTGCTACTTTGAAGTGTTATAAGTAACTAAGTCTTACTAGCTGTTGCCAAATTGCCTTTCGACAAGGACAATACACACCACACTGCAAATAGTAGCCTTTACGTTGGAGCCAAAGGCAGAATATAACTGGGCAATTGTCCAGGGAGTTGGAATCCTTTCGATAAGGTATCTGGAACATTCAAACCCCAGTCCTGTCTTTTTGGCAAGCTTTTAAAATTTCAGTTAATTGTTCCAACACAATTCCTTTTGCCCTGCCTATTTGATGTATCCTGAGCCAATTACTAAATACTTCCTAAATCACAAATATGCCAAGTCTATTTCCAAGGGAGATACGTTGGGATGAGCATTTTGCGTTAGAAGAAAAATCTGAATATAGTTGAATATTTAGACTCATTACTCCAGATAAGTTTGAGTGTTTAGCCACCACCTGAACTACAGTTCAGCAAATGGTTAATCCTCACTCTCTTTCTAGCCCATCCTGTCCCTGCTTTCAATAGGTGGGCATTTAGAAACTGCAACCTACTAACAAGGAAGCTATTTGGATGGGATATAACGAGGGTGTTAAGCCAAATTGTTTGTGGCTTTGGAATGTGGGGCAGGATTTTGCACGAGGCTTTATCTCTATCCCTGCTTGCCACTAATAGGTCATTAACTTATCTGGGCTATGAATGCATCCTCATTGCATATGTCCATCAAACCATAAACCCACAGCCACCCTGGCAGACTGCACATGAGATCCTCTGTTTTGGAGCCAAGTGCTTTATATAACTCCACAGTGGTGGCCCCAACCAACTTGCTTTTCAACAGCTCTGTGTGGCACCCTTGCCTGTCTCCCGGTGACAAGCCCAGACCTTCTTCAGGCATTTTCTCAGCGGGTTAATCAAATGGCATCAGTGGGAATGTTTACAGCTTGCTGCCACTTAGGGAGCTTTATCAGAGCCCTTTTAATATCAGCCTCCATCCCAAGGCTGATAACAGAACAGGAGGGGGGTAGGGGATGGACAGCTTTGGGAAAGCTGGTCAAGACCAGAAAACAAGATGTCAATCTAATCTGAAAGACCTCCCATAGGGTCTCTGCTGTGGGGTAGCAGTTTGGTCTGGAAGTCCTTGAGATGACACATCTCTAGTGCCAGACAGATGCTTGGCACCTAGCGCTATTGGTCCATTCAACACTAGAGAGCACCTACCATGTACCAGGCTGTGTTTCTATGGTGGTAAGATGCTATTCTCTCTCTACTTGTTCATAAACATGCTGGGCTAAGACTTAAGCCCGAGTCCTATTCATGTCTCGGTTGTATGATTTTTGAACAACTTCTTGGCCATTCTTGACCCCATTTTTCAGAGGGCATTCTCTGAATGTCACACGTGTGTTTATCATTTAATGAGATAAGAGGGCCTAAAGATTTTGGCTCTACCATCACAAGGAACTGTGATTGTTCATCCAGACTTAGAATATATCTGAGCTTTACCTAATACCTTTGGGAAGGATGAGATAAAGACACTAAGGCAAGGAAGCTAAAGGCAAAGATGTCTCAAGGGGCTCCAGAGAAAGATACCAAGAGGGGTCCCCTTTGAAAGTCTAAACTTGCTGCTTTTATTTTTTGCTAGAAAATACACCACTGACATGTCTATCTCAAAGAGTAACACTTCTAATCCCCTACCGACCTATTACGGATGTTAGAAGGATTTTATGCTAAAATAGGCAACATGCAATTACCTGGCTACGTATTAACCACAAATGTAATCCCAGACAAACTTCTTGCCTTCATATCCAGACATCCACTCATCAATGGTGAGCACCCTCATGACAAAGATAGCCTTGGCATCTTAAGCAAACTGAATATTGCCTCGGGCTCTTGAGAACTGCATCATTGAAATTCAGTGTTCTGAAGTCTTGTGTTGGATCAGCTATCAGTGATTCTAGATCTGACACTGACTATTGGCTAGACACAAATGAGGGGTGAAATAAAAAAGCATCTTAGTCACTCAAGTTGGCAACCTTCACCCCGTGCACCGAAGAACTTTCCTGAAGTGATGGTTCATTGAATTGTGACTGCATCTCCAGGTGCTTACCCAATCGGCTAACCTGCCTCGATCCCAGGAGGTAGGTGGCGAAATCCCCATTTTACAAGTAAAGTTCACAAGGTTAACCCGTGAACTAAGGGGAAAAGAGATCCAAACTCAGGTTTAAAGTCTGTCCTATGGACAAGCTACCTCCAACTCTCTCAGGCAGTGTTTGCAGTCAAAACGGAGTGATGAGTTGGCAATTACATCAAGAAAATAGACTAATAAGACAGTGAAGATTAGAGCATGAGTTGGACGAGGGTTCTGGGAGGGAGACAGATGAGCTCTCAAAGTTTAGCTTCTTGCATCCACATTTAGTTCCTCACCGTGTCTTGAGTTCTAGCATCTTGTCAAAACCCCACCTAGAATTGAGTATGGGTGGAGTATGGGTCTCATGCTCAGTGAGTACAGGTCTCTGTTGGGGGTGGGGACTGAGAATATAACTGCTCGACTCAGACTCAGCCACTTTGTCCCACCTCACACCCACCTTCCCAGGGTTTGGGGCTGCAGGCCCTATTGGGTATGCCTCTTTGCAGACATTAATTTTGCTTTCTCTGCTCCTCTAGGCAGATATGTCATTCATTCCTTCATCTCTTTTTCTTTGAATTCTCCCCTGACTTGTTCGTCCTTATGAACTAATACCTTTTCATTCCTTTGGGATTTGGGGAAGGAAAAGAGCAACGTGTGATTAGTCTGCTAAGTTTACCTGAAAGTTCTATGGCATCTTATTGACTGTTTGAATTGTTTTGAATGCCCTGTACAACTAAACCATTACACCGGATGCATAGCCTTTATGATTATAGCATTTATATTAAGTGCTATTGTTTATAATTCATGAGGATCTTGCAGAGAGTATACTCAAACTATCCAGTAAAGTTCAGTAAAGTTTCTGTACCTCTTAGCAATTTGGGGTAATCAGATAAGCAGTGAAGAAAAGTAACAAAGATAATTAAGATTCTGATGAGTTGGGGCTGTGGGCCTATAACTTATTCATTTCTCTGACCTTGTGGACTGTCATAGTGAGAATCGGTGATCACCCAATATGTGTGGGTTTTTAAGTGTAATCGGACTTGGTTCATCCGAGACAAACATTAGGACTGTTCTTTTTCCAGCCTTGTATTTTATTTCAGTGGCATCTATAATATCGATCTTAACCCGGTTGTATCAAAGAGCATCTAGGTAAGCTTTCTGCCTAGGGACTGCTGTGAACCTTGTGGTACTAAAATGCCCACAGAACCAACAACTTGGAATGGATACAGTCACAGAGAAAGCTGTGACATATTTAGTGAGGCTTTGCCCATGGCTGGGAATGGTCACGGTTAACCACACTCTTACCTGTGCATGCCCAACCGTGGCATTGAGATTGAGCATAAATCAAACCAATGAACGCATTCTAGATGACCTCACACTGTTTCGTTGAAATGAGTTCATGCCAAGCGTTGAGGCTGATGGTCTTAGCTCGTGCAGACGTCACTCCCAATATTCCAGAGAAGTAGCTAATCTGCCTCTTTGTTCACCTCTGAGTTGTTCAGCGTCTCCTAAGGCAGCAGTTCCCATCATGAAATCTGCCTGTGACTTCTGTTGGCTGGTCCTAGTTTCAACCTCTACAACCGGTTTACTTCCAGTGCTGGTTTCAACGAAACATGCTGAGAATGAGTTAGTGCAAATGGTTTATTGGGGACTTACACCTGTGAAGGGAAAAAGGAAGCAGGATTAGACAGAGGGAACCATGGGACCATGATGTCTAAGTGGCAAAGTCTCTGGCAGCTGAGTGAGGGGCTCTGGAGCCAAGACTGCCCCCTAGAGGAGGTGTGGGTTGAACCGGCCCTTGTACCTCTTTCATGCATCTCCCTATCTGCCGTACTTCCTCTGTAATGTATGTGGAGTACAGCTACCACATTTAATAGCTCTTCCTTCAAAAATCTGTCTTAAAAAAACTGCGACTGAACAGCTACTCTTTACAGATTGTCTCAATGATGCTAGGGTTTGCTAGATTTAGCAAAAACTTAGAATTCCCACTCAAGTTTAAATTTCAGAAACAAATGTCTTCTAGTATAAGTATGTCCCAAATATTGCATGGGACACTATACTTACCTGACAATAAGTGCAGGGAAGTAAACACAAACCTTCTAAAACTTGTAGTAATGAAAACCCAACTTCAAACTAACTTTGCTGGCAATAGCATGGTTGAAAGGTTCTAAGTCTCTTCTGCCTAAATGCTAGGAAACTTTTTTGGTCTGGGATTTGCTCTGTCAATAGATGGTTGGTGGTGTTAATTCCAGGCCAACAGGAATCCCTGGTTTGGAGCGTAGTGAAGAAGGAAACTTTATTCAGTGCATGGCTGTGGAACAGCTCAACAGCGTCACAGTTCAAACATGAAGCAGCACAGCTGTGAGGTGGCCCTGGGACCAGGCCCCTCTCTGGCTAGACAGCTCTGCTCTGCACTGGTCTGCTTCTCTCTGCCCTTCCCCACTCTGCCTGCTCTTCTCCGCTCTGGCCTGGCAAGACATCTTTGGTGTTTTGTCTTTGGTGCTTCAGCTCCAGCCAGGGAAAAGTGCTTGATGGAAAAGGCACACTCTGAGCTGGAAAGGAGCTGACTTACATAGACAGAAGTCTCTGCCTCTGGTCCCTGATTGGTCTCTCCTCATACAAATGAGGACTCCAAATCCTTGGTTTGATTGGTTCAAGAGGCACTATCTTTATTGGTCAGAGTGGAGCCACTCTGACCAGTGAAGATGCTGATGGTGATATAGCTGCACAGCTCCAATTGGACAGGGAAAGCTTGAATCCTATTGGTCGAAATATAATTCCAGGAACTCCTTAAAAGGGCTGGCTCAGAGGCAGGAACACAGTGTAGGCAGGCTGTTCAGTGCAGGCTTCTCCCTGAAGTCTGAAGTGCAGTTTGCATGAAAGTCCACAGCGTAGAAATGGCTGCTAGGCTCTGCTTTTCAATTTGAGCCCAGTTAGCCACCAGGAGCCCTTTGGGGTATAAGTATCTTCTTTCTCAGGGCCTAATCCTTATTAAGTTGACCTTACAATTTTACCAAGATTAATACACTAGAATAAGAGTACGATTGTCAGTGTAAGTATTCTCAGCTCTGTTAACTATACCATTAATAGACCTATGCCTAAGTCCCTGATAAAATATTGAACAGCATATATCAGCTCTAGTGTTCTGCTAAAACCCTCTCCCAGGGGATGTGAACCCATTAATCTATGCTCTTATACTCCCCTTTATCCAAATGTTTTAACAACTTCACAACTTCATCTACAAACGTAATTTTTTTTTTTTTTGGTTCATGTGTCCAAGAGCTAATATGGCGTCTTAGTGTTCTGCATCAGGGTTTGTTCTAGAATCTTACTGGCACATTATTGTGAAGTTTTTGATAACTTCGGTCTTCTGAAAATCAGTATTTTCCATTTCTAGCATTGAAGGAATCGGGAGGGATATGACTATGACACCGCAGGGTTGTTAGCTGTTAATATCTGGAGGCTTAAGGCATCAAATTATTTTTACAGCCTTTATCTTTGTCCACATTTTGGTAGGTAATCAATGTTCGATAACCAAACCAAAAAGAACATCTTGTTGCTTACTATTGTACTAAGGTTAACTTAGTTTTGATCTATGGTCATGTTAAATAGTAAGGGAACACTTAGGTCAAGTGTATGCGGGAACTCTACCATTCTTGACTCTCTAGTCAGTGTTTATGTTCCCCTTTAGCTTTGAGATAATTTAAGGACTACGAGGAATGAATAATTACTGTAACTTGAGTCTGTGCTCAGAAGAGCTGGCCAGGTAAGTGAGCAAAAACTTAAGCAGAAACAGAGTATTGGCATAGTGTCAAATATCTCCCCCCAAATATTTAGTAATCACAAAGGAGGAATTTACAATAGAGAATCCAGGAAGATACCACTTCAGTCACTGTTGACATCACCAGTGATCCCTACGGATGTCGTGTGCTTTCCGATATGCACCGAGAAGGGTACAACATCACTTCTCTACTGTTTTTCCCAAAACGCATAGCCTCAATCATGAGAACATCAGGTCAGCCCATACTGAGTGACATTTCTACAAAATAACTGACTAGAACACTTTAAAAGCATCGAGGTCCCAAGACAAGTAGAAACAGAGTTTCTCAGATTGGCAGAGGTGAAGACCAGGATGGTGATGTGACACACCATCCTGGACTGAATCCCGGAATCATAAAGGACACCAGTGAAGCATCATGACCGTAGAACATGAGCCAGCTAGTGCTGGCTCTGAGGATGAGAAATGAGAGCCTGTGCTGGAATGTGAAGGGCTTCCCTTTGATAAGGAAAAGTACATGAGAATGTTTCCATTGTGACAGTAAGCAATTTTTAGAGTCAAAGCCAGGATGGCTCTAAATGACCTTCTTGTGGAACATTCCGAATCTTACACCTGGACAAAACCAGAATCCAGGTGCTAGCCCAGGCCAGATGAACCACCTCCTGAAGTCTTTCGTGGCTCCTTCTCTCCCTCTATCGACTGTTACCCCTTGGTCTCCACAATCATTCCACTGTTTAAAGACTTAGCTTCTTTTAAAGTCAGTCATCCGCAGGGCAGGCTTGCTCTGAGTTCTCCTCTACTCAACTCTCACCGTCTTCACAGATGTTCATCTCGTTCCTCCAAGTCGGTCCATTTCCAGGATCTCAGGCCTCCCTCCCTGGTGGACAAAGCTTTGTGAGGAAATTAAACCTCCCTGCTAAGATTTTTAGGTTCCATATTTCCCAAGGAGTTTTGTATTAGCTCATCCTCATTCTCAAAAGAGGGATTAGACCACAGATTCTGCATCAGTAACTTATGGTCTGAAGCTCATTTAAGGAAAATGCCGTTCGGTGTACCAACTCGGTATTGAATTTATATACTGAAGTTTTTGAACAATAGCCTTTCTTGTGGCCATTATTTGTTTGGGGCACCTAACCTCCTTTGGGCCCTTATGAAGGAAGTGAGTAGGGCAGATGGCAATATTTGATTATTTCTAACTCCCTGGTCGAATACTATGAAATTGTATGCCGACATCTCATTACAGGTAGGAAGCTAAAGCCTAGACATCAGAAACCTACCTGGAACCACAGAGTTGTGTGTGTATATATGAAGACACTTAACTCGATATGTCACCTTGCACAGACTTTCTTGGTTTAAAAAAAAACTTATTAGTGACAGAGTAAAGACTAGACCTCGAGTATTCTGACTTTTCCATGACAATCATTTGTTCGATTTGAGCATCACTACGTGCCAGGCTCAATGGGCATAAATATTTGTCTTCTTGATCCATACACACTAGTGGGAAACACCTGTCAAAGACAAATCCCAAGCTATAACTTTGAAAATTTTATGAAGGACAGGCATGTAGTACTGAGGATCTTATGAGCAGGAAATCTGACCTATGGAAATTCACAAAACATGGGGATGCTGAAAATGGAAAGATGGAGGTAGAGCTTAACCAGCAAATGGAGAGAGGGAGTATTTTGTCACCTGCAAATGAGTTTGACTTCTTCCTTTCCAATCTGGATGCCTTCTATTTCTAGCCTAATTGCTGTGGCTGGGACTTTCAATACTATGTTGAATAAAGATGGTAGAGTGAGCATCCTTTTCTTGTTCCTGATGTTTCAGATTTCACCATGGAGTATGATGTTAGCTTTGGGTTTGTTTATATATGGCCTTCATTATGCTGAGATACAGTCCCTCTATCTCCTTTGAGATTTTTTTTTTTAATAAAGCATTTGACATAATTCTGTTTTTTTTGCATCTGTTCAGATGATCGTGTGATTTTTATGCTTCATCTTGTTAATGTGGCATATCACGTTGACAGATTATGGATGTTGAACCATCCTTGCATCTTTGAAATAAATCCCATTTGACCATGGTGTATGATCCTTTAAATATGTCGTTGAATTTGGTTTGCTAATACTTCAAAGATGTTTTGCATCTGTTCATCAGGGATATTGGCCTGTAATTTTCCTCTCTTGTGTCCTTGTCTAATTTTGGTATCAGTGTAATGGAAGAGTTTGAGACAGACTGGTATTGATTCTGTGAATGTGTGGAAAAATTCAGCAGACACTGGACTTCTGTTTGTAGGAAATTTTAAAGGTACCGATTCAATCTCCTTACTAGTAATCTGTTCAAATTTTCTACTTCATGATTCAGTCTTGGAAGATTGAATGTTCTAGAAATGTATTAATCTCTTCTAGATTGTCTTATTTGTTGGCTGGGGAAGCGAGTATTTTAGACTAAGCAGGACTGGAGACAAGCTCATGTGGCTGAAGCAGAGAGAGTGGGTGGGAGAGCCAACATGATGAGGCTGGAAAAACATGACAGTGGTGGGAGGCAGCAGTGAAATATAGACAACATTTAGGGGTGAGTCATTAGAACCAACTCAGGGTCCATAAAGTTCTCTGAAATGGACAATCCCTCAAATAGGAAAGTCTTACCAATGGAGAAACTTCTTGAATGGTATCCAGATTTTAGACTGAGGACTGAAACATTGACACTCCACCCACCAAAGCTCCAACCCAATTTGGATCAGGAGTTTGGTCTCCACTTTGACCTTAATTCTCCTACTAGATGGCTATCAATTCCGACGACCTCATCTTTTAGCCAACGAGGTTTGTTTTAAACACACAACCCAACTTAAAGCTAAGCTCCACTGTGGGTTTGTTAAAGCAGAAAGAATAAAAGTTGGGAGAAGCTGGTTGGATTCCTTGGGCCATATGCCCTCAGAGTCCAGAGCATTCTCTAGGCTGCTTTTAAAACTCTTTCAACAATGGCTTCTATTTCTTTCCTAATTGACTGTCTTCTGCAGTCTCTCACATCTTTGAGATGTTCTTCCAGCTTGTTTCCTTTGTTCCATTGGGTAGACTGGTGTTCCCCACTGGGAACTTGCCGAGACATACCTAAGGGTCTGTGGGCATAGTTCTTGGGACAGCCTGGACTCTGTTCTAGTTCTTAAAATGTTTATCTCTTTGAGGTTCATGATAACCTTAGGCAGGGCTGGAGTGTATTACTGATGTTTTTATAGATGAGGACAATGCTCAGAAGCTGTTACTCTTCAGAGTCATGCACAACAGGATGACAACTCATATTTCTAGACTTCTGGTTGGAGTATCTATCCACGTGCTCCTAAATTTAACCACTTCGATCATGTCAATGTGCATGGTCCAGATTTACCCTTCTAGTAATAATCAACCCTTTGTCTGCTGAGCATTGTTTCCAAACATTCATTGTTTCCTTATAAAGCCAAACAAATCCGAAGACATGTTTTTGACTTACGAAACTAGAGAAAGCTATGGAAGAGTGCATGCCAGGCTAATGTCATTGACCAAACCTGCAGAGATTCAGGAATGGTGAAGTGTGGGAGTTGTCCAATTATTTCTTCATACTCCTTTGCATCATCATTACATTGGAAGTGCTTGTCACCCTCACTGCTTTTGAAAAACAATTCAAAATGATGAAATCGTGTTTAGAGTAAAAGGAAGACATAAGTAAAAAAAAAAAAAATACTAAAGCCCCAGCGTAAGTTGAACACACATAAATGGTTCCACGGACATCTTCAAGAGCTACAAACTTGGTTCCAAGCTTCCTGTTGACCCCAAACAAAGCACAGTCTGTGGAGACTAATACTATCTGTAAGTTAAACTCAAGCCTGCTCGCATGAAACAAGATCATCCTGATGCCAAGAGCAAGACCCATAAGACATACCAGTATTGGTAATACCACCGTTACGTGGTTGGCATGGAGCCAGTGTCTTCACGTCACTTGATGTAATTCACAAGACATGAGGCAAGTCTTCTATCTCCATTTTACACTGGAGAGAACATGGGCTTAGAACTCAAGCTGACGTCCTCCCGAGAGCTCTCATTTAGGGAAGGCAGAATTAACACTGTTTCAGGTCTTGCTGGGTTCTAAGCCCATGTTCTTATTCAATGTTGCCTCCCTTGTGCTTTCTAGGAATTATTCCCTTTTCTCACATAGGGTGATCAGTCATCCCTGTTAGGACTCAGTTTTAGCACTGACAGTCCATGTCTCGGGCAAACTGGAATGGTCGATCACCCTAATAACACCGTTGCTTCATCATTGGCTATAATCAATGGCAGATTTTGTCAAAAAGCCGTTATGCCTTTCCTAAACTATTCTGCAAAGTACCAACATCCTACAAAATTAGAGTTAGCACTGTATCTCTCGCACACCAAATGACTATATTAAAAGTAAAATCTAAACACAAGTATTCATGCCTCCAGTGACATGACAGATCTGCAGATGCCAAAAGCTCAAACAAGTCACCTGATGTAAGAATGCATGAAACTCATGTCCCATCAGTTAACTGAGGGGCCAATTAAGAGAGCAGTGGCTGGAGTAATTGCTAAGAGCATGGGCTGTGGTCAAACCAGTGTTTAAAATCTTAACTCTGCCTTTACTAGCAGAGTTAAGATTTAAACATGGGCTGTGGAGTGAATGTCATGTCCTTTGAGCCATGCTACAGTTTGCCCTTACTTCACTTTAATAGTAGGACTAATAAACCCCTTGCAGAGCTGTTAGGAATGAACGAATATAAATGCAAAGAAGCTCATATGCAGCTATTGGAATAAAAGTGGATGAGCTTTCCCGAGGACCTTTAGGAGTTTGAGAAGTACAAGCTTGTATGTTGCTAGGCAACAAGTCTCCATCTCAAGCAGCTCAGTTGCCAAGTGCTCTCAGAGCTGGACCAATTCAATGCCTTGCTTATGGAGGGCAGAAGCAACTGACTGGGTCAGGGTCTGAAAGGAAATGGGAATGGGAGGCCCAGGGCCTCGTCCTGCAGCTGTGTGCCATTACCCACAGCAGTCCTGGGTAAGAACAGTCCTAACGCTGGCCATTTGTCCATAGTTTTATTGCTTTAATCCCACCATACAGGCCAAGGCCAGGCCATGATAATATATTTAAGTAATGAGGCATGACAGCTGGGGCCTGCCATGGTGATTAGAACACACCTAGCAGGGCGTGAGAAGGTCTAAAGGTGAGGGTCCTAATCCCTTAAATGCCTGCAATTGTGAGATGGCAAATGCACAGAATGTTTAGACCCAGGGCAGAGCCGATAACAGGTTGGAAACCCCTATTGGACCCAGGTAAATGTATGCATGCAAAAGCATGAGAGTGAAGGGCTCTTCCAGGGGCAGGCGGCGATGGTGTTTGGTAGCCCCTGTCCAGTTTCAGATACTCAGCAATCGCCTGCTAGGAAATACTCGGAGGTTCAACTGCCCAAATACCTGTTAGTATTAAAGAATTGAGTGTAATTCCTTAAATTGTCATAATAAAGTAATACACATACATAGTAAAATTCCAAAAGCGTTGTTAAATAATGAAACTCTCCTCTCAGCCTGAACTACTGAGGTAGAAATACCCCGAAATCCTCCAGGTACAGAAATATCCCTCCCTTCACATAAGTAGACTCAGGCTACAAATCCCAGCTGCATCTTGGCTTATTTGCTTAATTACTTCTGGTGATCATTCTCCATTGGTGCATGTAGACATACCTTGCTTTCTGCTAGGTGAAATCTCAGTCGGTCTTTCCACCAACAGGGGATTGGTTAAATGATGGTCCTCAGTCTATGATTTCTTGTTAGGCAATGAGAGATGCAATGCTTTCCTTTGGCTGTCTTATTTCTGCCACACAAGGGAGGAAAAACACTAAGGAGGTTTGAGCTAGAAAGATCTAGTATGGAAGGCCCAAGTTTCAGGGTCACGACCTGGCATCTATCTATCTATCTATCTATCTATCTATCTATCTATCTATTTAATGGTGGCACTGGTTAACAAAATCCAATAAATTTCAGCTGTACATTTTAACAGTAAGGCATATGTAATACATATTTACATTGTGTGTTCACCTCCCATAGTTAGATTTCATGACAACCTGGCTTTAAAAGATCCACAGGTACAGTTACGGTCACAAAAAATCCATATGGAGGCAGAAGGCTGGGTGTTTTTTTCACGCACTAACTCTATAGTTTCATAATAGAATAAAAGTAAATCTATGCTGACAAAGGCCACCAGGGAGATCCTTAACAAGAAGGAAGCATTTGCCTCATTGGGCAGGCCAGTTTATCAGAACACACCTGAGAACTGGGACGGTGGGAAGGGTGACTTTTGTAGGAGATTCCTTTTGGGTTATCACTCTTGCTGAACAGAAAACGAGAAAGCCCTAAGTTCTAGAAGCTGACTCGCTAGCTTCCCAATGCCCAGAAGACTGAGCAATCTGGTTAGTTATAGCAAGAAACTTTGCCTGGACGTCATGATTTGGAACAAATCAGAATTACTTCTCCTAGAGCAATCAAAATCACAGGCTCTCGAGTCTGAAGCTGTAGGTACGGCTATTGTGTTGCTATGTGCCCTAACTTCTCTGAGCCCTTTTCTAGGCTTCTAAAATGGTAATAGATTAACATAAGAATCTAGATCCTCTGAGAATTAGATGCTAAAGCAAGGTTAGACTTGCAAGAGACTTGTTAGGGGAGATACCTGTGAGGAAATGGGGAGGAAGCTGGGGGATCCTGGGACATCAATGCAATTCTCACCCCTGAATGAAGAAGAAAGAAAGGAATTGGAAGTCGATTCAACTGCTGGATAACCTAAGAAAGTTCAAGAAGGCTATGGAGAGTCCTTGAGCCATAGTCGCCTGTCACAGGTATCCTATGACTCTCCAGAAAGGGCTTACCTAAGAATCCCTGTGTCACTGGGAGCAGCCCACATGTAGTATGGCCTCGGTGTGAATGCAGTGATGTCTTTCTAACCTCAGCCGCTGGGGGCCTCATCAATAAGTTTCCCGTGGATGCAGATCTGAGAGTCATGGTTTCAAAGCTGTCACAATCCTATCATCTGAGATGTGAAGATTAGTAGTGTATGAAATGCTTAGCTCAAAAACTGGCACGGAGCTACTATTAAATAAATGCTCTTGTTTGGGGGAGCTGTTCAAAGGTCATGCTTCATTTACACTGCCTGTGTGAACTTAGGCATGTCACTTGGACTCTACGTGCCTGTTTTCCCTCTGTAAAATTGGGCTACCCATTTAAGTTAAGGTGAGCTTGGAATGCACGTGAGATATTCAGCATAGTGCAAATATAGACCAAGAGCCCATATCTTGGATTATTGTCAGATTACAACCGAAGTCTTCATCTCTGGTGAATGGGAACTTACTTCGGTGGCCAGGGCACACAATAGGATCCGCTTTAGCCATCTCTCCACGCAAGAAGTAGACTACTGGTCTTCTCTATATTTGCCGTCCTACCTGGGCAAGTGGCAGCCTCTGGTAGCCTCCCCTCTTAGGCCAAGAAGCACAACAGGATGTCCAGTGGATGATCTTGCCAAAAAGCCAGGGTGGAGCTCTTAACTGCCTCTCTTGGCTAGTCCTGGGTAGTGCTGGCCTGTTAGGGGGGGAAAAAAAAAACTCTTTGTGTTCAAGCAGATGCAGGACCAGCTTCACGAGTGTGCATCCTGTGGAGTCTGACAGCGCCAAATGCTTAGAACCCAGTGCTTATTTTCATGCTTTGACGTTGGAAGACTCGAAATTACATTTTGAATAAAGGGACTCATGTTTTCACCTTGCACCAAGGCTGGCAAAGGAGCTGGCTGGTTCTGAGTTGAGTGCATTCAGGATCCTGGCAAGAAGCAGCTGGTACACCCAAAGGATTTAACTGAAGATAATAAATGGGCCATGTGTGGAGATGTGAGCAGAGTCAAGGGAACTGACAAGGAATGGCGAAGCACACGCAGACCAACAGTGAGAGCCATTACCAACCCTGGGTGACAGCTGTAACTGAGCTGACATACAGGAGCTGGGAACTCAGGTAGAAAGATTTGGCTACTCTTAAAACTGAAGCCTAGAAGAAGGAACTGGGAGAATAAGCTCTAGATCTTGTTCTTTCACTCACCTCCTTCCAATGCCTTTGATTTGCTGCTAAAACATGCAGAAGTTGAGGATCCCAAGGCAGGCAGTCCATGAAGGTCATCATCCTGGAGACAGAGCATAGGACACACAAGTGTGGAGACTGTATTTGCAGAAGGGAGAGAAACCAGACAGGTCAACAGGACAGCTTCTACTTTCTTCTTGATCACTTCTTAAGAAATCTCAGACTCTAGTGCCCAGTAGCCGCCCCGAACTAAGTCACCCCTAAAGAGAACGTCAGATCTACAGATCCTACAAGTAATGTTGGCAGAGCCCTGAGGATTCAGATTTGCTTTCTTGAGGCAGAAGAAAACTTTTATTAGATAAAGGTTTACTAACCAAAACTACTTTTTTGCTAGCTAAAGAGGTGAAGGCTGTCTTAAGTCTCTTGGTGTGACGAGTTTTCCAGACAAGTTTTATCTAAACTTTATGCTTTCGTATCCAATACAATTCTGCTGGATAAATAAGGGGGACGGGAGAGAGGTAACGTTTTGGAAACAGATACATGAGTGCACTTTGATTCAACCCTAAATGTGTTCCTGAAAATATGACCATAGACCATATCTTCATAAGTCTTGTAATGCCTTCAAGAAACCAGTTTTCAGGATGATTCCTTTAGGAGTGTAGGGATGGCGTCTTCATTACAAAAAATAACATAGATGGAAGTAAGTCTTAAAGTTAGTGCTTTTGTTGAAAAACTTGTGCAGCATCCCTAACATCATTGGAGAGAAGTTGACTTGGGACGAGCTCCTAGATGTTAGCTCCATGGAAAAATCATTTAGTTGTGAAAAATCTAAGTTCCCCATAAACAAATCACTGGATCTTATGATCATCTCATGATTTGGACCACATCTGATTCCATTCTGCATTTTAGTATTTGTATACTTTGGGTGACTCTTTAAGTTCTGGGCCTGTTTCATCTGTAAATGGGAAGAATCATCTATGTCTCCAGTTTACCAGAATGAAATAAGGGTGCAGGGGAAGAACAAACTTTCCTTTACCCTCAAGGTTCTTTTGGCTGGTCTAATCAAAATGATAAGAGACAGATTAGCAAGAGAAAATAACCAAATTTAATACATGCGTGTATATGGGAACCCGCATACATGAGAGGTTCAGACGGAGAGGAAAGGTGGGTATATAAGACATCCTGAGCTAGGGGTGGGGTAGGGTGTCTTGGAGGCTTCAAGAGGTCATTGCAGAATAAGAATAAATATGTGGTAAATAGAAGTTTGTCCTGCACTATAGACAAGTCAAAGGAGGTTACCTCTGATAATCTCCCATTATGGGCAAAGCTATTAGTTTTAAGTTCTTCTAGGTATCAAGGAAGGGGCAGAAATTGCTCCTGAGCCCACAGCTAAAGTAATCCTTAGCTTGCAACAATCTCCATATCACAGAAGCACATCTTGGAGTGAATAGCTCTGAATCCCCACAACGGCCTTCACCCAGTTCCTGACATACCAGGACTCCTGTAAATAACTAAGCAGCCACTCTGCCTTTGTCACCACAAAGTTCCATCTACTGGGGAGTCAGATCAATGTATTGTAGTCTGATGGATACTTCGGAGATCAAGAACACAATGCCATGGGAGCTCTGAGAAGAGGTTGCTGAAACTCGAGGGCAGGATGTCAGCTAAAACTTTTTGGAACAAGTGATATCTAAGACTTGGAGAATGTAGAGTTTGGACCAGGGAAATGAAAGAGAAACACTGTTTTGGCCCAGTGGAGGCTGGCGGGGCCACCTTGCTTCAAATCGCTTCATCCTTTGGAAGTGCCACTACGCAGAAGAATGAACTTGGGAATGAACTGTCTTCCATTCCCTACACTCTGCAACACCCAAGCCACTGCAGGAGTGGAAGGAGTAAAGGAAAAAGCAAATTTGGAACAGGGTAGGAAGTCACAGCCAAGAGGCGTGCCATTATCTCAGATCTTCACACACCTTGGGGGCAGAGGGATAACTACCAATCAGGTGGTCGAGGCTCCCTCTCCTCCGCCCACATGTCCAGGGTCCAAGCGCTTCCGGCCATGGCTTATGAAGAGCAGGGCTGAGCACGGGTCAACCAGACTTCCCTTTCAGTTTCGATCCCCTCATTTTTCCTTCCATCGTCATCGGAAACCCTTGTCTGGCAGATGGCAGACAATGCCTAGTGTCAGCCCTGTGACTGCCGGCGCGCCGAGAAAGAACGGGGTGCCTGAGTGCAGGGAGAGCGCACGTGTCCTCCCCGACAGCCATCCGCAGGAAATGCATTCATTTCCAACGTGCTGGCAAGGCAGTGACAGGGAGGGGAGCCACAGCTGTGAGTGTGGAAAGGCTGCAGCAGAGAAACAATTTCCCAGCTCCGAGCTGCTGTGGAAGGAGAAATTGAACACTTACTTGTAATTTCCCTCTGAGGTCCGACCGGACTAATCTACCTAGGCACTTGGCTGAAGGGCGAACACGGGGGAAGACAGGACTTTTTCCGGTGGCCAAGTTTATCCCCAGCCCCCACATCGGCACTACCACAGCCCTCTTTGAGGATTCTAACGACTTGCTAATACTCTCTTAGAGTAGATCCCTCTCTTCTGTTAATAAAGAAAAAAAAAAAACCCATAGGCTCCAAATGGCATCTCTTATGCCAAAAGCCGGTGATACCAAACCTAGACCTAATATCTGATCTAATTGTAGGTTTAGCATCAGTCAAAAACAATCAACAGATCTAGAATTTTCTGGTCAAGGACCAGTAAGGAAACTTATCAGATGGGCCCTCTCCATCCCCCATAGAAAGAGACAACCTACATAATAAACCTCTTTTTCTCCAAAATAATCGTTTCTCTCATAGTTCTCTTGAGCCACCTCTCTTCCTATAAAATCCGTCCATTTGTTACAACTTCTTGGGGGCATCCTTGCCAGATTGGATGCTGCCTGGTTTGTGAATCACTTAATAGTCGATTAAATCTTCAATTTTACTGTTGAATTTTGTTTCCTTAACATTTTTGAGGAGTTCTTATTTTCCCTTAAAAATCAAATTTAAATCTGTGTTTGACTCTTGGCTATGTGACCTTGGACAAGATTGTAACTGCTTTAACTTCAGTCTCGTAAAACGATGTTGCAGAGTCAAAATGAGAATGTACGTGCAGGATACGAACCAGGCCTGTCACATGTCATTTAATAACTTGCACAGTTACTTCTGCCTCTGTCATTTGGGGTTCTCAATATCCCTTCTTCCTCCTGGGGAACCCCTAGAGATGGAGGCAGAAGTAGGGCCCATGAGATCTGGTTGCCTGACAAATAACAGCAGGGCATGCGTGTGTTTTGGGGAGAGAAGTTGGGTGTCACCCAACAAAGAGATACAAGTTGGTCTAAGTTTCGACAGGGTTGATGGTCCCAGGATGACTACAGAAAGATGCTGACTTCATGACAACATAGAGAGCCCTCTGTGTGGTACCTGATATACCCTTGACCTTCTGAGCTATTATAACCTTTTCAGTTTGTCCTCGAGATTCAGACCACAGAGACTTAAGGAACCAGAAACTCTAGAAGCTTGACTCCTGACCCAACCTTGTTTCTTGTAAAGCAGCACTGTGCTCTACATTGTACCCCTAAGTGAAATCATAGAACCAGGAAACCTTCTGAGACTCCAACACCCTCTTTCCCAAAACCTTGTCTTCTTGACAAGAGGGCATCAAATAGTACACCCCTATCTGTTGACCCCACGTAGGACTTGGATACATAGAAGGGAAATACTTATCCATTGAGGACAAAAGGCCTTTGACGGTAACTGAGTGGATGAGACTGGGGTTGAACTAGGTACAGGCTGTCACGTAGCTAAAAGCATGGCTTGGGAGTCAAATGTTGTTGAAACCTCAGCTCTACCATGAGCTGAGTGGCCTTAGGCAAGGTAACAGTTCGCTCTGAGCCTCACGTACATGTGGCTGGAATATCTACCTCACAGAGCTTTTGAGTCTAGAGAAGATAATACATGTAATGCACAGCATGTTACTTTGTAATAGGTTTGGCTAGTAACACCTGCTAAGGCACATAGAATAGTGGCTTAAGCAAATTGTTTTTCTTTGGTGACAATCTGGAGGCAGTTCACCTAGGGCTGGCATGATGTTCTGTGGTACAGGGACCAAGGCTCCTTTAGTTTTGTTCTCTGTTGTGCATCTCCTGGGCAACCCCCAGAGACAGAGGAAGAAGTAGGGTCCATGAGAACTGCTTGCTAAAATTCCTGCATGTTCGCCCCATGTTTCAAGATGGTTGCTGCAGCCTTTGCCATTGTCTGGATTCCAGCCCAGGGGGAAGGCAAAAGGGCTGAGTAAGAACACTGCCTGGAACCTAAACTCACCAGTTTCACCTACATCCTGTTCGTCAGAGCTTCAGTGACATAGCCAAGCCTAACTGCAAGAAAAACTGGTCTAATCCTGGGCAATCATGTCTACCCAACTACAAATGAGACATTCTATTACTGGGAAAAGGCAAGACCTGATGTTTGGGGCTAACTAAAACACTCATCGATGGCCTTGCTGTTCTAAAACCAGTACTGTCCTCAGCTGTGTGTCCTTAGGCAAATTATTTCTTAGTTACTTTGCTACTTATAAGTGGGCATGCTGTCAACTCCATAGGCTTGTGAGAACGGGCTTAGTCGATGGGAGGGTTTCTCTAGTTTCCGTACCCAGCTACTCTTCAGATCCTTTCTTTCAGAGTTGTGCATGTGGGCTTGCCCATTCTACTGCACATACTTTAGTGAAAAGTCCACTTCTCCAGAAAGAAGAGTCTTCACAGACAAATGCGAGTTGAATGTAGACATCTGGGCCTGATTTAGGAAGTCTTTGAGAGATGGATGCCTTGAAAGAACAATGCCTTTGTCAGAGGCTGCCAGCATCACAAGGACACTTAACTACT
Organism: Pteropus medius; assembly: GCF_902729225.1. NCBI lineage: Eukaryota > Metazoa > Chordata > Mammalia > Chiroptera > Pteropodidae > Pteropus > Pteropus medius. The sequence goes on along the minus strand of NW_024343733.1, from coordinate 1,455,104 downwards.
AAACACAAACAGCTGTCCCACATCTGCAGGATCCATTTGCAACAACTATATACAGTAGATATGCTGATAATGAAGTTGGGTCCAGCAAGACTCAGTTCATACGGCATAGACTGAAGGGCGCTGTTCGGTGTTGCAAGGTGCAAATGATGCTTGCAGATAGTAAGGAAGCAATGAAATACCAGGAGGCTAGTCTGCCTTCTGAGCTGAGTAAAGTGAGACCTGGGCTGTCTTCCCTAGAACTGTCTTGATTTGAAAAGCAGGATGGAACTGCATTACGGCTGTCCAATGGGCTTGCGTGCTGCCCCCCTCTCACCCTAAAGAACTTTGATGCATCAAAGATCAGTATCATGAAACATTAGAGCAGGGAGAATGGATAAAACCACCTGGTCCATCTCCCTTTCTGGGCCGGAAGCTGTACTTGAGAAGTCTGAGAAAGATCCATCCATTTCATGGAGGACGTTCTCATTTTAGATAGCTGTTCTTGTCCTATTTATGACCCCATGGTTAGTGCTTCCTAAGTCTCTGACAGTAGGGTCTCCAGTGACTGGAGAGATACTGGGTTGCCTTAAGGTTCGATGTAGAAGGGTTACCGGGAGCCGCTTTCGAGCCCACCTCCCACCTTCCCCACCGTGGATGGGCCCTGCTCACCAGCCATATGTGCATAGGTCATTAACTCTACCTCTCTTCTAAAGATGCATAGAAACTACCCCCACCACTGCAAAGAAGAAAGCTTCCTAGTTTGTCGTGAACTTTAATGGTTGCCCTCAAAAAGGAAAATCGAAACCTCACCTTTGTTTTAAGAAATGTTGAAACATGCCTTGACATAAAAGGAATAACCAGATATTGTTATAATGGCTTTCTAACTGTCCGGCAGTAAACACTTCCCTTCGCCTGTGAGCATTTATAAATTTGATTCACATCACTTGTAATTGATTCACAACAATAAGAGGCAGTATGATCTAGTGCTGCAATTAATGATGGGGACAGGACACTGAGTGAGGACGCTATCTGACCACTGACTTATTGTGACTTTGTGGCATGGGTGTGCTATGTAACTTGGCCAGTTTCCTCAGATGTATATGAGATTAAAAATAGCACAGTTCACTTTTCAAAACACATAAATAAAACAGTACTTGGAACAATGCTCAACATGTAGTAAGTGGTGTATTAAATTTTTGTCTATGGAACAAAAAGGTGCTCTGCCAGGAGAGAGGCCCTGCCTGGCCCCATAAGTCACTGCCATGAGGAGTGATTTGAAACCTACCTGTGCAGATGTGAACAGTGAGTACAGATGTACTTGGCTTGCTTCCAGTCACTCTCTTCCGTCTTGCAAATTAGAACAGAGTTTGCAGTGTGACATTCTTCAGGAGGGCTTTACCTCTCCCTGCAAGTTCTAGATGTTTCCACGTAAGATATAGAATCTATTTTACCTTAGAACAACAGAGAGATCAATTGAAGGTTGCCTAAACGGTGAGACGGGGTAAAGATGGGAAAAGCATCTGTAGGTTAAGAATATAGAGGAAGAAATCGGTGCCTCTGTGATGGCCTGAGCAGGGTGTGTGCATGCGTGAACGTGCCTGCGGATGGGCGGGAGGACTTTAAGTGTGGTTTCCCCAGACCTCTTTTCTCTCTCTCATCCTTCCCTGAGCTTTACTCTCACTGTGACATTCAGAAGGCAAGAGAACATTGACAGAATTTTCAACAGTCTCGAATGTCACTATGGTTGGGGCATGTCGAGTGCTGATTGCTGATGACCTTAGGCCTGGATTTTGTGAACTAGTCACTGGCTAAGGGGACATGACTCCTGATGGGTCTAAGGCAATAGAGATCCATCTTTTAGAGGAAGATATTTGTGCCACTCAATGGCAAGTCCACCCAAGCTGAATGCCATTACATGCGGGTTCAGGCATGGTTCAACTTGGGGTGCCCATGGCCCTGATAATCTGGTTCTTCCCTTTGGGTCCACCCAGAGCACACCAGATGTGGGGGTAGAAAGCTGCCTACAGGTAAGAATGGTTGGCTGCTCATTGTGCTTGGTGATTCAAGCTTGTCCAAAATGCATCTGCATGCACACAGTCATCTCTGTCTGCAGGAAGGTGACTCTTGTGTATCCCACACATGCGACACCAAGGGCTCCTGGGTCAAGAACCCAGTGGACAGAAACAGAAACCTCCATGCCAACTGCTCCTCTCAAGGCTCATCTGACCTGGCCCCAGGGTCAAATATATTAGCCTCTTGGCATCCACTGATCCCTTTAGTTTGCCTCTTTTTGGTTTCTGGAGAAAACTCAGTCATCTTGGCCAGCATTGTGCCTTTCTCTGAACCTTACTTTTTTGGTTTCTCAGGTGGCTGAATTTAGTTGAGTGGGAAATAACCATTTGTAGAGACTTCAAGGGCCATATGTAATCCGATTGGAATGTTTTATGGAGCTTATGCCTCACTCTCTCCTCCTTGCAAAAGAAATCGATGTCTAACATGCCCTGGAGACGGGATGGAAGAGGCACTCACTGATGCTTTCTGAGATATTGGAACCCATTTATCTTGAACTTGTTTCGATTGGCCTGTAGCGTGTCCAGATGGTAGGGCTGGTGTATCTGGTTCATTGTGAACTTCCCTTCCAGAACCTTCAGCTCTTGGAGAATGTATACAGGTTTCTTCTCCTGCCTTCTCTGGACCCCTCTCCTGGCTACCGTGCTACTGGAATGATGCCCTTGAAATGCCTGCTTCATCTCGGCTAACCTCACTTATTTAACCACTTATGATCTTGAATGAATGTCGTCTCCAAATAACTGAATTAATTAGATGTTCAGACTTCTCCAAGACTTTTCCCGGGGCAATCGGGTTGATAAAGGCCTGCCTCCTGAATAGTCATGCCCAAAATGATGTATTTTAGGAGGAACCACTTTGGGGAAACTCTGAGACTCATTTAATTTTTTTTAATGCCACTTTTTTTGTTCCTATGATGCCTCTGCACGCAGCAAGATGGAGCCTCCAGGCTCAGGGTCAATTAGTTTCTGAGCCGTGATGAAGGGACCTGAACAAAGCTAATCATAATTGCTCAGTGCAGGAGGACAAGTAGCATCTCCTGGATCTGGCCTTAATGAGCCTGAATACTTAGTCCGCAGTGTCCACCCCCTCCCAACCCCCTGTGGAGGTGGTGGTGCCTCCATCTCTGCCATTTTAAGAATGGAAGCAAGGATGCTCAGCTGTCTCTGATGAGAGCTGACAGTGGCTCCAGCCTCCGGCTTCAGGAATGAGGGGAGGGCAGGGGCTCCGGGGCGGGCTATCTTTTGAGTGTCTCCTCCCTGACCCAGGAGAGCAAAAGTCTGTTTTCCTGCTGCTAGGGGCTCGGACGGGATTCCTATCTCTAAAGAAGAAAGGGAGCACGGTGTTTGTTTTGCATCAGCTCGGAAAGGAGGGATTAAACTCAAATGCCAAAGCAATCAGACACAGAGGAGGTACAAGGATCAGGGGAGCATTCCCTCTGAGACTGATCTGGGGGGACAGGTTGTGTCAGATTCCAAACCTGCTCCCCGCTCTGAGGGGGCCAGATACTCGAGAAGATGCCCGTCGGAGTCGTGGAATCCCTGCCCAGAGCATCTCTTCGCCTTTTCACGTGAACATCTTTCCTTACCAGGCATCCCCAGGACCACTGAAACGTCAAGTGTCCCCTAATGAGCAGCACCTGGCCTTCTAGTCACTTCCTCTTCCTCTTCATCATTCTCCCAATGTACATGTTTGGGGTGGCAGGAGCTCAAACTAATTTTTTCCTTGCTTTCTTAGATATTGAAGAAGTTAAGGTTCATCGTGAACTTGACTGTAGCTGCCCAGCTGATGGGGCTAGTGCATTTGGTTCACTGTGAACCTTCTCTCTGGAATCATTTGAACTTGGAAAATGAATGTATTGGGGGTTTTTTTAACTCATATTTACCTCTAGATTTCTTTTTTCTTTCCTCTTTTGTTTCTGAAGCTAGATGTCTAGATCCGTCTGTGGACTTATTTTTCTCCCAGATACTAACTATGTCAATCACAAGCCCTACTGTATCTTAACACAATAGAAATTTATTTCGTCCACTGCAGTTCCGTGCATCCTTGCATGGTCCACAGGAAGCACGGGCAGGCCTCGTTCAGGAACCCACTTGGTTTACTCTGTGGCTCCCAGCTCCCAGAACCCTGGAGTCCTCTGCTGGAAGGGTAAGTGGATGGGACCAGAGCTCTGATTCTTCCCCATTATGACCTAGAAGTGCCAGATGGCAGCGGAAACTTCTTAGAGCTAGGGGAGTCCTTGAGTTTGAGGCAGAGCTCACCTCCCGTTTACAGGTTGAAATATGTACCCTGCTGTAATGTAGACCCTACTAACTGTCATGTTCCCCCACCACACTCTAGGACCGAGTCTTTGAGGCCAGTGGTTCCTTTCACTGTAGAGGCAAAGAATCCACAAGTCAGTAGTGTGCTGAAGTCTCCATCTGTGTGTCCCCAACCCAGATTTATTCTCTATCATTCCTCGTTCTGTGCCTCGTCACCGGGAGGGAACTCTGCTTCCTTGCTCAGTAGCTGCTAAGCTGTTGTGTCAATCAATGGAGTATTTGGCCAGCCCTCTGCAATCCGGCAGATGAGGACTAGGGCAGTCCCTCATTGTATGGCAGCCTTCGGTTTCTGCCAGTCAGCCTCTTCCATAGTTGGGGTGCTAGCAGGGTTCCAGTAGCAATGGCCTCCCTCAAAGTGTCCCCCAAAGTAAGCTCAGTCTCAGAGCCATTCTGAAGTTCAAATGCTTTGAGCTGTCCTAGTCTGAAGACCCAAGTAGATAAAAAGGCACCCATCCCATGCTGACAGATTTTCCTTTAAAAAAAAAAAGTAAAAGGCTTTTCATAACTTACTTATGCTGATTTTGGCTGAAGCTAGCAGCGATTTCTTTCCTCCTTGAATTCTATCCCCGCCCCAAATCTATACCACGAATATGGAGAGTCAGTTCTGTGTGCCAAGGACCTTGAGGTCTTTACTGCTGTTCTTGGTTGCAGACTATATAAAGCATCATGGAACAGTTCCTGTGTTTGAGGACAGGCTGGCGACAGCATTAAAGAGAATTCTTATCAACATAAGAAACATCCAGACCTGGAGAGAATCATTAGCGTTTATTTGAACCAAACTGATGGCATATGCTGGGGGGCAAGATCGCAGATGCTCCTGAGAATAAGTTTCGTAGCTTCTTTCGTGCATTTGAAATTCGGAAGGCAACGTAAGGAAGATTGCATGGAGTTGGGAAGGAGTGAGAGGGGATTGGATTACAGGATAGTTAACGAGACTATGTGCTCTTTTGAGGGTTAAGGCCCCTTTTGAGGGTATTACTTTTGGTATTTCAAAGGTGCGTTACCTAGATGCACCAATCGTTAGGGCTGACTTCAAACTTTTCACTAAAGAACTTACAGGCCTGGGGCATGGCTACCACGGTGACCTGTCCAGGTAGGAATTCATGGTCAGATCACTCAGTGAGGTTGCTTTCCACAGAATCCCTTTTATTCATCCACATTACTTAGAGAAACTTTTGCCTATTCTGCAGAGCAATTACATAGCACTGGAGGGAAAACGTAAACCTATTCTGGGTTGTTGAAAGGGGCAACTTGGGGATACATGGCTCCATTTGGGGCAGAAAGTCTCCGAAATAAGCTGGAATTCACCTGCCATCACTGGTCAGAATCATCTGTCTTCTCTAAAGAATCTCCTGATAAGCACCCCATGTCCTGAGATGCTCACTAGTGGACGGGTACTGTGATCTGCTCTTCATTTCATTCCTTTAGGGAAAACTGAGAACATGAAGGCCAAGGACACGTTTGCCTTGCCAGCCACCCTGAGCTTCCTTGTGGCAGAACTGTTCCTGGTCCACGCTGAAGATTTTTCTGTCTTTTCTTTCTGAGTCCCGTGAAAATTCCTAGGAGATGAATTCCCTTTCTGGAGGAACTTGGGAATTTGCTATCGTGAATGCCAACCACAAAGCCACTCAGACTCGGACCACGTGACTTTTCCCCATGTGGCCTCTAGATGGCCAAGCTTCCTTAATTTATTTTTGGGGGAGGCGATCCCGCAGGAGAGGGGGTTCCTAATTGCTTTCATCACAGATCCCTTTCGGGATGAAATAAGTCACGAGGACCTGAAAAAGTGAGGCAATTTATTTTTTAAAAAATATTTTTCATTTTACAATTAGTTAACATGCAATATTAGTTTCAGGTGTACGACATAGTGATTAGGCATTTATGTAACTTACAAAGTGACCAGTTTGCGTAGCTAGCTGCCTTTGAGATGGCAGGAAACAAGCTTTCGGGGAGTAGCCCTACTTAGTGAAGTGGGAAAACAATTCAAGCAAATCCACGGGGATGTGTAGCATCTTGAGGCTGCCCAGGTTGCTTTCCTACTACAGCTGGTTCTGCTTTGACATGGAAACACTCACCTCCTGGGCATATCACAGGTCTGGTTTTTAAGGTGTCCCAAGGCAGCTGCCTGGTACCTTCTGACAGAAGTCTGTCACAGAAGAGGCACGGAGACCCTCGGTTCTGAAGCTCTGGATCTCGGCTCATCTTTAGCCTCTTACACGTGGCCTTGTTCATCTTGAAAAGAGGCCTTCTTAAGTGGAGGCCCTGATGCTGTCATCCCGCTGCCCTGCTGCCCTGCAGTGCAGAGTGTTCTTGGGATTGATACCTGTGGAAACTAAGAAGGAAGCAGGATCGGTCAGCTGGAGAAGTCGAATGGTGGAGAACTCTTGATGGAAGCCTTGGCCAACGGAGCAAGGAGGTCTAGCAATGGAAGACTCTTCACGGTTCTCCCAAGTAGGGCAAGAGTATTGCCTCTGTCTTGTTGTTAGTCGCTGGCTGGGGCAGTGTCAAGAAATGGCCTGACCTGGGAGAAGGTAGCTCTTCAGCTCACCTTCCCCACCTCCCCAGGGAGCTGACTGCTGACAGCTGTCTGCGAGCAAGTGAGGCTATCAAAATGAAGGGCATAAATGGGGGTCAGAGTGGCACGTCCCAGCATCTTGGCAAGCACAAGTTTCTCAGAGCTGGGATCGCTTATCCAGTTGGCTTTGTCCCAGACTCCCCCACGTCATATGTGGTTGGTTCAAACTACTTTTTCTACTTCCTGTCACTTTCCACAAATAAGCAAAGTTTGTGTAAAACTGGAGATTACAGCAAGTTATAATATGGTTGATTCTTATATGGAATCTTAAAAAAAAAAAAGTACATTTTTGAGGTAGACACCAGACTTTGCCTGAATATCCCTAAGGGATAAACAGATTACTTCCCAGGAGATATTTCAGAGTCAGTTTCCTGGCCAAACAGCACTTGGCAAAGTGCCTTTGTGGACACTCTGTGAAGATGAGTACTAAACTCATAGGGTTGATGTTGAATAATGTGCTTTTCTATAAGTCGTAAGAAATTGTATTGTCTCGAGTTCCTCTCTCTGGTTCTGGATCGAGAAAAGGCTGGTCCAATGAAGGGCCCTTTCTTTCATCTTCCACATCATTGCTGTTCTTCCTTTCCTGAGGGTGCTGTCTGGCCAGACCAACGCAGGACTTCGCTGACTCGGGGACCTATTTGCTCAGAAGTCACTCTTGAGTAGATACTCATCTCTTTGTTCAGAGAGACCTACGAACGTGTTCTGTTTCCCGTGTGGTGTGAGAAGGCTCCTCTGCCACGGGCTCCCTTGGCACTGTCACGGTGCCTGCATGTTTGGAGCGGTCTTCAGAGCCTTCAGCGTTTCTCTAGCCCATCTTGGACGTAAGCCCCTCTGCTCGATGCTGTTCTCCCACGGCTTCCTGCCTGCTGTTTCTATCACAGCCATCCTTGCAGAATTGCTGTGGGGAAGGCGATGATATGTACACACTCTGTCACAGGCCTCAGAACTGACTTGTTACGCCACTGTGACGTTGGCTACGGCTCTGGTCTCCGCTGCCCCTGCTTCTGACCTTGCCTTGCAGGTGCTCAGTTGGCCTACCCTGGAGGGACACTCTGGGGTTCATGCCTAGATACTTGCCATTTATCTTAGTCTGGTCCAGACAAGAAGACCATTGCCTTCATATTGGTGAGACCGGTATAATAAGATGCCCTAAGGGGTGAAAATGTGATAAAGGAAGCATAATGCTGCCTCGTAAGGTCATTGATCATGTAAAATTTCAGAAATCAGGCTGGGAGTTAAAATTGCCTTGAATATGGTGTAAGGATGTCATAAGTATGCATTAAAAAGTGTGCATTTTAGCCATGGAATATCAGAAGTCTTAGAGACGTGATCCCCAGCAACAGCCTGTGTTCGACTTCACGTGTCTGCCCTTTGATTCTGACAGAATATGCTCCTAAACCCAAGTCATAGCTGGGCTTATCTGTGCAGAGAGCACAGTTGGTGGGAGCAGAGGGCACCTGGTTCTCCTGCAGCTGGCAGGAAGACCCCAGGTTTCCCCCTTCTTGGTTTTCTCCTGAGAGCCGTTGGATGGTGAAGTCATGTCCCATCTGCCCTGTGGGGGCTCCATATCCAAAATCTTGCTGGAGTTCTAGTTGGTAGGACTATGCCCCATGTGGGTTTGCCTTTCTCTAGATGCTCTAAGCATCAGATCCACATAGAGGTGGTATGGACAGAGTACAGCATCCTATCAAGTAGGGCCGTCTCCTTGGTCACCTCCGACAATTTCTACCTCACGTCTGGAAGGTAGGACCTGAGAAGACCTGTGTCAGCCCCATCTACCATGCTTAGTCTGTGTAGACTAACACAGAATGTATGATTTGCAAGACAAGCAACCTGGACTCATCAGAGTCATTGCCTCCACCTATCCAGGTTCAGGTTCAATACTATTTGGCAAGAATTTCATGTAGATGGTGGGTGTTTCTTTTGGCATCATATATAGCTTGATTGAGATGAGCATCTATTCACTGCAAGGGAACCTCTTCCCTTTTGTGACTACTCTGTGGGATGAATCTTTGAAACTCTTAAATATTTCACCTAATTTCTTTAAATTCAATTGACTCTTCCTCAGATCAATTAATATATCAGGTGGTAACACTCCCAATTCCCTATTTTTAAGTTTCTTGGGGTAACATTGGTCAATATAATTACATAATTTTCAGGTGTACGTTATAATTTGACATCTACATATCCTATTGTGTGATTACCACCCTAAGTCCACTTTCCTTCAGCTACCATATATTTGATCCCCTTTACCCCTTTACCCCGTCTACCTCTTCCCTCCTCCCCCACACCCTACCCTCTGGTAACCACTAGTTCATTGTCCATGTCCCTGAGTCTGTCTTGTTCATTCGTTGCTTTTAGGTTTATATCCCACATGTAAGTGATATCATGTGTTTTTCGACTTTTCAGTCTGGCTTATTTTACTTAGCACCATTATCTCAAGGTCCATCCATGTTGTTGCAAATGGCAGTATTTCACCTCTTCTTATGGCTGAGTAATATTCCATTGTACATATGTACCACAACTTCTTTAGCCAATCATCTATCATAGGACACGTCGGTTGCTTCCATGTCCCGACTACTGTGAATAATGCTGCTTTGAACGACAGTGTGCAAATCTTTTCGGATTTGGGTTTTCAAGTCTTTGGGGTAAATACCCAGTGGAGGGATTGCTGGATCATATGGTAGATAAATTCTTAGTTTTTTGAGCAACCTCCATACTGTTTTCCATAGTGGCTGTACCAATCTGCAGTCCCACCAGCAGCGTATGAGGGTTCCATTTTCTCTGCATCCTCTCCAGCATTTGTTATTACTTGTTCTGTTGATTATAGGTATTCTAACAGGTGTGAGATGGTATCTCATTGTGGTTTTGATTTGCATTTCCCTAATAGCTAGTGATGTTGAGCATCTTTTCATATGTTTGTAGGCCATTGTATGTCCTCTAGGGAGAAGTATCTGTTCAGGTCCTCTGTCCATTTTTTGACTGGATCATTTTTTATTTTTGTTATCGAGTGTATGAGTCCTTTGTATGTTTTGGATTTTAGGCCCTTATCGGAGGCATTGCTTGCAAATATATTTTCCCCATTCAGATGGTTGTCTCTTTACCTTGTTGACAGTTTCTTTTGCTGAGCAGAAGCTTTTTAGTTTGATGTAGTCTCATTCATTTATTTTTGCTTTTACTCCCCTTGACTTTGAGGTCAAATATATAAAATCCTCTTTAAGTCCAAGGTCCTTGAGTTTAGTTCTTATGTTTTCTTCTATGCATTTTATTGATTCTGGTCTTATATTCAGGTCCTTTATCCATTTTGAGTTAATTTTGGTGTGTGATGATAGACGACAGTCTAGTTTCGTTCTTCTGTGGGTGGCTTTCCAGTTTTCCCAGCACCACTTATTGAAGAGGCTTTCCTTTCTCCACTGTATGTTTTTGGCTTTTTTGTCAAATATTATTTGCCCATATAAATATGGGTTTACTTCTGGATTCCTGATCCTGTTCCACTGGTTCATGTGTCTGTTTTGTTGACAGTACCATGCCATTTTGATTACTGTCACTTTGTAGTATAATTTGAAGTCAGGCAGAGTGATGCTTTTAGCCTCATTCTTTTTTCTCAGGATAGCTTTGGCAATTTGGGGTCTTTTGTGCTTCCATAAAAATCTGATGATTTTTTGTTCTGTTTCTTTAAAAAATGCCGATGGGATTTTGATGGGGATTGCATTAACTTTGTATAATGCTTTAGGTAATATGGTCATTTTAACTATGTTGATCCTTTCAATCCAAGAACATGGAATATCTTTCCATTTCTTTGTATCTTCTTTGATTTCTTTTAATAGGGTCCTGTTTTCATCATATAGGTCCTTCACATGTGTAACACTCTCAATTCTATCATCTGGTATACACTTCTTATAAACAATGCTTTGTAAAGAGATCTCTCTACTTCCCTTTTTGATATCACTATAAGACTTACAGATTATTTTAATCAATCTGGTAATCCATTTCTATTTCTATATAGACTATGCTTTGTCCTGTGGGAGCCCTTTCAAGTTGGCTTGAATATTTTGCCCAATATACTTTGTGTACTTCCTCGCTTCAAGACAAAATATTTTCCAAGCTCGTTTTGAACTTTCCCTGTTCCAGAACCATAATTGGCCCTTTTATCTAAATGCTTTGGTTCCTTTTAGCGGGGAATGATATTTGCAAATCATCGAATGGGTGCTGGGTCCATTCGTTGCCCTAGGATCTGTTCTTTTATTCAATAAACCGCCAAGTATGTGGTACTTACGATGACAACAGCACCTGTCTGATTAAATCAGAAATCATTCTCAGTAGTAACTCAACCCAGAAGATTTTCTGCCACTTCCCTACATAAGCATCTGTTTCTATCATTTCCTGGGAAACCTTAAGTACTATGGGCCAGTGAGTCTGGCTGTCATTTTACTCCAGACCCCCGCCCCCCATAATTCAGTTCCTAGCCAACAGATAGCATCCATTAAACACTGCATGGAGACCAAGATGGAAGATATTCAGTACCAAGATTGATTACTCTCTCTGCTACCTCCTTGCATAAGCCGTGGAGTTAATCAACTGGATTTCCCAGAGTCGAACCACTCTGAGCCCAAGGTCTCTTGGCATTGTTTGGTCATCGATTCCAAGCTCTAGCGTTACCTGTAATACGTAAGCTGATGACCAAGCCAAAGAGCTACAATGAGTGCTCTTCCTGAAAACTGTACAGACTGATTCTCAGATTCAGCCCTGGCTGCAGAAGAGAAAGACACTAGATAGTTTAGCTGAAATATGAGTCACTACTGTCTTAAAGTGAAACCACGATGCCCTCTTCAGATCGGGCATTTGATCAGGACCAAGTGCCAAACGGGTGAAAACATTTCAGTCATATCCAACCTCCTTCTCTGTAAAGTGCATGCAAATTCTCTCTCAAACTGTTAAAACTCTTGGTGGTAGCAAGGCCAGTGGGGAAACAATGAAGTATAAATCAAAATTTCCTTGACTGGCTGATGCTCAGGGCTATGTGGACATGTGACTATTCCAATTATATACTTCATCATTCTGCATGTCCTGATCTTAAACCTTCATTGGTTTGTGTGAGCTCATATCAACCCAGGGCTAACACAGATCTCTCCTTGAATTTATCTCTAGGTTTATAGAGAAGATTTTAGACAAATGCCTGTTTATGAGATAAGTATGATGACTTTTTCTGAGACTCTTGGTTTTCCTGGGCAATTGGGCTGCTTTTCTCAAAACACTAGGGGAACTTGGGATTGAGCTGAGAAGACCTCTCTGGCTTTGTTCCTGTGTGGCTGGCACAGAAGTATGTTCACTAGGCTTGAACTGCCCTCTTTCAGTGTCCTCCATGCTCATCCTTGTAGACATCAATTTCTTGTGAGTTTTAGTTCTCCATGCACCCAAAGCAACCAAGATTCTGATCCCAGGCAAGCAATTGAACAAGTGATTTCTGGGACCATTAGGGAGCAGGATTGGGCTAAAGGAGAAGTTAAACCACAATGTAGATCTAATGAAACCTTGGCCTACGTGGCAAGGAGCTCTGAAGTTATTGGGATATCTTGCAACAGACCACAATGGCAAGGTCTCTATACTCTCACCTCACTCAGTTATTGGATGTATTCTGTGCTCGGCACACACCCTTCCTTGTTGTAGCAGATGGGCAACCCAACTCCTTCCATCTTTATGAGGCTACTAGACTTTGGACTTGGATGACCGTGCCATAATCTCTGCATCCTCCATGCTCTGAACTGTCTTATACCTGGAAGATATCTAAGGACTATCTTGAGAAAGATGAAGCTTCATGTGTGCTTTTCAGGCCCATTTAGAAGTGGTGGGACCAAGGGATAGTTTCCACTTTCAGAGAGGACCCTCACTTTGGTCATCTCCATACCTGGCCGTGGGAGACAAGATGTCTTCTTAAAGAAAACTAGGTTAGTGATGAGCAGCCCCCATATTTTCCTATGGTAACATCAGTAGTAATTGTTTAAGTACTTGGAATGTGGCATCCTTTTCCCCACTTTTAAAATTACCTATAGCATGGGGAAATGTCTGGAAACTCTTTGGCCACCTCTCCTCCTCTTTCCCTGACTTAATTTGTATTCCTCCAAGAGTAAGGACTTGAGGGCGGATTCCAAGGTCATCTGGTTCCAAAGAGCCAGGAGCAAGGATAAAGGAGGGAAGAGCAGGGAAAGAGAAAAACTAATGGAAATGTGACAGATGGCTACAATTGTGGACAGCTGGACCTCATCGGAGGGGATGCTCTGTGTCACGATGTAGAATATACCTAAGATTGACCCTCAGGGGGCAGGAGACTGGGGCGTCCAACTACTAACTCCTCAGCTTCCATTGGCTGATGTTCTCCCAGGGACGTTAATTCTTCTAAGTGTGTGGGCTGCCCTGCGTACCATCTGAGTGACTCCTCACAGCTTTGAGGGGGAAAAAAAGGAAGAATCCGCAGATTCTTCAGTTAGCACATCGATTTCAGGTCAGCTGTAATTGATACTTCCTGTGCCCACTGACAGAGGTGAGCCAAGGAGATATGGCACAGGCAGACTTGAAGATCTGCCGTAGTCCAGCCCTTGGATGGCTCAGTCTGGAATTAACGTCCCTGGGAGAACATCAGCCAATGTTCCACACTGCGACCAGACTCCACTTTGAGGAACAGGGACAGCATGGGCTTAATCACTTTGAAAAGGTGTAAATCAGAAAGCTAGTGAAACTAACCAGCTACTGTCTCTACCACTGAAGCTGAGATCATGATTGATACTCCTTATCTCACTTACCCTTTGCCAGCACTTGCCCGGTGGGGCAACCTAGACCTTTATCTTTGAGGAACCTGAGACCTTGATCATTTTGCTTTTCAGACTGGGTTACTGCAATTGCCCAGCGCCCCAGTGACTTCCACAAGTTCCAGACATCCTCTTGCATGACCTCATTATGTAGCAATAATTCTCACACCTCATGATAACTTGTTGCTCCTGCAGGTAGAACTCCTATTTCTGCTTGCTGGTCTACTGGCAGGAGGAGCCTAGTCCTTGCTACCTGGTCACTCTGTATCTGAAGTCAAATACCCTTACTGCGTATCATGGTAGAAGTATCTCCTATCACCATCCTGGACCCAAGACCTCCAATCTAGTAAAACCTAAATAAATATACGGGGATGGAAGAGAATGTGATGGGCCACCCCAACTCGTACCCCCTTGGTTTCTAGATCTCTAGGTAATGTTTAGGTGCCTATAGCATACAGGAGTAGAGCTGTAGCCTCTAGTTGTGAACTATAAACTTAATCAAATAGCACAGATAGTTTATACGAGATAGTTGTTTTAAGAAGAATATAATGCATGACTGTTACAGAAAATACATTGTTCAGGGACAAAGTCATAAAAACCACATAACTCTTGCAGGAAATAAGTCCTTTTAAAGATTCTGCACGAGAACCTGTGACATGACCAGCCTGGCTTCCCGATATTGTGGGGCAGCTCCTCGAGAGACCTGCACTCATTTTTCCTCCAACCCCAGGCTCTGGGAGTATCTAAAATGGCCTTATCTGCTACCTCACCTAATCAAGGCATTGTGATTCGTGTAAAACAGGTGTAGGCAAGAGGAGGTGATCACCTTGTCGTTTTTATCTCTGCCTACAAAATATTTGTAATTGCACCAAAACTTGGGCTACAAAGACCAAATTATTCGAGTGTGTAGGATGATTCTAGGATTGGACATGGTTAAGAACACCTTGAAGTGACCCCTGCTTCCCAGTTAGATCCAAATGACATCCCTCCAAAAAATAGTGTCTGTGACTATTTGGGAGAAGCCAATGATGTCAAGTCTGTAGTTACTTAAGTGTTAAAGGTGAACTCAAGGGATCCAGAGCTGACTTTCTATTTAGTCAAATTCAAGTTGGTTCGGTTTGCTCTTATTATGGGGCCTCTAGGGCATCTGTTCCACTCAGTGCAAGTCTGTGAGCCTGCTATCTTATGGGTCTAGAGCCTCAGAACTTTGATCCTGACCTGGTTGTATTGGCTAGGTTTGCCCAATAGCCTGTGTTTCATTTCTCTATTGCACGACCTCCATGGAATTATCTGAAACCTGAATTTGTTAAGTAGGTGTAAGGAGAAAGTATATGGTCATGGTGTCTTTCTTGGGGAGAGGCTGCAAGCCTCTCAAAACTCTCTTGTTAATAAGCATATAATTTCCTCCGAAGTCCAAGTTGTGACCTATTGAATCAAATGCCATCAGCAACTTCTTGCCAAACCTGAAACTCAGTTCATGAGAACATTGCTTGTGTACCTTTAAATGCGTGTCAAGTATCATGACCAAGATGGCAAGAATTAACACCCTCTAGTTTAGAAAAACAAGCTGTGAGCTTAAAGTCTTTATTTTTAAAAGTTTCAGATATGAATATTCATTTATTTTTAAAATCGGCCATCTAAAGGATAATGCTGGATTTAGACTATTCTTTAAGGGTCGTTCTATTTCCTTGTCTTTACTTCTTCGCTCCAAGGGAGTGCTTGTCTCAAACCTCATGGCCCAACTGGGCTTATTTCTGTGCCCAGAGAAGATAGCGAGGCAGAGCTTAAGCCAGAGCCTCGCCTTCACCAGCAGAATGAAGGGATCAGGTCTTTCCCTTCTTGGTTATGTTATGTCATCCACTAAAGAGCCTTGGCCCTCAGTGGCATTCCCAGAATGAAGCCCGAAGTCAGGCACATGGGTTGTATCCTTGGTGCCTGCTGCATCCCAAACAGCCTTATGAGTTTGCTATTTTGCATATCTGAAGGTCTACAGCTAATTGTGCTTGGTGGACATATTGCCCAACAGACACCCAGGTGCTCTGTAGCTTCCAACACCATGGTGCACACTAACCTGGCCAAGTGCTCAGATGTAGCTGTAGATCAATTCAGCACAAGGCCTCTTCTTGACCCCTGTTTAGGGATGGGCCTCTATACTGATACTGCAGGCATCTAGCAGAGAGTGTTGTCCTCGCTCTCTACTAGAAATTCAGATTGTCACCTTTTGAGAGCCATCGTTAACAAAATAACATGCTGGGTGCGCTTTTAAGAATGAACAGAAATGAGCAGTGTTAGTGACAAGCTCAAAGATTCTAAGGCAGATCTCTATATGTTTTCTGTCGGTAAACCACTGGGACTCCTATCTTGGATTCAGATCTATATTTCCTCAGATGGAAATATATTATTTGCATTTCCTGTAACAGCGTTTACTGCAGTATTTATACAGAAGTCGGAGGCAATTGGAGGGAGGTTTTAGATCCAAGTAAAACTATGGGCTTCACAGGAGGTAGAATGGAGTCCGTAGATACTATTTTCTGTTCAGAGGGGTGAAGGAGAATGAGTTAACTACTGAAGGAACAAGAGTCAACCATGCCTGAAGCCAATGAACAGGGGGACAGTCTCGTGACTCAGAAGGAGATGAATGGGACCCACCATCTGAAGCTACAGACATAGCAATGGAATAAAAAATTCGAAGAATGTTTTGTACTCCCTTTGCTTGCATTTGTATGGTTTAGAGACCTCGTGCTCCTTTGCAAGTCAGTGATAATGACAAGAACAGAAACATGGCATTCAACCTGCCATCACTTTGCAGTTTAAAAGATCTTTTAAGGATTTGGCATTGAGTCTCTAGCCTCTTCAGCTACTGAGTGTCAAGTTGAATGTGTTCCTCATTGACAATTTCTTGGCTGTTGCTGAGGAGACTAGATTTAGTTTACGACGAAACGGTTGAGTGCTCATCATTTGGAATTCTTCAGCTTCAGGAATACTTATAAGGATGATAGAATTCTCCAGAAGTGGAGAGAGAAAGATCTTACCTAAAGAATGATAGGCTTTCATTTCTGTGTTTTAGAGGGAGGAGACAGAAGGAACAGAGGTAAGACAACCTTCAAAGGACTTCAGGACTCTGGCCAAGCCTACATGAGTGCAGGGGAGGGGAGCAAGCTTTTTTGGAATATTCCTGAGAGCATAGAACCAAGTTCAGTTGGAGAACCAAATTGCCGAGGATACCCTTGACCTCAACTGAGGTCAGGTTCCTCTGCAGAATCTAAGAAATCTCCTCCTGTCTTGGCTCCTGGAATGGTCCTAAGGGGCTTGGAAGGAAACTCTGCTATAAGTAAAATGTTCCTCTGGCTCTCTGCCCACAGGCCTTCCCAGGAAGGGTCACTGAGATCAGGATCAATTTGCCTTTACAAAAGGGGCATGGCCAGGAACTCCTCATGAGAGGGTCAGTTCTTTTCTGAGACCACCCTTCCTAAAGAGGATAAGTCCCTTCTTAAAGGGACTCCTGGACATCTTTAATGGATGCAATTCTCTCCCTCCTTGGGTTATCTAAGATTTCTGAATGATGTTTCTGTGTGCCAAAGCTTTCATCCTGGTCGATCTGAAAGAAGGGCCCTTTGAGTCCAAGTTCCTTCAAGTAGGGACGCCCTCTCCTCTGTCGGGAGGCCTGCTGGCCTGTGAGCTGACCTAGTCGTCATAAGACCTGGCTCATGTTGTGCCCTCTCTTACCAGCCTGCACACTGCATTCAGCAAATCCTGAAAATAAATACCCTTTCCCTCCATTAGGGTTCTAACTGGAGATGGAATCCGTGGCGGATAACTGCTAGCAGGCACGGGCAGGGCGGAGGGAACCAGAGATGTGAGCATCTTTCTGTTAGAGTCTTGGGACTTTGTTACAAACACTCCCCTTCCCAGAACCGGAAAGATTGGAGCTGCAGCCATGGAAGCCGAGGTCCTAAAGGGATGCAGCTACCGGCTGGGGGAAGGGGACTAAACGCCTCAACCTCTCTCCTCTTGTCTTTTTTATCACCTGTTGGTGTTTCTCTTGAATTACGTCAACTCTTTCTTTTGCCTTCTCAGAGCACGGAACAGAGCGGAGAATGATAGAATGGATCTTTGGAGGCAAACCCAATAATCAGCACATTTATTCAGATATCCTGCTGTCAATCTACTTCTTGGCCTATGCTCAGCTCTAACGAGGATCGATAGTTTCTGGTACCCGGAACAGTGTGCCGTCCTCTCTGCCACCAGGGACCTCTGCGCCAGGGTGGCCCCTGTGTATATCTGGAGCCTTTTTCCATTTTTACTGTGGTCTTCCTGTCTGACCTAGTCATGAGAAAGTTGTCTCCATGTTGCTTCCTAAACAGCTGTTCTTTCTGATCTCGTCGCCCTTTGCTGCCACCATAGCTACCCCTGCTACTATCCGTGGTTCTCTCACATTCTCACTGACACTGCTCTGCCTGCTCCTGTGTCACCATCGGTCCCACACCTGTGGCCCCTGCCAACAGTGGACATTAAAAATTTTAAGTGCATAGGAAGTTTTGCAATGAGATATTCCTGGTTCTTAATTTTCACCGGAACACACTTCTTTGGCCGTGGTTCTCTGTACAATGAAAGCCTCGGGGAAGAAGGTGAAACTTATCTATGGCTCAAAAGGCTGGCAGGGGTGCAGGGATCTGAGCTCTCAACCCTGAAGTGGCCTCTTCATGAACTGTAGCAGGAATCACCTAACGTCTCGGAAATATTCTCAGTCTCTGTAGCATGTTCTAGTGTGGCTGAGGCAGATGCTCAGTGCTGTCTCTATCTCGGGACTGCTTTGCCACTTTCCTACCCACTGGCTCCTGAAGTACTTTCACTCCTAACAGCCAGCACCCGAGTCTTATCATTGGCACACAGACCTTAGGCTGCTTTGGGTGCACATGTGGAGAATTAGAAATGCCTTTACCGATGACTGATAACTTCCAGGGTATAAATAGTCCAGTTCCCTCACTTCCATAAGGCCAATCTGAGAGTTGAGTTATGCAATCTCTAGAGCTGGCCTGCAGAATTGAGCAAGGTACTCTCTAGGACTAGGCTCGATCACGAGGCCTCGCCTGCTTTCTTGTCTTCCCGGTCCCATTTCTTTGTTCCCTGCTTCCTGGCTCCCTGACTGGTGGATCCTGAGGCCACTTCCTAATAAATTTCACCTGAATCTCAGAAGGGACCCTAAAACAGGAAGCCACCCAGTTTGCCCACATGGTGTTTTTGCTTGGTGTCCAGCACTGTGGAAATTAATTTGGGGGTAGATGTAGTTGTTCAGCTCAGTTTCCTGAACTTTAAAATGGATCTGGCACTTTTAAGATAGAGGCAGAGATGGGAATCAAACCTGGATTTATCTAGACCCATAGTTGAGACCAAACTCTGGCCTCAAACAGCATGTGTGATGGGGCTGAGTTGAAAAGGGATGTGAGGACACAGGAGGACATGGAAGAATCACTAACTAGGTTGCCAAATGGTTCTAATTCCAAATGGCCCTTGGCTGTAACCAGCTCTTTATGTCGAGATCATCCCCCATCAGGTAGTTAAAAACCTAGAAAATACGTTAAATGAACCAGGTGAGACTTTCTGCATGTAGGAAAGGAGCCTATGATAAAGCTTTCTGGGAAGCAGATCTTGAAAAAGAACAACACTAATCTCAACATGTAAGGATGACTTGTATAATTGTGACTCTACACGAGCGTACTTACCTTGCGAAAATTCATCCAGCTCTATGCTTGTGATTTGTGTACTTTTCTGAATGTGATAAAAATGTATAGTAAAGCAAAAAATATGGCTCTAACAATACTCTGCCTTGGGAGTTCTGCTCGCAATCCTATCAGATTGTGTAAAATAAGATCAAGAATTCATCATAACCATGGGAAGACGTATAAAGGTGACGGGAGTAAGGCCTCACACACCTCTTGCTCATGCCATTGATTCACGCTTGCAATTTCTTCCTCCCTCCTTCCTAGGCCAGCTGACTTATGAACTATTTTCTGAATCCCCCTCATTTCCCTCCTCAGTTTCTGCCCTAAGGACAGACGGCTTGGCCTCTGTCCTTTCCCATTCACTCAGCAAAGTACCCAGCTTCTTAAATCTCATCCCTGCAGAAAGCTGTAGCCCCCCAGCTGAGGAGGGGAAGCTGACATTTTTCTCGAACCACCCTCCTCCCGGTACCCAGATGCCCAGCCCAGTTCTCAGCTGCTGCATCTGTTCATGAAGGCCATAAATCAGGAGACCTCCGACAGGGTCAGGCCTGCTCAGATTGTTGATGGCATTAGGGTAACAAATGGGGAATGGATGTTTATATTAGTTTTGGCTTTTGAGTTGAAGGAAGAATGCCAACATTTAGCTTCATGATAAACTCAGCACCGGCACATCCCAGGTCAGCAATTATGTTTTAAAGGCTCCTTGGGAGGAGCTGGGGCGGAAACTCTCTGGGGTAGTGTGGCCACCTGAGCAGGCCTGCCCTGATGTGGGAGGTGGATGAGACATGACACCTTTGGAGGGAGGCTGGGATGAGTGGGGAACTAGAACTAAGACTGGGCATAAAGCTGTTGCTGATATTGCATTGGAAAAATACACACACACTGAGATCACTTCTGTACTGTACCCCCTCCTTGGGGAGTGAATCAGTTTGACTTGGCAACTACTTACTGGAAGGCCCAGGAGTTAGGCGTAAGGAGAGTTTGTCAGGAGGGTAGGTGATGCCTATGTGAGATAAAGAGGAAGCAGAAGCAGACAGGAAGAGCCTCTGGTCATGAGGCAGCTCAGATAAGGTCTCAGATTCAATGGGAGCTCCAGAGCTAAGACTGCTTCTTAGGGAAGTGCCACGCGGGGAAGCCATGACTGGGCCTGTGCTCCTTGGCCACTAGCTGAGGTGGCCTGGGATAACCATGGTGACGGCATGGGTGGTAAGACGGATCCCAACAGTGCTACAACTTTCTGCTTTTCTACAACTGAACAGCAAGTTCTTTCTGGAAGGGGATCCAAGCAGGGCACCTCCAAGTGCCACAGGGAGATTTTCCTACCCCCACTTCCCCTTCCAAGAAGTCAGGTTCTTTGGAGAATCTGACTGATGAATCCAAATAATGTGCCCATTTTAGCCCGAGCCTTGTAGAATATGTCATACCTGCAGCTCTGTGAGCCTCATCGCAGGCATAATATGAGAGGTGTCTTAATCGCTGTAGTCAGTAAACAGCTGCATCCCCCCTTAACAGCTTCTCTAAAAGCCAAAAGTCAGAAAAGGTCTGGAACTGTGCATTTAGCAAACTCCTAATGCCTCCAAATGTCTGCTTTGTTGAAGACCCAAAAAGCATAAGAGGGAAGATGGAAAGGCACCGCTAAGGGTTGAGGATCCTGATGGTTGAGGATGCCCTCAGGAGAGTCAAACCCTTAATGTTCTCAGGCTGGTGCTGTGTCCTGGCTCAGCTCAAAGCCGAGCAAGGCAGAGAAAGTGCCGGGCAAAGAGGCGGACTCAAATGCTGAATGTGGGCAGCAGAGCTGAACTAAGGACAGCACCCGAGGTGCAGATTGTTTTCCAAAAATGACCGCAACATTATCTCCCATTTTTTTTTTCCAAACCCAATCAAGATGCACATGACTCAGATGCACATGAACCTGTCTTCCCCCAAGCCCATTACCATGTCCATGCAGATCCATGGACAAAATCAAGATTGCTGATAATTTAAGATACTCAGTCTGGGCAAGAGATACATGATACATAGAGCATTCTGGCTCTGAGATCCCAACTGTGAGGGGTGGGTGGGAAAAGACTGTCATTTTATAGGCAAAGCTTCAGGGAGATGAAGTCACATACTAGTAAAAGGAAAAAGTTCAGGGTTTGGGGTCAGACAGATCTGGGCTTGACTATTAGTTCTATGCTTCTAAACTGATTGACTGTCCTCATGAGCTTCCTCCAAAACGCAGAAGTCCGTCAATCCCATATTCAGCAACAAAGTACGTATTAGCCACTGGAAGATTCCTAGGACACATGAGATATGAAAAAGATCCCCCCTCCCTGCAGACTTCACGCTGCCATGAGGAGGCACTACCCTCTACAACTGAGGACATAATCCTATGTCCTTAGAATTACAGAGAGATGTAGGGTTTCTTACAAAAACATGTGTGCTTCATAAAAGCTGTAGATCAGAGGCACTCCTCATGACAGGTAGGAGTGGGAAGGATTTACTTAGCTCCTAAGATTTAATTTACTCAGTGGCAAAATGGGGATGAGAAACTTGCACAAGTCTATCCCGGAAGGACTAGTGATTCAAATCCTGACTCCTGATCTATTGCTCTTCCCACCACACCAGAGCTGCCCCCAGCACCAAGTAGTAGGGGTTGATGATATGATATTTACTTCTATCCCAGGCCCCAAGTACTCTCAGCTATAATGCTTACTACTAGCAAAGCCTGGGGACCCCTGTGCTGGCTCAGGTACCAGAGCAGGTCCCCCTTCTCTTGTACATTAAAGTCCCTGCAAGCACAGGCACCTATTGTCGAGGTAAAAGTTAGCCCGTTCTAATGCCGTGTGATTGTGAGTGAACTACACCCTGTCTCTAGGAGTCTGTGGTCTCATCTGAAGGGTGGACTGGTTCATCGAGAGGCAGGTCCTTCAGCTGGTAACAGTAGATGGTGGTCAGTGGCTCTGAACTAAGAAGCATAGAAAGGAACTTGATCCACGGTTCAGGAAAACTCAGAATAGTGAGAAATGGGATGACACAGAAGGAATTCGCTAATGGCAGACGAGGGGCTGATGATGTCCATCCCAGGTCCACAGGTACATTTGAGAGAGGCAAATGTGACTCTCGGGGCCCTACATATGGGAGGCCAGGACAATGACCCATCCCGGGATCAGGAATGAGATGGAGATAGGTAAGCCAAGAAATTGGAGTTGGGGCTGGTTTACACCCGAGGGCATAGGCTTGGCGTAAGCCCCTAGCCGTGCCTCTTCTGCACTGAGGCGCCTTGGTCTAGCCACTTCTCTCGAAGCCCCTTTCCCCGATCTATGAAATGGGGCTGCAGCTACCCAGCTCTGAGCACTTCATGAGAGATGATGCGATCACATCGAGCCCTTGGCGTCTCTGGCATGCTGAGTCAGCTGTCCTGATGGGACCGCAGCTGTCCACGTGTTAGTGGCTGCTGCTACCATAGACTGGGAAGTGGCCCTGGGGCTGTCACAGGCCGAGTTTCCTGGGATACAGACCGAGGCGAAGTTCATTAAGAGGGTGCCCTTGAGATCAACCCTTGCAGAAACAGAGAGAAATGGAACTGTACTGTGAGCCTGATGACAGCGCTGGTTGACCCCATGGGGAGCCCTGGACCTAGAATGACCCTTCAGAGGTGTCCTGGGATGGTCAGGCCAGGCCTTTATATCCCTGCATGGGCATGTCACTAGCTGTGGACTGCACAGGGACATGCTGACCTTGGGCTTGGCAGCTGTCTGTAGCTGAGGTGATCTATGAAGAGGCATCTGGGTGGTATACCCCAAGGAAATACATGAAACTGGGGGGGGTGGGGCAGGGAGGGCTTCCTGGAGGAGGTGGCATCTGAGCTGAGTTGTAAAGGTCCTGTGCATAAGACTTGACTTACATGAAAGATGTCACGAAAGAGGGAGTGTCGGAGTGTCCAGACAGGAACCATCACAGGCGAAGGGTGGGGAGGGTGGGGGAAGAGAGCAGACAGTAGTCCCAGTGCCGTCCTTGGCCATACTAAGCTTGTGCCCCTTTCAAGACTCTGCCCTGGGAACCCTCTTCCTCCAGATACCTGCACAGCTCACTTCCGTGGCACTTTCAGGTTCTGAGCAGCCTTCCCGAGGTGACATTCACGCCGATGGCTCAGCAGCCTCTGCTGGGCTCGCCCCCCATCCCTCACCCTCCTTGGCTGCCCAGCTCTCATGACTCCCTGACAGAACTTCCTTCTCACCGTCTTCTAGTCTGCGCTCTCCAGAGTAGGAAGCTGCCCGAGGGCGGTGACTTCGAGACCCTACTCAGCATCCCCCAGCTCTCTGAGCAGCACACACATCTGGCTGCATCCAGGCCTTTGCCCCAGTGAGTGAAGAGATTGGAGAGAAGCAAGCGCCAGGTGGTAAAATGTATGATGACATCATAGGCTAGGAGGACCATGAAGAGGCTTGTTTGGAAAACATGGTACGTCCTGATGCATTGCCAGGCGCATTGACACCTGGAGCAGATGTCCTGGGGAGGACAGCTTGGCCTTCCTCCCTGAGCCCTGGGTAAACAGGGACCTATGCAGCAGCTGAAGAGGTCCACCCGCCCATCTCCAGGCCAGATGGCACCTTAAGCCATCCCAGGTGTGGACCCTACGGGACCCCCCAGAGAAGGCCCGTTCAGAAGGGTCCCAGCAGCTCGCCTTGAAGTCTCACACCTTCCTGGGCAGGATGTTCCTTTATTGCAAAATCTCCAACTGATTGTTCTCAGGACCAAGCCCTTTGATGGTTTTTATTGTTCCTAAATTCACACCAGGCCCCCAATAACTTCAGAGCAGGTAGAGAATGCAGAGTGGGGAGGCTGCGGGAAGTGAATGGCCCAGGATCAAGGCAGAAGATTGCAACCTCTAAATCTGCCGGACCAGGCTCGCCTCTGAAGGCTTCCACGTGTGGGGTGGGAGGTGGGGGTGGGCCTGCAATCTCCGGCCCAGGATGCCGGGACTAAGTGGATCAAGGTGTTCTTCCACCTTCCAGAGCTCCCGAGCACACCTGCCTTTGCTGCACATGAAATGGATGGTGTCTGCAGCCGACTGCCGCTCTGCCCAGTGATGACCGATTAATTCTAGGACCAAGTGCCATTGGAGACTTGAATTGTTGAGGCTTCGAATTGGATTCCACACATGCTGGCTCATGCTGGGTCCAGCTTCGCTGATTTGCTGGTGTAGACAGGATCCCACACTCAGGTTATTTGGATACTATTAAGTTCATTAGTCTTCTTTCCTCCTGTCACATTTCCCTGTCCCATTATGCTTTCTGGGATGAGCTCCCAACCCAAGAGGCTGATAATGAGGTCGACTTCCCTGAGTGACTGGGGTTTATCCTATTGGGAACCTCTTGAGAGATTGCTTAGAATAAGTCTCAAGATTGTTCTGAGGAGCGAGGAAGCTGGGGGTGTGTAGCCACCAACCCCTGTTCCTCATCAGCTGGGAGTTACTGTCAATCCGGGTGTTCCTGTCTCAGCACTTCTGGGTCGTTGTGTGTCATAGCATGCTTCCGTGGCCAGAGAAAGCCCTCAGGCAGAGAAGTAGGTGTTTCTGAGCTGGGAGGGCATGTGACAGAAGATGCCCACTAAAGTTACAGGTAAACTTCAGGGTGGGCCAACAGGCTACGTCTGGAGATTCGCATTGATGAGGGCTTGCATAGGATTTCTGCTCTATACACCAGCTCATGCTTGGACCAGGTTAGCTTTCATTTATTTGGCCAATAACTATTGAAGCACCTACTGTGTGCCAGCACTCTTCTAGGTACTGACGATATACACCTAAAGAAGATCGATGAGATCATTTGTCTTCTAGAAGAGCCAGAACATTCCTAACCCAATGGTAGAATGTAGTTATTCATCATCGCAGGGCCCTAGTTGGCATCCACCTGTTGTCTAGATACCTAAACAATAAGAAAATCAAAAATGGCCCCTGCGGCTGATGACCGAGGTATAAAGAACAGAAAGCTAGCTAAGTCAACAGCGGGAGTGAAGAGCATTTGAGATCGAAGAAACAAAGTAGAAAAGAGGTAAGATGCAACTGAGTTTGGTGTCCAGAAACTGCAGGAAGGCCAAACGTGGCTCGGGGAGAGGGTAGGAGATGCCTTGGAGAAGGACAAAAGGGGCCAGATTATGTAAGACTTCGTAGGCCAGAGAAGTTTAGCGTTTTAGGCCAATGGGAAGCTATAGAAATGTTAAGATCTGACATTTCGAAACATGATTACCGTGGATGAAGCCAACCGCTCCTTTTCTATGCTGTCTAAAACACCCAGAGCACAGAGGATGAGAGGGAGTTTATGTGACGTGATGATGGGTGGGACATGGGAAGGTTGTGTAAGCTAGAATTCTCACATCTGTGTTTGGTTTTTCAGAAAGTAGATACATAGATGGAGTTCAAAGGGGAAAGTAGTTTATTTAGGGCAATGCCCAACGATACGCTGGAGCCGACATCACTTCCCAACTCTGCGTTCAGCGATGCTGGATGGGTAGGTTGAAACTGATTGGGGTGGAAGTATTTACACCATAGAGACTGGCAGATGCTATACATGAGAGGGCCAGCCGTTAACCATTTTCCAGCACATCCCTGCTAGTGCCTGTGAAAGATAAGTTGGGGGAAGAACCAGAAGTGGGCAGGGAGCACCTCAGCCTGCAAAGCAGACCCGAGACAGTATCAGTTAACACAATAGGGAGCTCAAAAGCAAAGACCGCCTGGCTTCTAGAAGAGTGCCACACTGGACAGAAATGGCCAGACCTGGTACCCCTGGCAGGCGCGGTCATGGCCGGGAGCTGCCTGGGAGGGAAGGGCAGGATCTTAGCTTGAAAGCTGAGGCTGACTCTGAATCTGGTGAGCTAACCGCATTCCTGCAGCTGAGGCTGACTCTGAATCTGGTGAGCTAACCGCATTCCTGCAGCTGAATGAAAAGTTCCTTTTTGAAGATCTGAGAAGTGCAGCTCCCTGGCTGCTCCCTGCCGAGTACGTGGAAGGAAAACCAGTTTCCTCCGAGCGAGGCGAGCTCGCCAGATCCGGCTATGCGACGCACGAGTATGGAGACCCATCTCCGTGTCTCCATGTTCTACCCGGACCAGGCCGTTTTACTTCCTGCCTGTGCCAGCAATTCTCCATTTTTGCTTCCAAGCGTCCATTTGGGTTCAGCTGGGAGGCTGAAGCAGGAGGTCAGAGTGTAGGTTGGGGGAGTTTGGGTTATTTACTGATTCCAAAAGCAGAACCTTGTACCTGCTCTTCGGTCAATGGAGATGTTTGCCCTAGATTAGTAGCATGGCTTACTGCTTATTTCCTTCAGGTCTTTACCTGTGTTCCTTTCCTCATGAGACCTTTTCGAGCATACTTAAAATTGCCACCTTACCCTCCCCTCTATTCACCCACATTCCTGCTTTATTTTTCTTCATAACGCTTATGACCAACGGAAATTGTATTTGTTTAGCTTACCTGTCCAACCCCCGCCCCCCCGCAATTTGGGGAATATGAGCTTGAAATATGAGTTCCACGTGGGACCGGGATTTCATTATTTGTGTTCACTGCTATGTCCCCAGCACTTAGAAGGATATGCAATGTGGAACTGTTGTGCTATATAGTTCAAAGGGGACACAACGCGAAAGGTGCCCCGGATTCGTGCAGCGTACATCTGCATGGCCCGAAGTAGGGCCTCCATCCATAAGGTCTCAGGCAGGGGGAAAATGCCAGGAAATTTAATTAAGGAAACATAATATAGAGAATCCATTTCAAAGCCCCGAACGCATTACTAGATCAAACAGGGTAAGGTGAGACAACCCAGAGATTAGCAGCAGCTGGGAGCCACCGCGGCAGAGGGTGGAGGGCGAAAGGGAGAGGCGGTTTTGCCTCCTGCTTTGGTTGGAGTCATCGGGCTGAATCTGGAAAGGCTTTGGATCTTCCCGATGGGAGTTGGTGACTAGGGAGGGACGGGACTGGCAACGGGACCTGGAATAAGGATGAAGCAATACATGAAGAAGAGAGGAAGGGGGAGGGAGCCAGTTGGGTTCTTCTCTCCTATCTTCAAACTAAAGGCAGGTGGCGAAGAGCCTAGGGAACAGTTCACCGCGGTCTCTATATGCAGAGCTGAGCAGAGGGAAGGGCGTGAAATTGATGTAAAGGCCAAAGGTCATGACTAGCAAAGCACACCTGACCTTGCACGCAGTAGGCGTTCAAATATTTGAAGACTGGTGTCTTCCGTTCTCTCGTTCAAGGAGAAACAATGGAGCAGACCTTCAGGGATGTACAACAGAGGCCCCGTGGGCACAGAAAGATGAAAAGTGGCCTCTGTTACTGACAGTCTGACTCCTAGCAAGCCCAGACATTTCACTTCCTATCCCTAGATTTCTGTGAGAGCCGCCCCCTTAAAGTAACCACTGAGCTGGCTTGAGCCAATATGTTGCTCGTGGCCAAGAGTCTTGATTAGGACAATCTCTGCTAGAACACAGTACTCAGAGTACCCTGTGGCTACGTAACCTTTTGTGGTTCATCATAGCCTTCGGAATCGAGTCCATTCTTTTTGTCTAAGAGGCCTTGCACAGGCTATAGAGGTTCAATTAGACATGTATCATCTTTCTATTTCGCTTCTACTCAGTGTGGCTCTAGCCAGGATAATCTCAGACCTTGTATCAGTTAACTATTGCTGTGTAAAAATTTCTTTCAAATTCAGTGGCTTAAAACGATAAGCATGCATTATTGCTGCTGAGTCCAGGACTCAGCTGGGTGCGTATTCTGGTCTCAGCTGGGCTCACTTATGAATCTCTGGTCAGCTGGGGTTGGGTAGGTAGCTTTGGACTGCTCACGTATTTGGGGATCGACTAGAATGGCCTGAGCTGGGACAGCTAGGCTGCCTGGTCTGTCATTCTCAAGCAGGCTAGCTGGGATTCATTCACAGGTCCCACTCCAATAAACCCACCTGTACATGAACCCCCAGAGGTCCCACTCCAGTAAACCCACCTGTACACGAACCCCCAGAAACCCACCTACATCAGGTGACTTTCTTACTAGGAGTGGGAGAAGAGCTTGACCCACATCTTTAACATTCACCGGCATACCTCTAGTGACATACCAACGATCGACTCTCCAGGGAAAACAGTTTTGTGTCTTTGCCAATTTCCATGGTATAAACACTTCCACGACGACCAAGTTCAGACTATCACTTTGAAGTCAGAGCACGAGGAAGAGGGAAGGGATGTGCAAAATGGGGTCACAGCTCCGTCGGAGCCAGCTCCGGGACACCACGGACCCCGACCCAGCATACCCTCACATGTGCATATGTAACGGAAACCAAAGTACCTTTAAGCAAAACCTGCCCTTGCTGTGTATAGCAAGCTCTGTTTTTCTAAGTCCATCTCAAATCACTAAATTTAAGGCCTCTCATAGTGTATGACCTGCAGTTTGAAATGTATGTGTTAGGAGTGAGTGAATCCTACTTGGCAGAGTAAGAGGCGGCTGAATGCAGGACCAAGAGGAGTGTTTGGGGCAGGATCCTTCCTGTCTTGTCAAGGTGATCCAAGATTTTTTAATTTGGGGTGGGGAGAAGAGGGTGAGTGGAAGGCATTTTCTGTTAATATTGTCAATATTGTTAATATCGAAAAGCTTGCAAAGCCTCTTTGCAGATTTAGTTCCCCAAAACTATTTTTATGTCTTCCTACAATGCCCTGGGAGGATCGGGTTGCCCAGCAGGAACTAGTTTTCTACTGGGACTTATACAAAGGAAAACAAAGTCCTTCCCTAATTCAATAACCACCACTTCCACTGCCACCCCTCCTAACCAAATAAAACTCGTGAGTTCTTCGGACTCCACAGATCATACAATCAAGGCAGGAGTTCATTAGATAAATAAAGCCATGCTCAGCCTTCACCACCCTGGCATTAACTGATGTCACTGCTCTTAAGATGGTCTAAGGCTTTCGGTAACTCCAACACTTGGCCAACTGGCTAGAGCACAGCGTGGCTTAATTCAGCTGCAGGCATTTCATTTGGCTTGTGAAAACAGGAAAAATGGACGTGAAAACCTGGAGCTGGGGCTGCTTGAGACCAAAGTCTGGCAACACCGGACCCGCATCCTCACATGGCAATGATCTCCTGGAGTTAAATTGGAATTCTGCCCTAAAGATACAGGGTCCCCACAGACAGCAAGAGTTCGAGAGACCCCAAAAGAGCAATTGGGGGTGTTTGGGCCTCCTGGGCCTGAGGTAGGTTTGGAAAGCGGCCCCCTTTCTTTTGATCTGAGAAGGCTGAGTGTAAGGGGCAAGAGCTGACCCTAGACAGGCAGGAACGTAACTTGTTCTCCACTCAGGTTGTTTCTCCGTCAATGGCAGCCCTCACTTTGGCCGTCTGTAATTGGTTGGAAGTGGTGGTCTCTTGGTTCAGCTTCTTTCTTCCCAGGCAGCAGAGCCTCCTCTATCTCTTTGAAGATTACAGGGCTTTAGCATGCCTTTAAAGTGAATTTTTCCCCCTGCATTTTATTATAATTAATGACCAGAAAACTCTTCTCTTTTTTCCTCCCTTTATCTCTTAAATATGTTTCTTTCCTCTTTAAAAACGCAATATTTCTTTTAACCCAGGATATGGATGAGCCTGTCCCAGCAGGGCAGGCCCAGCTTCATCTGTCAACTTGATTATGCAAAGCCTCTGTTTTCAGCTGGCATCTGAGGTGGATTTCAAAGCCATGACTCATGTGTGCTTCCAGGCGTAGGACCCAGAGAGCAAGCTTCTATGACAAGCTCTCAGCACAGGTCTGGCCTGCGGAGAGAAGGTCCTCCAAGAGCCTAGTGGCTCGATGATGCACGTGACTCAACCGCACGGTAAAGTTCTGCCAACCTGAGCTGACCATCTGCTACTGGTGTTCTAGAGTCATCTCTCAACACAAGAGACACATCTGCAATAGCTCAGATGGCTCGAATTGAGAACCCATCAGATAAATGTGCAAAGATGTAGGTAATGGGCTTACATTGTTTCCAGTGTTTTTCCCAGTGCTCTAGGGTGTATGCACACAACAGAGATACACAGCTGTCCGCAAAATTAAGTACAAAATAGCAAAGCTCAGAACCGTTACAGTATGCCTCTGTGTGTGTGTGTGTGTGTACATATGCAATGAATATATCAAAGACAAGGTTTCTCAATCTTGACCATAATGACAGTTGGGTAATTCTTTGCTGTGGGTGCTGTCCTGTGCATTGTAGGATATTTAGCAGCATCCCTGACCTCTGCTCGTTGATACCAGTCACACCTTCCAGGTGTCTCTCTGGGTACTGCCAAACCCAGAGCAAAATCACCCCCAGTTAAGAACTGCTATTCTATAAAGATAACAAAATATCAATTCTTCTGGATAGCAAAACTGGGGAATAGGAATAAATAGAGCATTTTACTAACTTTTAAAAAAATTAACTTGTATTGCTTTGGGGCAGGGAGATGCTCTAACGTGAGACAAAATTTGGGTACCCTGATTTCATAACCAAATATACTTTATAAACTAAAGGTCAGGTATTTAAGTACACGGATTTTCTGAATTTTAAAGCTTCTTAATGACACAAATGTCATATATTATCCTCATTTGGGACCACGGTTTATGAACTGGGAACCTGGTATCCGGGCCTGGAACTTTTCGTTCAGAGCGTGAGTCTTGTGAACACAAAGCAAGGTGTATATATCTGCCTAGTTTGTCATACTGTGCATTTAATAGAAGCTTAACTTCAGTGGGGGAGATTTTGCAGAGTATCATCATTTAGTCATCCTCGTCTGTTCAATAGACGGGTTGCAATGTTCCATCGATACAGTCAGGAAAGTGAGCGCTTGCTTTGCCTCCAGCAGTAACCTCGGTGGGAGGAAAGGTGAAGAGCTTGGCCAGGATGGTACAGGGCTAATGATCTTTCAGCATGCTCCTCTCCACAAACCGCTTGAAAAGGTGCCTGTCAAATAACTTTGGGAAATACGTTCGCGGCCATGGCTCAAACAGGCTTTTGAGCCAATTATCCAGAAGATTGTAAACCTCTGGAAGCCAGAGCCCCATTCCCAGGACTGTGATTGTAGGAGGTCCAGCGTGGGGCCCAGGCCTCTGGATGCTTTGACAGTCACTCTGGGGGATTCTAAAGTAACCTCACCCCAGTTCTGGTGGGACATTGTCTGCAGGGTCCATTGTCAGAGCGCTCAGTGACAAATGAGGGGCGGAATTGAAACCACAGAAAAGTACTCTTCCGCTATGACAAACCACCTTGAGGATGCCTGGGATGCAGGTCTTACAGGTGGGCCCATGGCCTTCGGCTATCTTGAAAGGTCCATCCAGTTTTAGAGGCCCTGTATGTTGGACGCGGAGGGCCCTCCCACATATAGAGTACAGGCAGCACCAGCATTTCCAGGGGATTTGCAGACAGCGTCTGAGTCACGTGGGTGAATCGTCAGGTGAATTTGATCAGAAGCACTGAGACCCGGGGGTCTTAAGCCTCCAGGCCTGGGATATCTCAGCCATTAAGTACTAAGTTTCTCTGTGCCTAACATGGTGCTGTCTGGGGAAGAGAGGGCTGAAACACGGACACACAAGAGGTCTCTGCTCAAAGCCTGTGATGAATCCTGCACCCCACACCCCAAATTCCACCCATTCCTTAAGGCCCAGTTCTAATCTCACTCCACCGAGAAGCTTGCTTAATCCCTACAACCCTAATTATGAGTGCATAATTACATTAGCAAACGAGAATATAAACTTAAGTGCATCCGGCCTAAGTGAACTGACTCGTTCAAGGTCAGTTCACAGTCTGGCTTTGGACAGGTCTGGGTTGGAGAACACAGCTCCGTTTTACAAAAGATGGGATGGATGCCCAGGGAACTCCTACCCCCAGCAATGAGCTGGCCTTCTGTGGTGGGCCATGATGAGGCCAGGAGCGGGTAGGAGGGAAACAGAGTTGGAGTCCAAATGAAGTCTGGAGGTTAGTGAATGGTAACATGCCATTGCTAATGTCTTCGTTTTGATACGTATGTCACGGTAGCGTGAGACATCACCATGAGAAGCTGGGCGAAGGAGGCGCCTCTCACCCAGGAGGCGCAGGCTGCTGGCACGTGCCAGGACCGTGGGCTCTGTGCTGGGTTCACATCCCAGCTCTGCCACGTACCAGCTGGAATTTCTTGCAGAAGCAGAGTGGGAGAGTCCCCTAACCCTCCACCTCCATTTCCCCATCTGTAAAATGGCAAGAACGGAACCTGCCGAAGAGAGTTGTTCTGGATTAAATGGCATTAGAAGTGTTTGCCCACGGCTGCTTTCTTAGACTCTGTTACTGATATTTTGTACTATGTCATTGGTATTTGCCAATCAAACAGAATAATTCAGACCTTCAGAATCCAACTCTAGTTGGATGCAATTTTCTAGTGCAGGCATCACATTGTTTCTGTGAGTAGCCAGTTGGTGTCTCAGGCTCACGCATCTCAGCAGTGGCCTGAGACACGCCAGACCCCTGGGCAGAACCTGGCGTCCTGCCCGCTTCACAGCACCTCTGCATTTCTCCCCTGCGTCCAGTCTCACTGAGCATGGCCATTGGTCTGAAGCATGGTTCCGATGGCCCAAAACAAACTTTTTTCCAGCGGGAGTATTTTTCCTACTGGACCAAGTCATTATCCCCTGAATTGAGTCAATTTAGGGCACTCAGAAGGAAGGGAGATGGTCCTTGTAGCCTTCACTGTAATTGGAGAAAATTGGGAGTAACTTAAGTGCCCATCAAGAGGGGACGATGACATGGTGATCCAAACTAGGGGCCACGGTGCAGCAGCCAAAATGAATGAGGCAGGTCAACATGTACCAATGTGGAATGACCTCTAAATCAAACTAGGTGAAAATGCTACATAGTAGGCAGTAGTAGCCTACGACCTTTATGTGAAAATTTAGAAGCATGTATTTAAGTATACGTTTGTAGATAAACACATAGAAAAAGATCTAGAACAGGGCTGTTCAGTAGAACTTTACGTAATCATGAAAATGTACTGTATACCTCTGCCGCCCAGTGTTGTGCCCCCTGGTGACACATGCTATTGAGCACTTGAAATGTGAGCAGTGTGCCTGAGGAATTGGATGTTAATTCTATTGAACTTAAATTGAAGTTGCTTCATTGGCTAGTGGGTACCTATTGGATGACACAGGTCTAGAAGGCCACAGACCAAACTTAATGGCACTGGAGCAGGAAGACAGAAGTCACAGGGGACCTTTTTCTCTTGTGATTTGGCCTATTTAGGACATATGATAGTGTTTGTTTGTTTGTTTGTTACATAATATAGGACTAATACCCTTCTCAATGCCCCATAGTAACCTGGACTGGATCCTGAGACAGAAAAAAAAAAAAATAGTGGAAACATAGTAGAAACCCTAATAAAGCCTGGGGTGAGTTCATCATAATGGACCAGTGTTTGTATTAGTTCTGGCCAATGCATATGGGGATGCAAAGTATTAAGGGAAGCTAGGTGAGAACGTACGGGAATTCTCTGTACTGTCTCTCTAACATTTCTGTAACCCTAAAACAAATCCAAAATAGAGCTTATTTTAAAAATTAATGGTCATAAGTTTTCAAGGTTTTCCAAAATTTAAAAAGCTTAGACATCTGCAACTTCTCTGATTAAGAACAAGAACAGACCCTGGAACCCTCATTGGTTCTGGGCTCGGCATGTTTGGGAGCCTCAGCCAAGAGGCGGGAGACTGCCCGGCAGCTCAGAAGTGCAAGGGGAAGCCTGGTACCTGCCTCTGCCGAGCGGCTGGTCACATGTCCCTAGTGCCTTCAGATACTTGCTGAGACCCGGTGGCTACCCAGAGAGGAAGCCGAGAACCCAAGACACATCTGTCCTGATGGCCACGCCTCCATGAAAAGATGCCACCAAAGCTGACGCTTCTTCGAGGTCCCTTTCAGCTCATGCTGAATGTCCCTTGCGTGACAAAAAAGGTGGCCTTAAGACCCCACGCTTCATCATCTATAGTCTTCACAGCGCCACCTAGTGGTAAACAGTGAAGCTGTTCCACTGGTTCTATTTTAATGATGAAAAAATTGGGAACCTCCCTTGACTCTGTCTGGGCTCCAAATCACAGCTTGAGAGTTCTTCCCTGCCAGGTGCTGCTGTACAGTGCGAAAGACAGGCAAGGTCCCTGCCCTCACAGAGCTGCGTCCTTCCAGAGAACTTTGGAGCAAAAACTCTGGGGTCCAGCAAACCTTGATTCTATAATTCGTGTCTACCACATCCGAGCCGTAAGGATTTGGGGAAAACCTGCGTCATGAGCTGCTATGATCCCGTTTTCTCGTCTATAAAAGAGACAGCGATTCTCACGGCTTCCAGATAAGAATGAAGTGTTCTTGAAATGATGGCATCTTAAGACCTGCTACATGGTGACGGTCACCATTTCCTGACCCTCACCATTTCTCCAAGTGGAAAAAGAGGCCTGAGTCATATACCCTTCTAGAAAGTTCCCTCGTCGAGCTAGGAAGAGGGACAGAAAGAGGCTGTAACTCTTGATGACTTTATTTTGAGGCTCAAGCCGGAAATCATGTAGTGACAGTAAACCCAGACCTGGGAAAAGTCTGGAATCTTCCGTCTCCCAGGCGAAAGGTTCATAAGTCTTCTGAGTAGCCTGCACAGCCTGAAAGGCTGGAGATCAGTATTTTCCTGAGAGGAATAAGCAGATCTTGTGATAAATAGATATGTCTGTTTCAGCAGGAGCATCATGGGACTTTAATGAGGCCTTCCAGCCACGTCAGGACCATTGCACGCAGTGGAGGCAACGTAATGCGTGGTGACTCTTGGGACCTGCAGGGCTGACGGCTCCCACACCGGCCCATGGCCACGTGACCACATCTGCCTTCCTGAGCATTGTTCCTGACGGGGGTAAATAATGGCCATTTAATCAAAACCAGACCGTGCCTCTCGCACCCAGCAAGCACCTCGCCAGCACCAGCCTTCCCCACCCCCCTGCCTGCGAGCTCTTGTGTCGGGGGTCCGGGCGGGGTCTCTGTCTGCATCTTCTAAAAGCAGCTCCTCCAGAGAATGGACTCTGATATTCTCTCTCTCTCTCTCTCTCTCTCTCTCTCTCTCTCGTTTTCTTCCCAGCGCCAACCAGCCAGTCTGTCTGAGGGCAAGAATAGGCAGGTAAGTTGCTGAGGATCACCTGTCTGTCCCCAATTTGCAAGTTGCCTACTGGCCACCTCTGACTCCATTCCTTCTGCAGGATTATTCCAAGGCTCAGATTAATGAAAGGTGTAAGTAGAGAAGTTTGAGAAGCATTTGCTTCCATGCTTTCTGGAATACCATTGATGGCAGAGGAGAGTGAAAAGCCAGGACATAATAACACAATTGACTAAATGATGTTTAACCCAGCTGGTTTAATGCCAACTTGTCCTATTGTCCCGGTGTTGGTGGCAAGGCTGGTAGGGGCAGCCAGGATGGCGTAGAGCAGGCTCCAGCTCGTTACTCAAAATTATAGAAGTTTTAGCCACCCTTCACCCTGGCCTCCAGAGATCCCGCAGCCTCTGGGGGTCTGCTGGACCCCCTTCTCTACTGCCTCCAAGATGAGAAGACAGCATTAGAGCTCCTTCTCCCCCGAGGAGCAGCCCGGCCTTGCCTGTGTGCTCCCAAGAGAACTCCACTTTCTCCTGGCTCCTATGGGTACCTTAGGTCCAACAGCCAGGCTCTGGCTGGCCCGCAGCCCCTCCGGCAGAACGTTGGTCACTGCCTCTGCAGAAGAAATGAAAAGACAGGCTGGGTCGCCTCCTTTCACCGAGACTCAAGAGGTCCCAACCCCCACATCTCCATCTCCAGTCTGTGGCTCCAGCACCTTCGCATACTCCGTACCTCCTCTAGAAGAGTCATCGCCTCTCTCCTGCTTGTTTGTTTCTGCAAAGTGTCCTGCCCCAGGGGTCACAGAGCACAGAAGCCCACGTGTTACAACTCAGAATCGTCTTCGAAGACATGAACACGAGACGAAATTAAAATGTTCCACCGCCGTGTGTGCCCCTGGCTACTTTATTCTGTGCAACCTTATGCCCTCCTCTGAGCCTCTGTTTCCCCATCTGTAAAATGGAGGTGATAATGCCCATCTCTTAGGCTTGCTCTGAGGATTAAATAAGGAACCACGATAAGAAGCATTGTGAACAGTGCCTGGCGCGTCACGTAATAAGAATGTTATTTCACACCTGAGACCTCATGGATCTTCAGTCCTCATGGAGGAAGGAACTCTATGTCCCTCTCTCTAATGAGGAAAGAAACAAGTTGGGGGCTTCGTGCTTACGAGTCGCACGGCCAGCAAGAGGCAGCCTCAGAAGTCCAGGCCTCGGCTGTCTGACTGTCTAGTCTTTGCCCGTTTGCCCACTTTAACGTGGTACTTCACTGATTTGGTGATTTATTCAAAGAGGAAAACCATTTTGCCCCGTGATCATTTTGCGTTCTACGGGAACACAATTCATCACCCAGACGACTGGTTTTTTTCAGCCCGCAGCGTCTCAGTCGGTCAATTGTCCTATAAAACAGCTTAAGATATTAT
Organism: Pteropus medius; assembly: GCF_902729225.1. Classification (NCBI taxonomy): domain Eukaryota; kingdom Metazoa; phylum Chordata; class Mammalia; order Chiroptera; family Pteropodidae; genus Pteropus; species Pteropus medius. The sequence continues at coordinate 1,418,123 of NW_024343733.1, read as the reverse complement.
TTTATAATCTATCAGTTAACTAAAAAAAAACCAAGGGGTAGAGAGCACTGATTTCTTAGAAAGAGGAGCCATGTTGAGCCCGTGTGGCTTTTAGCCAACTGCCAGTCTTCAAATAACATTTATTTTGGACTTATTACGTATTGAGCGTTCCTTAAATTCTCCGCCTATGTTAACTGCTCCGAGCCTCAGTTTCCCCATCTGTAACAGGAGAAAGGGGAGTCGTTTTAAGGATTAAGTGAGTTTTCTTGCCTAGGTGTGTCACAAAGGAAGAGACAGAACTAGAATGTGAAGCCCGGCGTTCTGGCTTCTGGGTTCGTGCACCTGACCGGCCTGCTTGGGATCAGCCGAGCATCCTCCTGGTCCTTCACTTCCAGTGTCCTCTGAAAGCCAAGTGCACCACGGGGCCCTGGCGAGACGGGCACGCCAGGCAGCGGGCAGCGAGTTTGTTATTCCTGCCCCACCTCCTGGAATGAGGGTGGCTTGGTCCGTAGAGGACATTGAGTAATAATTGGAGAAAGGGCTGCTCTGGTTCCCAAATAAACAGGCGCGTGAGTGATGAGGGCACCCCCGTCCCTCCCACCCCCATCGCCACCCTGGGCAGCTGCTGCCGCCAGCACCATACACACGTTTCTTACACGAGGGTGAGTAAACACCACCCGGACCCACTTCAAAAGGCTCCATGGGCAGCCGCGGAGGGGGCAGCTGCTGTTGATGGAACCGACGTGCCTTTGGGGGGCTGGGCCCAGGCAGAGGGGCTGGGGTGGCCTCCGGTAACAGACGGCCCCAAGATGTCCAAATACATCAGCGTGGAGGCCTCAAAGGCCCAGAGAATGAGAGCAGGAAAAATAAATAATTCCGTTATCTCTGATGAATTTTTGCCTTTGATCTCAATGCCCCCACCATTCCTGCTCTTCGCTCTCTCTCCCCACCCCCCTTCCCCTGATTTTTTTCTTTCCCCACCTCTTTTTTTTTTTTTAAACCTTTCCTCGTACTTTGATTTATGCTCCAAACCGTTCCGCGAGGCTGACGTCCCCTGATGAATTGGTGGGCTTGTTCTGTTCCGAGACCCTGAGCACGCGGCTGGGAAGGGGGCAGGGGAAGCGACCTGGCTCTGGCGAGGGGGTGCTGTACGGACACGCTGGGCACACGTGCAGACACGTGTTCCCGTCGGCGCACCCGGCTGCCTAAAGCTGAGCCAGCCTGTGCTTCCACTGGTCTAGTCTCGTTTGAGCCAAACTCGAAGCAGGAGAAAGAATGCTTTTCTGCTGCCCCTTCCTCATTTGAGGATTATTCATTCAAAAACCAGGCTCTAGGAATCGAGGGGTGAGTGCAGTTATAATCTAGAGGCGGCACGCTAGAGATGCCCCCGGTCTTAGGGGTAAGATCGTGCCCAGATCTCAGGCTCTGGGGCCGGACCGCCCAGGTTCAAGTTCTAGGTCTGCAATTCATGGTCTGCGTGATGTTAATTTAAGAATACTACTCAACCACTCTGTGCCCCAGTTTCCTCACATATAAAATAGGGTAACAGGGCCCACATCACAGGATTAAATGAGTTAATACTGGTGGCCTTTAATGGCAGCTATGGGGTGACCAGCACATTTCTATCCCCTATGAGTAGGGGAAAAAGCAGAAAAAGTAAAGAGACCTAGGAGTAGTTAACAGAAACACGTAAACCAGCTGGAGGCTTCAGAGAAGGCTGTTGGCGGTGAAAGTAACATGGAACAGCATGTTCAAAGGTCCTGGGGCTAGAGCTTCCAAGGAATTAAAAGCCAGTACCGTTAAAGTCTGGAAATTTAATGGGGCTGGGAGAGTGCTGAGGTTAGAGGAACCGGTGGCCGAGGCTTGCAGGACAGGATCAGGAGTCTGGTCTTTGTCCAGATGGCAATAGGGAAGCCCAGTGGCCAAGAACACCAGTGGAGCAGCTGAGTTTGTCTCGCACACCTGTGCAGAACAGACCCGCAGCCGGAGCTAATGAAAAGGTGGCGTCTATGCGAGCAGGTGGCTACGATTCCTGAGCCGGGAAACTCCAAGCAGCTGAAACCGACCTCAGGCAATCATAACGAGAATCGACGGTTCCCAGCCGTCACTTCACGTTGGGACTTTTAAAAAGTACTAATGCTCGGTTCCCGCCCCCCAACACTGATTTGATTTGTATGAAACGTGACTTGGCCTCTGAGATTTTTTTTTTAAGCTCCTAGGTGATCCTAACTTGCGGCAGAATCTGAGAACCACTGTAGTAAAAATTCACATATTAGGTTTGGGCCAAGTAGTGTGCTAAATAGATGACATACCCTAACTTTAGTGTCTGCCACGGCCTCTCTAAAGCTGTTTCCTCTCCTGGACAGCGGAGATGGAAGCTATGACTTTGTCAAATTGAAATAACTTGCCCAAAATGGCAGAGCTAATACGCGGGTTATGTCTGAACTTGAATCATCCGACTCTAGGTAAGAGGCTCATAATGGCTATGAGACACGGCCTTCCCACTTTGGGACAGAACAGGGCCGGGCGGCGGCGGCAGTCAAAGCTCGTTACCTATTTGAAGCTCGTTACCTATTTGAAGCTCGTTACGTCACTGCCATCTTGGAAATTCCTTCCTGGAAAATGCGTGATTCCCCTTGTATGGCTCCAGGAGGGTTGGGGGGACCCAGAGGGGGCTCTCCGCCATCAAAGCCGGTGCAGAGTCTAAGGCTCTCCTTGTTCATTCTCACGTGCGCTGCCTGGGTTGGGAACGAGAAGCGTGAGGTTCGTGGCACCCGAGGAGGGAGGCTCACGGTTAGTTGGGAACACCGTCAAAGGGAGTCATGCCCTGCTGTGGGCATTTTACCTAGATGACCCCTAAATCCTTAACATTTCAATTCTACGCCTTGGTATGAGGGACATCACGGACCAGACTTTGTGCTACCAAGGACTCGCCATCATGCTCTCGCTAGGCCGGCCTTTGAGTTTGGGCTGTCTGTGGCCCTTCCCTGCTTCACAATCTACCATAACTATGCGGTATGATTCTTCCAGCTGGGTTTTTACACTATTATACGACTCAGCCTCAGTTTATCCCTTCTGCTGCAGGCATTTGATAGTTTCCCATCTGAGTCAAGGATGAGCAGTGCTACTAGGGATGTCCTTGGACACGTCTCCCGGTGCTGGGAGCATAAAGACCTTCACCTTCATCGAGGGAAGGATGCCAGCCTGGTTTCCGAAGTGGTCTGGACCCTCTCACCAACAGTGCTAACGCTCGTCTACCTGGAAGTGACCAGTTCCCACATCCCAGCGTGTCCTTCACTTCTACGCCCCTCCCTTCCACCCCCATACCATCGTTCCTTTCATGGTCTTCATTTTATCCTCAAACGGATTCTCTAGAGGAGGAGGGGGGAGGAGCCCCATCTCATGGATAAGCCAACCGAGGCTCACCCCAAGTCACACTGCTGGGACAAGGCCGATCTCGATCTCATTTCTACCCTGCACACTCGGGAACCATCATTCCTTCAAGGATCACAGTCCCCCAACTGTGTATGAGCATCCTCTGCATCTCCTGGAGCATAGAGCGGTGGCATCTTCCCCATGTGGGGACCAACTTTCTTTGTAGGCATTTGACTCAAGTCTAAAAGCTGGAGCTGGTGTGGATTTGTGGCTTCAATAATTCCAGACTATCACAAGGCTAGTCCCATGCTTAGGGACATAGGGTGGCCACACAGGGACTGTGAAGGGCTGACGCTTTTAAATTAGACTGTGATTCAAGCATCGCCCCTCTGTGTAGTGAGTCATGTGACCCTGAGCAAGTTTCTCAACCTTGCTGAGCCTGCGTCCTCCATCCCAAAATGGAAATAGCACCTTGTTGCTAAAGTTACGGCAAAGATTAGATAAGATCATGGACTTTTTTTCTTAGGGTTTTTTGGAACATGTAGGACACAACTGCCACTTCAAAAAAGTGTGTATGTGTGCGTGTGTGTGTGTTTGGGGGAGTTGCTAGGAGTTGCTGGAAGGGGCAGCTGAAGGGCCATCTTGATTACGACGTGGACCGTCCTTGCAACATTCACCCTATGTCCACATTTCATGCCTGCTAGTCCATCAACTGAGAATAAAATTCTAAATGGATAATATTCCAAACAAAGGCTAAAATAAACCCAATTAAAGAGACAGATAAAAGTAGAAGAGGTTAAAATAACAGAATTAGTGTAAAACAACTCCCTTGAGTAGGTTAAGACCCCGGGCTCTCAAAGCACCCTACACTCCCTCGCTAGAACGTCTCACAGTTAAAACTGACATTTATTCGCTAAGCCTCCCCGGTGCACAGCAGAGGCAACACACAGAGACGGCGTCTGCCTTCTTCAGAGCTGCAGCCCGGCATGTAGTGTGCAATCGCTAAGCATCCTTTTCTGCTTGCAGTTCATTCCATGAGACTCCTAAGACCCAAACTCCCCAGTGAAAGGATAAGATGCAGCTTAGAAACTGACAGGAGGCGGAAGCCGAAGGTAAATGATGGAGTCGGGGTGGGAAATTGAAAACTTGATCGGCTAAAGTGAAATGGGATGTCCGTCCTGGTCTCCGATCCCTTGTGTTTTTGAGCACTTAGGTGACCTTCTAGGCTCCGAGTCCTTGACCTTTTCGGACTAAGGTAAGAGACTCCAGAAGGAAGAAAGTGTTGCTCATCTATCTTCCCGAGGTTCTCACTATCAGCAAAATGTCACTTGCAAGAGCTTTTCTTCTAACTTCCAACTAAGCAGGACCCTATTCCATTGTCACCTTGTGCCCCTGAGGGAACCTAGATGCCAAGCTCTCAGGTTTGGCTTCTCTTGGCAAATCTCCCTCTATCAAAAAAATAAAAACGGGCCTGTGCCCGTAATTCCCAAGCACGGTTTCCGTATTGCAGCTTCTAGAAAATCTCTCCCTTCCTGGCTTAGTTGCTATAGCCTGCTACAGTGATTCCCTATTTAAGGGATGTTTTCCACCCAAACCAGTTTGCACCAGCCCCAGAATGTCCCCGCGGTTTCTAGGGGGAAGGTGTGGGGTGCCTGGGCTGGTCAGGGCGGCAAGGTAAAGGGAGGCAGGAAAGATGGCACATGGTTGTGTAGAGTCTACTGCATATGAGCGTATAGAATCATTCATCTATAAGCACCAGGTGACCCCACTGGAGGAAGACCGTGCTATTGGGGTTCAGATGACTGTGGTCTACGTTGAATGGGAGATAGTGTGGTGGTTGAGAACGCAGTAGACCGCAGGGTCAGGTGGCTGGGATGGAAGCCTGTTCCCACCACTCTCCAGAGGTATGAGCTTCTGACTTGATCTCCCTGAGCCTTCTTTTTCTCTCCTGTAGAATGGCAATCGTAGGACCATGAAATAGCATTTCATGTGGCTGTTGGGATTAAATGAGTTCATAGATGATAAAGGGCTTTGACCCCCATACGCCAAACAGTGTGGTATTTGTTATTATATTATTCCTCCAGTGCGTGACATTCACTGGCTGCGTGACTTAAAAATTAAAGCGAAACACTCAGGATCAAATTAGAAAGGGAGTATGAGTTTCCCCCCCCACACCCGAGGCTATTGTGAGGATCAGATGAGGTTTACTCAGACTCAGCATTGCCTCGTGCCCAGACTTCGGAGTCCACAGGGCTGGATTTAAACCCTGGACTCTCCACACAGTGTGAGACTTCAGGCCATGACTCCCCCGGTCATGCCTCAGTTTTCTCGCCTGTAAAATGGAGATAATAGGACTTCGAGGTGCTTCTGCAAGGGTTGGCTGAGAAATGCATTAGATGAGCCCGTGCTGGGCATGTGAGAAGGACTCTGCAAATATCAGCTGCAGTTATGTGCATGGAAGATGTTTCTAAGATGGAAATTGCACTGATCAAGAATAAAAGGTTTCCTGATGACGAGTCAGGGATTATAATAATTAAATGGGCATCTAACTTCTCCACCTACACACACCCTATGCTATCATGTTTTTCCTTCCTCGCCATTCCTCAGTAGGGCGAGAAGCTCCCAACCCATTTGTTTCAAAATTCAGGGAAAGATGCAAAACAGCCTCCCCAGCTAGGGCCTCGCTGCCTCTGATAAGGAGGCTGAAGAAAGGTGAATTCTGAAAATTGAACAAATCCGGGTGTCTTTGAAAGGTCACCCAGCTCTGAGGTTAGCCGTCTTGTCTGTGACAGTCTACAAGGCCGGCCAGCCGGAAGAAGGTGGCATCAGAAACAGATGACACAAACGTCTGAGGCAAGTAGGTCCCAGGATGCCGCCCCCAAGCAGGTAGGCAGCCTATAAGACAAGGGCCAGCGTGTCCTTGAAGCTGGCCATTCTCAAGAGTTTTGGAAGCACCTACTATGTACAAGCACTAAGAATAGAGGAATTGCTGCTCCTACCTGGAAAAACTCACTTTCTGTGGAAAAACGAGCCCGTCTCTCCTGCCCCACAGCAGATGAGAGTGCTATCTCTGGAGGGTGGGTGTCTGCCCTCCGCGGCATCACAGCAGGAGGAGGAGGATGGTGCTGGTTCTGCTGATCTCTCTGCGGCTGCCCCTTTCACAGGGATCTGCATGAGACTCATGCTGTCCATCACTCCCCCAGCGTCGGACTGCACTGTTTTCCAGCAGCCTTGCCCCTGCGTCCAGGGGATAGAGGATCCACACTGGAGAGAAGAAGCCCAACTCTTGGCTGTGGCGTATTGAAAACTTCCCATGATTATGTAGCTGGAACCTTGAAGTTATAGGCCTCATCTGAGCCTCAAAGCAGCACTCTGCAGGTGACAGGGTCTTCCCTGACCCCTACTTGACAGATGGCAAAGCAGAGGCTTTGGATCCTGGTTCTGCCTCTCTCTAGCTATGCAGCCTAGAGGTCAGTGACTTACTCAAAGCCCCTGCTCCTAATGGCAACACATTACTACTCCCCCACCTCTCAGCCCTTTGCATCGCATGCAGTATTGGGGGTCCCCATTCCTCCACCAGTACCACCACCGCCAAACCCAAAATCTGGGAGATAAAGAAAGCAAAGCATTCTCCTTTCACGGACTAGAGACTCAGAGAAACTTTAGCCCTCAGTGCCGCTCACCACGCTCCAGGCATGGATTCGGGGGGCATCGGTGCCTCCCTCCTGAGAAGGATGCACAAACCATCCCTGGGTACCAGCCTCCAGCCCAGCGGGTCAGAGAACGACAGGGGACATACCCTCCTGAGGGCCTCTGGAAAAGGACATGGAAATGGCCAGAGTCAACCCCCTGCCTTTTCCCACGAGTACAGGCCATATGTATGTAAAAGATATGCATATATATGGCATATACAAGGCTTATGCTGTATTCATTCACGCATACATAGTTACACAATATATAATGTATGAATGTTAGATCATATATATACATTCATGTGTATATACACATGTGCATATATGAATAAGTACATTCATACATATGTATGAATGACTATCTAGATATATATGAATACACATATATTCATACATATATATGAACAAATGAAGGAATGATATGGATTGCCTAGATCAAATGGGATGCCACGAGGTTTTGTATTCGCTAGTGGTTCCCGGCTCGGAGGAACAGTACTCTGTACACGGTAAAGACTTAGGACGTGCCTTTGTCATCAGGAAATATGCAGTAGTCTACGGCCATACCACCCTGAACGCGCCCAATCTCGTCTGATCTAGGAAATATGCAGTAGAGCTGGGGAGACAAGTCACACAAAGTTTTCACATTTCTTTATGGCATCGCCATCTTATTTTGTATTTCTATTTAATACGAATGATACTGTGTGTCACCTGCTGATCCTTTCGCAGTGGGCAGTCATCTGTCATTGTTAAGAGTCAAACTTTCACCTATAAATTGGTAACAAAGGAATCACATGGAGGTAGGTGGCAAAAGTCTGTCTGTTTAGCTACACGAGTCAATTCAGGGGAAAGGGAGACCTTGACAATCGAGTCATAGATTTGCATCTGGAATATTATTGCGAAGAGAACATAGGCTGTGGAGTCATGCCGTGATTCAAACACCAGCCCCCACTCACTGGCTCGCTCATCCTAAGACACTTCACCTCCTTAGTCCCAAGTTCCTCATGTGCATAATAGGGATAACACTCATCATTTAGTACTTGAGGATTGAGTAATTATATAAACCTAGGTATGTATCAACTCAAAATGTCAATTCCTGTCACAGCCTGAAAGTGTGTCAACTGTGAGCAGCATTTCTCACACTCACCCTCCAGATTATTTTTCTATCTCCTTATTCTGTTTAATATTGATTGCTGATTATATCGCTATCCAAAAGGATATGTCAGGGAAGATAGTGTCCAAAAGTGGCCACCTAAAACCCCCCTCCCCCCGCCCTCTGCATTCACCTACCACCCCTCCTGGTAGGAGATATGGAATTTTTTTCTCCTCCTGAGTGTAGACTGGCCCTGGGACTTGCTTTAACCAGCAGAGTGTGGCGGAAATGATGATCTAGGACTTCTGAAGCCTTGTGCTGCTGCTTTCCCTTCTCGAAGCCCAGCTGCCTTGTTGTAAGGAAGTCCAAGCTGGACCCCTCAGTGACAAGAGACCTTGGAGGATGAGAGGCCATCTCGGCATTCCATCCAAACCACCAGGCACACGAATGACACCAGCTGCCGTCACACAGGGCAGAAGAACCACCCAGCTGAGCCCCACCCAAATGCCAGACCCACAATATAATGAGAAATAGGTGTCATTTGAAGCTACCGCATTTGGGGGCATTTGTTTAGTCAGCAGTCATTCACTTCAGTGGTTGTAAGGATGTGAGCCCTCACCAGGATATAAGCACAAAGGCTAAGACTTTGCCTCGTTTCCACGTATCCCTGAGTCTAGCCAGATACTTCCTATTTGCCTGGCACTTGGTAATTACTTAAGAATTTTAATACATGGTTGAAACCATTCATTCAAGTTGAGATGGTGTCTCATCTACTACTGTGTCTCTGGCTCCTAGGGTACAAAGTCTCTGCCTTCTTGTTCCTTAGAGACAGCTGTGTACATTCTTTATCTGGAATTGTCTATTCCTGTTTCATAAGGGCAAACAGACAGATGATAATGATACAAAGCAGGTCCGTGAGGCGGGGCAATCTGAGAATGTCCTCACACTTAGCTAGGCAGCCAGATGCTCACATGTCTCCTTTCCAAAGGGTATATACTTCTCACTAAATTCTGGCCCCACTGCTTTCTGTTGGTGGACTGCACCCCCATTCTTACCCTGCCCAGAAAGGGACCCTCCAGCCTCCAATCGGTGCTGAGCAGACGTGCTTTCCATCTCTGTTCCCTCAGTACTGGTTTTCCCTGGAGAGAGAGCATCTGTTGACCCACTGGTTCGCCAGCTCTGGGGCCTAAGAATAGGAAGGTCTAAAGAGGGGGCGGTTTCTGCTCCCCCTGCCTCCACCTCCCACCCCATGAGTGCTTTGGAGAGAGTGGCTGCTTCCGGCTGTGGGCAAGAGTCAGGCAAGAGAATGAGATGCCCAGCTTTCCAGCAGATCCCCCCGCCCTTATCTGCCCCCAGCAGCAGATGACTGCTCCAGCTCCCCCTGAGCTGAGCCTGACAAGCTTGTACGTTAACACTTTTCAAAAGCAGTGTCCACTTTGGGAACGGTGTTGGGGCCCAAGAGCAGTCACTTCCTTTGACAAATGCCAGTGCTGACAACTGGACACTGTTTTACAAACCCTGGCCTCCCGCTGCTCCCCGGGCGGTGCTGGGTAGAGCAGGAAGGAGCTCAGAGGCAGGTCATTCAGCAAGGACAGTGACACTTGAGAGGGCCTTCACTTGGTGGAAAAATGTGTACACAGAGGAGGGACCATTAGCTCTAGGTCACTCCTATCCATGTCCCTTAGGCAAGTCAGCCCACTTCTCCGAATCTCACTGTCTTCACCTGTAAGAGAGAGGTTGTAATCTTGCTGTGTGGTTATCTATTGCTTCTTATTAGATTACTCCGCACTCAGCTTATAACAGCACACGCTTATTCTGGCTCGGGGGGGAATCGGTACATCGTCTGGCTGAGTTCTCTGGAACAAGGTCTCTCAAACCGCAGTCAACGTGTTGGCTGCGGTCTCATCTGAAGGCTGGACTGGGGAAGGATCTGCCCCAGGCTCCTGTGCTGGCAGGATCCAGTTTCTTGCGGTTGTAGGACTGACGGCCTCGGTTCCTTGCCGGCTGTTGGCGGGAGGCTGCCCTTGGTTCTTTGCCACGTGGTCCTCCCAATGCTACCTGTAAAGGAGAGAGCCTGCTAGCAAGATGGAAGTTACTGTCTGATGGAATGTATCACAGAAGTGAGTGAGGTCCCATCTCCTCTGCCATGTGCTATTGGATAGAAGCAACCCATTCACACCTGGGTGGGGGGGAAGGGAGTGATGGGAGCTTTATGAGGGTATGAGTATCAGGATGTGGTAGTGTTGGGGACCATCTGAGAGCCTTCCCGCCAGGCCGACCTAACTCGTAGGCGGCAATGAAGGAGATGATGTGTGTGAAGCACTTGGTGTGGGGCCTGGATTGTCCACTTCACTCTCTTAGCATTCAGGGTCCCAGCAGGACACAGCTGGCACATTAGGATAAGGTCCCTGCATTAAACTCTCCCCAAAGGTGTGGAAAGGGAGCAGGGAAACCACCAAGAGGGGTGACGAAGTGCCCTGGGACTTACAAGAGCAGACACCATTAATCCCCCTACCCCTAAAGAGGCAAGGGAACTTCTATAGACTCAGTGTGTCCCTACCCCAAATTCATATGCTGAAACCTACCCCCCAGCATGATGGCACTGGAGGCAGGGCCTTTGGGAGCCGATTCGTTCATGAGGGTGGAGCCCCCCACGAATGGGGTTAGTGCTCTTATGAAAGAGCCCCCAGAGAGCTCCCTCATCCCTTCTGCCGTGTGAGGAAACAGCAAGACGGTGTCCATCAATGGCCAGGAAGTGGGTTCTCACCGGACATGGAATCTGCCGGCACCTGGATCTTGACACTTGCCAGCCTCCAGCAGGTCCAGTGGCCCAGCAGGCAGGGGGCCAGGGGAAATGCCCTCACCTCCTTCCCCTACTTTCCGAGAGCTGAGCATCGCTGGAGGTCGGAGAGAAAGGGAGCCCTTGCCAAGTCCCCACCGGTCAGCCTCTCCAAAGAGACGCAGGCTAGATCTGAGAGTGACAGCATACTCTGCAGTCGTTCATGCTGGGCAGTTTCCGGGGCAACTAGTTAACCGTTTTAGAATGCTCCGAAGAGCGGAACAGCTTCTTGGTTCCAGGTCCCCAGAGATCCAGAGACCAATAGAGTTCATGGCCTAGCTCAGGAGTCAGCAAACTGCGGCTTGTGGCCCAAATCTGGCCCGCCATCTGTCTCTGCAAATAAAGTTATATGGGAACCGGCCAAGCTCATTCATCTCCATCTTGTCTGTGGCTGCTTTCACACTGTACAAGCAGCGCTGAACAATTGCCATAGTGACTATTTGGCCCTCATAGTGTAAAATATTTACTATCTGACCCTTCGCAGAAAAAAATTGTCAACCCCTGGTCTCGGGGGAATGGAGGGAGACATCGTTATTAAATAAATTTAAGCTTTTACAAACAGGAAGGGAGAAATTAAACATGATCCCTGTTTTTAAAGACCAGTATATGATTGGTGATTAATAAATGTCCAGTGTTCTAATTAACCAGAACACAGCAGAAAGCCCTCAAGTGACACTGTCTTAGAGAGAATGAGTGCATTTCAGAGTTTCTACTTTATTTTTTATTTACCTTTTTGGTGAGTCTTTTTGATTAGTTTGTTCTTTGTATTCCTTAGATTCCACATATGAATAGGGAACTCCAACAAAGAGATTAAAAAAAAAACCACACACGTAAAAATGGAAATGGAAATTATAAAAGGGAAACAGTCTGAAATGGAGAACACATTATCTGAGATGAGAAATATATTAAATGGAATAAACAAAGGAATAAGCAAAATGAATAAAGAAAAAGATCAAACGTCTTATCTAAAGGACAGAGTTTCTACTTTAAGAGGCAAACATGGGATTAGCACACAATTGAGGCACATTTAATCCTGCCACCAACTCGATGCCTGCACAGATACAGCCCCGGTACTCAGCAACAAGGATGTGAGACCTCACAAAATCCAAGCATGCCTACTGAATTCCCAGTGACCTCATTTTTACTAAAGCTGCCAGGTTTCTATGACCAAAGCTTCCTTTGGTGGATTCCCATTCTTCCCTTAGCAAACTCACTCCTATCAATAGTTCAAAATAGGAAGAAAACAGTCCACAGTTTATTCACTCGGCAAATACTCAAGCATCTTTTATACAACAGGTACCAAGGCAGGTGCTGGGTTATTTGGAAGCTAGTCATTCATTCCCTTCAGAGTGTGGACCTTGATCTCTGAGAGGATTCCTCTCTCCCACCTGGCAAGTCATTTCACCCCTGTCACTTTCTCCGTCTCCATTTGGGGACTAACATTTCCTGCTTCATCTATTTCGGGAGACAGTCACGGAGCTGGAAAGAGATACTGGAAGGGCCGATGCTGTCTGGTTCCGCTCATGAGGTTCATAGAGTGGTTATATTCAGAGACAGCAGTGGAAAGGTGGCAGCTAGGGAAAGCAGAGAATGGGGAGTTCGTGTTTAATGGGTACGGAGTTTGTTTTGCAAGATGAAAAAGGCCTGAAGATGAATGGTGATGATGGCTGCACAACAGTGTGACTATATTTGATGCCACTGGGCTGCACCCTTAAAAAAAAAAAAAATCTTTTTAAAGAAAGATAATGGCTACGTAAGCTTTTGTGAAGCCTGCTACAGAAAGAGGCGTGCCTTCTTGCTCATGGCTCTTGGGGTTTGCTGCCACCCACAGCGGACTCTTGAACCTTGAGCCCTTTGCTCCTTGCAGCTGTCAAGCAGCCTCCCTACCCCAGCTCATCCATCACTCGGTCCCTGCTCTCATCCGTCTCCCAAGGCCATCCCAAGCACCAAGCTCATCGATCAGCTACGCCGATCCCATCCGCCTCTCACCCACCTTTCCCAGCCTTCCAGGCCTTCTCAGCCCTGGGCTTGCCTCTGAGCCATCTTTCTGCTCCACCTGCCTCTCCTCCCTCACCTCCGTGACCCTCACTTCTAAACGTCCTCCATCCGGGTAAGACTCAGGAGGCAGAGCTGTAGCAGGTGCTGCAGCGACCGAGATGGGACCACCTTGCTTGAAGTCGATCTTCCTGTCCTGGTCTTGTTAACATGCAGAGTCTGAATTGGGAGGTCCGGGTGGGGCCTGGGACTCCGCATGTCTGACCACCTTCTAGGTGGTGCTGATGCTCCCGGGGCCACAGTTTGAGAAGCCACATAAGACACCACCCAATTCCCCCTCGGATGCCTGACCCCAAGAGGATGTCAGAAGACTCGGCTGATGTTGGGGATCTTACCTGAGAACTTCGGGGGAAATTCCAATCAATACGACTTGAATGAAGTTGGAATGTGGGGTGCTGATCTCCAATTCATCAAGCATGTCATTAGCCATCTTGGAGAAAGATGAGTATTTTAGTGGAATTTGAGAAGTTCTCTTTTTACAAAAGTAATTGACGAGACATATTAGAAACGCAGTAAAATGTCTTTCAGAGCCCAGCTGAGGGTCTAGCTCAGGGTGCAGCCTCTGACATTCAGTCGTAGCTCAGAGCCGGGCAAGGAGGTTGCAGATTCTAGTTCCAGTGAAGAGGCAGCCTAGGAGGGTTTGGTGCTAAGCCAGCTTGGGAGGATCCCAGGTGAAATTCTAGGTCCAGCTTTTGAACGGCCAGGCCTGGGGGAGGAGCGCTGAGTCCAAGAACCCCTGTCCCAGGGCCCACCGTGGCTGTGCATTGGCCGGTAGTCCATGAAGCGACATCACCTGGCCATGCTGGTGATATCAGCCTGGCCCTGAGCTCCAAAGCCATTCTAGATTTAATTCAGGGACTTCCGATGGCAAGCTTAGAGGCTTGGACCTAGAGCCAAAGGCCCTTCTGATGGGCTGGGCTGGGTCATCATTTCCCCAAGGTTCAGATCGCACTGCTCATCAGCTTCGGAACCAAAGACTGGGTCCTGAGTCCTGGAATTTTCTGTCTATTATGTCTTCACTCTGTCGTGCAGAGGAGTGAAGCTTCGTGGAGTGGACGCCTGGTACCTTCTGTAGCGTGTGCCCTCAAGATCAATGTTTTTAAACCATCAGCATTATTCACGGTTAAGAGCATGGACTCGAGAGCCAGTCTTCCAAGATTCAAATCCCAGACCCACCACTTGGCCGCTGTGTGACCTTGAGCAAGTTACCGAACCTATCTGTGTCTTTGAAATGAAGATGATGATAGTAGCTCCCTCAGAGTCGTTGCAAAGATGAAACGAGTAGACAGAGTATTTCTTAGAATACTTACCATGGGCCAGGTCCTGTATCCTCGCCTGAGCAACCCCTATCAAAATTTATTTTTCTACTTCCTGATGCTCTCTTTATTTTTAAGAATATCAGTACGATAGATAAGGAAATTCAAAATAAAAGGCCTCCCTAACTACCAACTACCCTGTTTCTCCAACACAATGTTAGGAGTCCTTTATATTCTTCCGGGAAAAAAAAATTATCCTTGATATACCATCATGTGACTGTGACAATTTTATTAATCTCCATTTTTTTTTGGAACCGTAAACGCCTACCAGGCTGTGAGCAGGCTATGTGACAGCATTGATTTATCCTCTCACAGGAGAAATCTGTAAGACAGAGGGGAGGCAGAACAGGAAAGGAGAGGAGGGTCAGCAAGGATGCAGTTTCAAAGTCCCAGCCTGATCCTGCGGGGTACTCTGGGGCCTCTGAATTAGTCCTGACTCCAGGCAGGGGACCAATCAGTCACTGCCTAAGGGCCATCTCTGAAGAACACAAAGTCCCAGATACTTCTACCTCTCTGCCAGTGAGGGCAGAGCGACCCCAGTGCCCCATGGGCTGTCTCCCCTACAGAGCTGTAGATTCAGACCTCGAGGCACATGCCAGCACCGACACCTGGGGACGGGGACACAGGCAGGGTAATAGGATCCCAGGGACCTGCCCGCAGAGCCAGTGGTGCCTGCTCCACGTTAACGATTCTCATCCCTCCAGTCCTGGGCACCTCATCCTGCCCTCTGACCATCCTGCCCGTTAACTGCAACGTGCACCAGAGCACCCCGGCTGCCCCCCTTTCTGGCTGCCACTGTCCCAAGTGCACCCGTCAGACCCTCAGTCCTCTCGTCCTGAAAGGAGGTGATCGTTTAATTGAAATACCATGATTTTTACTTCCTTCTTCCTTTAAAACATGGTGAAAACTTTTCATCCAACTACATATTACACAGGTGCCTTAAATATAAAAAGGGATGCCGGCAGTTTTCATCCACTAGATTCATTGATCTTCGATATTCTCATTTATATTCTCTCTCTCTCCTCTCTCTCTCTCTCACACACACACACACACACGCACACACACACTCACACTCACACACACACTCGCACACGCACACACTCACAAAACCCTCAGCCTGTGTGGAAATGGACCCTTTGGTGAATTGATAGAGGGAGTGTGAATTTCTAAAACTTTTTTTGAAAGAAATCTGATAAAATCTAAAAGTCTAACCAATGTACTATATACTCGAAACCAATAAAATTGAAAAAAAAAGTATCAATTTAAAAAATTAAATAAAATAAAAGAATTAAAATTTCAAAATTGTGTGGCCTTTGACCCACTTCTGGAACTCTATCCCAATAAAACAAAAGTAACAGTAAGCACTCAAAGAACAGGGACAAGAGTTTGATTATGGGACATTTTAAAACAGCAAAAAAACTGTCACGGCCTGCGTGGCCTTCGGTAGGGAGATGGCCAAGTGGCGATGATGGCCCGTCCACAGCAGGGAATATTATGCACCTCTTAACAAGAATGAGGTGGACCCACAAATTTTACCTTGAAAATGTGTCCAGGGCCTATCAGTGAAAAACGTACATTGCAGAATAATGATATGACGTGATCCGACTTTTGCCAAAGGGGGAAAATCCTATGTGTATAATTATTACTGTAATTAAAGAGAAGGGTGGGGAAATTCACACACCAGCAATTACTGTTGATTAGCTCAGGGTGACAGGATGTTACACCCCTCCACATTTCTTATTTTTCCTTATTTTTCATGACCACCCTTCGAAGTTACAGAATTAAGTATTAACATCAACACCTTTAAGAGCTGCTGGGTTGAGACGGTGGGAGGGGGCAGCACTGGCCTCCCTTTGCCCCTCTGCCCTCAGTGTGTTCTCCCAGGCTAGAGCGTGGACTGCAGAGCACCCGCCCCTCCATCCCGCCCCCCGCCCCCAGCAGCCCTCCTGTGCTGTCTCACGTTGACAGGGTCCATGCTGCCCAGCCCACCAGCTTTTGGCAGGCCTGCTGCCCCAGCCCTGACCCCAGCTCTCCGAGAGGTTGAAAGGCCACCGTGAGATAACCCAGCTCCACGCCCCCGCCCTGCAGAAGGTCAGTTAAAAAGCGTCACATGGAGGAACCCCCTTGGCTGCCTATCTAGGGTCTCTTCAGAGCCTCCTGTGATAACGACCACCAGGCACTGAGCACTTACTACGTGCCAGGCACTGTGCTTGGCCCTTTAATGCTTTACCATGTCTCAGCCTCACAGCAGAGCTCGTGGTTAGGAGCATGGACTCTGAAGCAAGCCACCTGATACCTGTGGGCTCTACTTTGCTCATCTGTGAAATGGGAATGATGGTAACAGTATCTGTCTTAAAGGGCTTTTGAAAGGATTAAATAATTATATGTGTGCATAAAATTACATATATGTGTATATGTATATAGTCACATGTCTCTTAGCTATTTTATCTATATCCTAACTATATATTCTCTTTTCTACATATACTCTTATCTATATGTACATATATGTAAGTTACATATGATATAGATAGGTAGATAGAAAAATGATAGATGATAGATGATGGAAAGATAAATGATTGATAGATGATAGATAAGTGATAGATGATAAATACTAGATAGATAGATGATAGATAGATGATAGATGACAGATATAGATGACAGATATAGATGACAGATATAGATGACAGATAGATAGATGACAGATAGATGATAGATAAGAATAGAGCTAATATTTACTAAGCCCTTACTCTTTTTGGTAATTTGTCGAGAATAGCAGATAAGAGCTCTCGTGTTGAACTCAGACTGGACCCGATTTCAAATCCCAGTTCCACGGATAATAATTAAGTCTCCCAAGATGATCGACAGAAGAAGGCTGGGAAAGTGTCCCCTCTTAGTGCCCTTGGAGACTTGGTGCCAGATGGGGCGCGTCCCTGCCAAATAGGAGCCACTCGGATGAACTTCTCCAATGAGAGAAGGCTGCTGGGCAGGACCACTGAAGTTCGTGCTGCAGACCTGGTCCTCGGTCCTCTGAAGGGATGGGCAAGGTGCTGGGTCATTTCTCTGCACAGCGGCAAGGGGCCCACTTACCCTGCATTCGGGGTGGTCCGTGTAAATAGCTGCTCTGGGGTTGTGCGACACGGTGGCCTCATCGGGACCTGCTCGGCCGATGGCACTGAGAAGTCTGAGGAGGAGGAGTTAGGTGTGGGGATGGCGGAGCCACTGCTGGGTCTCAAGGGAGCTCGCTGTCCCTTCTCACCTCCTGTCAAAGGTTTGGTGTAATTTATGTCCTATAGTTTTCTATAAAATGGGGGCATTGGCAGACCTGGATCTTGCAATAATGATAATAATAATGATGATGATGATGATGATGATAATAAATAGTAACAATCAAACATTACGATTCGATCAACTGAAACTCTTAGCAAGGTATCTTATATGTGCTATCTCATTTAATCCTCCCCAGGACCCTCCAAGACCCTCCAGGACCCTTCAGGACCTGGGGATTATTTTAATCCTCATTTTTCAGGAAGAGAGCAGCAGACTTGATACCATTATGAAAAGCTGTCACTTATCGAGTGACCCCGTGCGCCAGACACCACACTAAACACTTGCCTTGCAAGGTGGCTAGGGTGGTTAGATAATGTGGGCAAAAGAACTGCTCGCCCCAGTTCTCAGATGGAAAAACTAAGGTGCAGAGTGGATCCAATCACTTGTCCTTAAGCCTCAGGGAGAGCTGAGTTGCAGAGGCGGTATGCAAACCGCTTTCTCAGGCTCCAAACCTGTTTCCTCCCGCAAAAGATTGCTTCGGCTGGCAGAGTGCGGAGGACCCCTTGTGGCAAAACTTTGTCTCGCTCAAAAACAATTCCGACAGGAGGAGGAATGGTTGATTTGCGGGAGAAGGGGAGGGGAGGTTGGCCGGAGGGATCTCCCCCACCCCCCGCCCCACCTTCTCCTGGGGAGAGAAAGGGAGACTCCCATGAAAGCAACTGAATTATTTCATCTCAGTGTTAGTAAGAAGGTGAAAAATGGAAAACAACCCAAACGTGCAACAACAAGAGACTGGTTAAATCGATTCATTTATATAATGTGATGCGAGAGACCCTTTATGCTGGTGTCACAGAACATTGAGTAATTTCGAAAGAAAATGTTCAGAAGGTTCGTGAGAAAGCAGGCTGGAAGCAATCATGTATGACTGATCCATCTTTTAAAAAAATAATCTGCGTTTTACATCCTCTTGGTCGTATATTAAATCAATGTTGCATGCTTATTATATCTGAACGGTAAGATTAATTACAGGCAATTTTTTATAGTCTTGCTTCTTACTTGTATTCTCCTAATGTGATAAACTAAATGCTTTGTTTTCCCTCTGGAGAGAAACGCTGTCCTATAAAAAGAGATGACAAGTTATTTTTATCATACTATTAAAGAAGAAAGCCCTCCCCCTTTGGGGACTCAGTCTACCCGCCTATGAAATGAGACTGGACTGTATGATCTTCAAATGACTCAGCTGTGCCCCTTCGCTGGACACACTGTTCACATTTTGGAATGTCCTAGAAGTGGGGGTACACCCAAAGACCCTCCTGGTGGGGGTGAAGGGTCATCTCAGCAACTTCCCTCCTGAGGAAGGTGGGGTGACTGCTTCTGCCCCGTCTGACAGGGCAGGTCACCCACATGTGTGCTTCTGGTTCCCCAAACTCCATTAATGAGCTGCAGCTAAAAATCCCCAGAAGTGGGGACTTTGCAGCCCCTGTTGGACATGGAAGGACAGGACGGTCTGAGGACACCCTGTCAGGGGTTTCGGTCAGTTCTCTGACCCAGGTCACTTATGCCTACATAACAAGAAGTTCAATCTCATGGCCAAAGCCTGCCTCCATGATGCTTTCGTAAAATGGGGCAACTCGCGTCTTGAATCCTACCCACCGTGAGGGGGAGGAGACGGGCAAAAATTGAACCGGCTGTAGCTGGACCAGGGCCAGGCTTTCCCCAAGCCTGTCCTGGGGGTGACAGGAGGGGTGTGGTCTGTGGAGAAAGAGGTCAGGGTGAAATCTGGAGAAGGAGTGGGAAGTTCAAAGGCACCTAGGAAAAACACTCCAATGCATTTCAGAATGTCCCCTACTGGGTGGTGTCACACCTACTTCCTGACACTCACCGGTAGGGGCCCTGCAGGTATTTACAGAAACCCAGGCCTGCCTCACACTCCACCCTCCACCCTCGGGGTAGGGGCCAGCCCCGCGGCCTCAGCCACCAAGCCCCACCCACTCTGGGGTCTCGTTCCCTCCTTCTGGCTTCTTCCTCTCTGCTGAAGGATCAGCCTTCCTGGACGGGGAGGTAGGCTTTGGGATACTCTAGTCTGCCACCTCCTCCTGGAGAGCATTTAAAATCAATCAATCCACCCATGTTTCATAGGACACATAGGTGCTGGCTGTGCATGGGTGTTAGAAGCCGGCCCTGAACTTGGCCCTATCACTTGTTACTTGTGGGCACTTCCTTTTCCCCCCATCTTACCTGGGAAGAAAATGAGGCTCAGAGAGGGGTAGTAATTTCACCCAAGTTCAGACATCTGCTAAGTGGCAGAGTGGGGGTTAGAACCCGAATCTGTCCGGTTTTGAAGCAGGCTTTCACCCCACTCTGCCTCCTCTGCTCTGCATCTAAACCCAGGCCCGCTCCTTAGATGTCAGAAGGGGGCATTCCAGGTCACGTTGGACCATCTAAGTGGCAGGGCCCAGGCGTAATTTAAGAGGTACAAGGGAGTCCTGGTCCTACCCCCCCCACCACCAATCTCTCTGCCTACAGTGGCCCACTGGCAGCAAGACCCAGCTTTGAGATGCAAAGCTCTGGGCAAGCAAAGGCTGGTGTGCGTACTGCGTACTGCAGGGCGGAGTCCCAGGCCCCAGCCCAGCTCTCCTGAATCTATATCTAGATGTTAACAAGACCCGAGGGGGCTCTGTGCACTGGCCCAGACACCCTGTGAAGTGCAGGTGTGATCCTTTTTACCTCCCACCCCACTGGAATTAGTTACAAACTGACAGCCTCTTGACTTCTCCGTGGAGTGGAAGGATGCTATGAGGCATCCTTAAAGGAAATTAGACATCACCGAATGGGCCAGGCTCTCCCCTTATGGAACTAACATTTTTTTGAGCGCTTACTACACACAAGGCACTGTGCTTAGGATTCTAGGTGATTTGCATCACTTTCCAGCCCTCTGAAGAAGGTGGCCTCATTGTCCCCATTTCCTGATAAGGAAACAGAGGCCCAATGTAGTAGTTGGTACAAAAGCCACGCAGTGTCATGGGCAAAGCCGGGACTCAAACTCGCACATGTTCTAATTCCGGCTCTGTCATGTTGCCCCTCCCCAAGAATACTTGAGTGTTTCTGAGCTAGCGGTTTGTGGGTCCCGAAGTGGGATCCGTGGGCCCGGAGGCAGCAGCAGCAGCAGCAGCACCTGTGAACTTGCTAGAAATGCACATTCTTAGGCCCCCGTCCTAGACCCTCTGAGTCAGAACCTCTGAGGACGGCCGAGCTAGGACAGAGATCCAGATGCCCCTCCCATGGCTTCCGGAACATCACACAGCGTGCCACAGTTGGCTCTGGTTCTCTCTCTGTCTGGTGCCTGGAATGAGTTTGATGAGGCATCTCTTCGAGGACAGACATTCCTAACCTGGTCCTTTGGACCTCAGCGAGGTTCCCTGGACCCCAGACACGGAGTGCACTTGTTTCATACAGATGCCTATGAGAGGCTGATCTGCAAAGAGGCCCCTCACTCTTATTCGAGACCCAAACGGACCCATCTACCCTCAATAAAGGTTTGGACTCACCAAATTTCTCAACTTTGGAACTGTGGACATTTGGGGCTGGATGATTCTTGGGGTGGGGGGGCTTCCTGTGTGTTGGAGAATGTCTGGCAGTGTCCCTGGTCTGCGCCCACTTGATGCCACTTGCATTCGCTTTCCAATGCTGCCGTAACAAATGGCCACCAACTCAGCAGCTTACACAACGCAGATGTGTCACCTCGCAGTTCTAGAGATCAGAAGTCGAACCCAGGTCTCACTGCGCTAAGGTCGAGGTATGGCAGGGCTATTTCCTTTCTGGAAGCTCGAGCAGGAAGTCCGTTGTCTTGCCTTTTCTTGTTTCAGAGGTCACCCATGTTCCTTGGCTCAAGGCCCCTCCCTCCCTCTTCAAAGCTGGCAACACTGTATGCCTGACCTTGGGACCAGGGTCACATGTCCTCTCTCTCCTAGTGCCTCTCTCTTCCCCATTTGGGGATCCGTGTGATTTCACTTGTCCACACAGATAATTCAGGATAATCTCCCCATCTGAAGGTAAACCAACAAGCAAATTGATTCCACCTGCCACCTTCTTCCCCTTTCCCATGTAACATCACGTGTGCCCGAGTTCCCAGGGATTGGGAGGTGGCATCTTTGGGCAAGGGCATTATTCTGCCTTCTACACGGTTAGCTCCCCGCCCCTGAGTTGTGACAGTGAACTATGTCTCTAGACATTGTC
The DNA here is from genome assembly GCF_902729225.1 of Pteropus medius. Taxonomy (NCBI): domain Eukaryota; kingdom Metazoa; phylum Chordata; class Mammalia; order Chiroptera; family Pteropodidae; genus Pteropus; species Pteropus medius. The sequence goes on along the minus strand of NW_024343733.1, from coordinate 1,396,274 downwards.
AAATGTCCCCGGGGAAACTGATGTAGAGGATTCTCAGGCATCTTAAGGCCCTGCTTCGGAAAGTCATGCTCTTTAAAGAATTAGTTAGAATTGCACAGGGTCAGGGGAGGCGGGAAGCTCGTGTCCAGTGGCTACTGAGTATCGACTCCTGGAACCTTTGCCACACCCCCCTGAGGTCGGTGACAGCAAATGAGCAAGTGGCTTAACCAAGCCGAGCCTTTACTTCATCATGGGCACCAAGGGGGAAACATAAGAATTACTTCCAAGATTATGGAGAAGATTAAAGCAGAAAGCATGTGGGAAAAGGCACCCTCCACACAGTAATGCTCAGTTGTGAGATGCTGCAGGCAACTGTCTTCAAGAGAGAAATAGGATTAACCATCTTATCTTGGGTTCTCCCAAGACAGAGGTTATTTTGGGACGTGGTCCCAGGGAGCTGGAGTAGGGGGTGGTGTGGGAAGGGACCGGATGGGTGAAATAGAAGGAAAGAGCCAACTCAGAGTTGCATACTGAGCTGGGCGCCACTAGGGACATCTGCTCAGTCCTACCTGGGCATCCTCTGAGGAACCACATAGAACACACCTCAAGTGTTTCCACTCAAGATGTTGGGGGAGGGCATGGGGAGTTTTTATCCACCAGCTCCTGACCCCGTGAGTCAAAGGTTGACCCAGAGAATGTTGACTCCCAAACTCTTCCAGGTGTGTGCAGGTGTCCAGATGGATCATCCCGAGCCCCCTTCCCCCACCACGAGCCTCACGTGAACCCAAGTTTGAGAACCGCGGGTTTGTAACAATCTCGGTCACTGCATGCGATGCTCACGGAAGCCACCTGGCATGTGTACGTCCTCATTTATCCAAATCCCTAATTCTAACAGGGAGGGTGGCCTCACCATGGTACGAGCTGGATGTCACAGTCCAGAAGTCCCCTAAAAAATCAGTCGATGAGGTATAGTAAGGGGTCGCATTGTAGAGAATAAATATACCCACAGGACAAACAGACAAGTCAATCGTTCTAATGTTAGGCAAAAGCGTTGCCATGGTTTGCAATTCAATTTCCAGGGTCGATATCTGTTATGGGCTGAATTGTGTCCCACCCTCCAAAATTGACATGTTGAAGTCTGAACCCCCAAGACCTCGGAATGGGACTATATTTGGAGACAGGGTCTTTATAGAGGTGATTAAGTTAAAGTGAGGGTCTCAGGGTGGGCTCTGATCCAATCTGACTGGTGTCCTTAGTCTTGACACAGACACACACTGAGGGAACAGCGTGTGAAGACTCGGGAGAAGAGCCATCTGCACGCCTAGGAGGGCGGCCTCAGAAGAAACTCGATCTTGGACTTCTAGCCTCCAGACGTGTGAGAAAATACATTTTCTTTCTTTTTTATTTATATTTTTTTGCAAAAATATATTTCTGTTCAGGCCACCCAGGCCGCATTGCAGTATTTTGTTACGGAAGCCCAAGCAAACTAATAAAGTCTATATCCTCCACATAGTTAAAAAAACGATGCATTTCGCACAGCTTAGTTTTCTTTTTCAACACAGGGTGCCCAGTCGCCAAATCGAGGCTTTTCGTGCTGGGGAAAGAGCATGAGAGACAGGGGTTTCAGAGCCGTGGGCTGGTTCCATCTCTGACTAGGGCATCTCCTGTCTCGATAACCAACCCCCTCTGCCCAGCACTTCCCAGCGTCACCTCCCAAACCAGCTACTTTCACTCGATTCCTTGGCTCAGGATCCGCTTCTGAGGGAATCCAGCCCAAGACGCCTCTCAACCCAGGGATTCGAGGCTTTGATCCGTCCTGACTCGGGGCCAAGGTCTTTTCATGTGTATGATATGCTTGGCCGGGTTTGCCTCGGCCACGGCAGCTAATATTAGGAGAGGACGGTTGCCCAGGTTGCAAACTGAACCACCTAGGATTACAACTTTCCTCTGCAGCCGAAGGCAGTCTCCCTCGCTCCGGGCCCATCACAAACAGGAGGAGCACCTGCGCTTCTAACATCACAGGAACCAGGTCAGAGCCGGCTGGGTGGGCTCGTGCAAGCCCACAGCCTTGCTAACTTCTATCTTACCTCTGACATGCTACATGTTGTGTAACAGATTTCTGCTAAATGGCATTCAAATGAGCGTGACCATTTACCTACAGAGAGTCTTATGGAAGAGAAGGGGGTAAACTGAGATATTCCCAAGATCCAGAGACCTGGAGATCACTAAAGCGACACATTTGGGGGAGGGAAAAAAAAACCACCTTAGAAGTAGAGAATAGAACACTGAGTTGCCATCAGTTTCTTAAAACACCAGGCAAAAGGGAGACAAATGTTTCTCTTCATCAGCTTGCCTGTGCACGGGCGGTCCCTAACCAAGATGGATTTCCTTTGGCTGTAAGATTATTTTATGGGATGTATTTAGGGGCGGGGGGGAAGTAAAATAAGGTTTTTGAAAATCATCCTCAAGATGCTTCCAAAACAACTCAGACTTCTGACTAGAGTGAGAGGCGGTGTGGTTTTCCCGGGGCATCAGGTGCCCAAGAGACCGGGGGAGTCTGGCCAGCTGGCCGGGGCTGCCTGGGGCCGGGGCAGCGGAGGCCATGCTCACGGAGACGCCAGCGGACCACCCCGGGCAGGGCTCACAAGTGGCTCATTCTTTCCAAGACAGCTGGGCAACTGGGCTTGGGCAGAAAGGTGGAAACTGTGTACCTTGGCAAAGCAGGGAAGGGGGTCTGAGAGATAGTCACGTCGCACAAGAAGGGGCACTGCACCTCCCATCGCCCTAGGAAGAGGATTCAGTGCAGGGTGGGAGCCGAGCGGGCTGGAGTCACTGGATCGGGAACCTGGAAGCCTCGGGATCTAAGCTGGTCCGTCTCTCTTTTTTAGGGAGAAAGATGGAGGATAAAAAGATAGGAGATGAGAAAAAAGCTGGAAGCCAGGGTCCCTCTCGCTCCCAGAGAGCAGGGAGAAAGCAGGTGCAGGAAGATGGGGCCTTCCGCCCGCGGGCCACCGAAGAGCTAAGTCTGGCGAAAACCTCCCTGTCTGCAAAGCCCTGGTTTTGAAGATGGCACGACCAATGTGCCATCTTCCGATACCATTTCAGAGGAACATTAGGTCACGTGTGGAAAATGCTTCCTGCTGGCCAGTTTATCACCACAAATACTAGAAATAGACTTTGTGAAGGCATGTCACCTGCGGGCTCCAGGTAAAGCTTATTTTATCGGGATCTTTATGTATCAGGTGGATTGAGTTAATTTTCCACTATTGAATGCCCATGACCTGGTACTTTCTTGGGTTTAGCACTGAAAGTGCCATCTGGGAAACCCCTCAGTCCTGGGGAAAGCGATTTGGTTGGTTAGTCATCTCAACCACACACACACACACACACGCACACACGCCCCAGCTCACCCATGATCCTTTCAAGGATATTGGTGATTCCATTGCAATAACTAGTCCCACATTCTTTTTGACTTATGTTCCATGAATGCCGCATAAACGTCTATGTGGCTGCTGCCCAGCCCACACCTCCATGACCCCGGATGCATCCACTCTTAGCTGCTACGAGAGCTTCAGGGATCTTGCTGCAAGTGGCCCTGGAGAACTGACTTCACGCAGCGATGGAGCCACACACCACCCCTCACTGGGGGCAGCCAATCATTGATGGATACGGGGGGCAGCTCTGTAACGCAGGCTGCGCTCTAGAGTCCCCAGAAAATCAGGCCAAAACCCAGACCACCTGAGACCACACCGTGGCCGGGCCCCTCCCCCACTTTCCTCCCTCCCTGACCCGGCACTCTCCAGCATGAAATAAATGAAACGCTCCTGAATGCCTGCTCACACTACTTCTAGACGCCGACCTAGGGCAGTGCGCATTGCGGGCACACGCCCTTCACCGCCATCTTTCCCGCCACAGCGTCTCCTGGAGATGGGCCCATCTTTCTGTGGCCACCCCCAGAGTCACAGCGACCCTCATCTCTCACCAGAACAACCATGCCGTCTCCTTCCTGGCCTCTCTGCCTCCACTCTTGCCCCCTGTAGGTCACTCTTCTCAGAACGGCCAGAGGGGCCATTTGAAAAGGAAAAGCCAGCTCAAGGAGTGGAAGGGAACTTGCTCAACCTGATAACGAGGAACTGACAGCATCGGACTTCACAAGGAAAGACTGAATACGTCCTCTAGAGATGGGGACAAGACAAGGATGGCCACTCTCAGGTGTCCATGCAACACTGTCCTGGAGGTTGCAGCCCCAGAATCAGGCCAGAAGAAGAAATAAAAGGTAACCAGTTTAGAAAGGAAGAAGTAAAACTATCTCCACTCGCAGACACCATGATCTGGGGCACGTAGAGAAAATTCCTCATGTGTAGCATTCACCGATTTCTGTGGCCGGTTTTAAAACATCAGTATGATGTGCAGTGGGGGAAAAGTGGACAGACTCCGCCCCAGGGACCATGATTACGTGTACAGGGGAGACCTCCCCCTCATTACGACTCCTCCCCCGAAAGGTCTCCGCTTACTTTCACTGGCACAGTATCTGGCACAGAGCAGACGTGTAATCGATATGTATTGAATGGGGAGTAAGGGAAAACGACACATCTGTGACTTTCCATTGCTCTTATGTTACAATCTCAAGTCCTCACGGTGGCCTCCTACAGGATTCGGCCCCTGCCCACCTTTCCAGATCCATCCTCTACCGTTTCCCACCTCGCTCAGCCACATCATCCTTCTTTCTCTCCAATGACCCAAGTTCATCCCACCACAGGGCCTTTGCTCATGCTGTTTCTGCTCCCAGATGCTGCCTTTGCTTGGCTAGGTCTCAATCGTCACCAAGGTCTCGGTCTACGGCTGCGGTTCTCAAGCGGGGGGGCATTTGCCAATGTCTGGAGATAGTTTTGGTGGTCACAACTGGAAGGAAACTACTGGCATCTAGTGAGTAGAGGCCAAGGATTCTGCTCAACAGCATACGATGCCTGGGAGACCCTCCCCACCCCCCATGACAAAGAATTATCTGGCCCCAAATGTCAGTAGTGCCGGGATGGAGAGGCTCTGGCTTCATTTCAGAGCACCTGGCCCAATCACCTTATTAACCGAAGGAGGTTCCTCCTGCCATTCACGCTCACATCCCCTCCCAGTCTCTCTCCTCGTGTGACTTAAGCACAGTTGGGACCAGGCCCACAACAGACATTCCAGGGTATTTGAGAAAATACTCAGGATGCTCGCAAACAGACTCAACCATCCCCACTTACGTCAAGTTCGCAGAAGCAGGAACTGACACAGAGTCTTAGGCACCTAGTGGTTTATTAAGAAAGTGCTCGGGAGAGGCCAACAGGAGATACATTGATACAGAGGAGGATGGGGGAAAGGCTGAGGCAGGGTGAGGTTTCAGCAAAGCCTCAGCTTAGCCCGTAGGGAACTCAAAAGTGTAAATTAAGCCTCAGTGCTTGTCCCAAATCACTCCAGGCAATGCAGCTGAGCTTTTGTATCTCCGTAGTGGTCTTTCCAGAGCAGGGCCAGGTGGATTCTGTCTCCTGGCACCATCAGCCCTCTGGGCTTGCAGGCAGAGCCTCCGGGAGCCTGGGAGCAGACCGCCAAGGACAGCCACAGGTGCAGCTGCCAGGAGCCAAAGCCCACAGAAGCCAGAGGATGTTCACACAGATATGTCTGGAGAATCTGGATGGAGCATGGACCATGCAAAAACTGCAGAAAACCTGGGCGATCCGGTAAAAATGAATGGCTCCGTGTGACTTTTTCTGGTCTGTGAAGTGCCGGATCCTGTTAATACATCCCTGTTTCCCAGGGGCCAGCAGAAAAAAAGGCACAAACATCATCGATGAGCACTTCCTGTGAGCTGGAAGCCGTGACATGACATCCATGGGCACGGCCGGTACCAAATCTTTGCCCATGGTTTTTGCCATGCAGGCCCCTCCCATCGTAAAAGATTACAGACTTCCCTCCCTTCTCATGATTTACATTTCGACAAAGGTTGCTCATAAAAAGAACATCTGTATGTCAAACCCACTTGACCTAATCAGCTCAGAGATGCTTCTTCACTCTGCTTCTTTGAGCAGTTAACCATCTCCAGGATGTCTCTTAAGTCATGGACGGGGTTGGGGAGAGTTGAGAACTTCCGGAAGTTGTTTCCAAAATTCTATGTGGATATGAGCTTTTGTAGAGAGGATGCGTCGTTGTGCGGGTGGCCGGTGACCCAAAACACATCCGAAAATAGGAGTTTCTTTCTTAGCACCTGTTGAATTTTCTATATTAGGACATTCACTTGTTCGCCCAGGCTGTCGTAACGAAGTAGCACAAATGGGTAGCTTATCTAAGAGAAATTTATTCTCCCAGTTCTAGAGGCTGGAAGGCCAAGGTCAAGGTGTCAGCAGGGAGGGAGAAGCTGCTTCTTGCCTCTCCCTAGCTTCTGGCGGTTTGCTGGCCATCTCTGGCATTCCTCGGCTTCCAGGGGTCATATCCTGATCTCTGCCTTCATCTTCCCGTGGCATTTGTGGTTGCCCTGTATGTAATTCTGTCTCTAAATCCGCGGCCCCCCCTTTTTAAGGACACTTGTCGTATTGGATTAGGGTCCCACCCTCCTCCAGTGTGGCCTCATCTTAACTAATTACAGCTCCAAGGATTCCATTTCCACATAAGGCCACGTTTTGGAGCGCGAGGGGTTAGGACTCCGACATGAGAATGTTCAGAAAACACAATTTAGGGCATCTCGCGTTGCCAGGGAGGGTAACAGAGCAAAAGGAGAAAGGGCAGTGTTCACCAGGTCAGGGCTGGGAGGGAGAAATGACTGGTGACGGGGGAGGGTGACCAGCTGGCTGTGCGGGGAATGAGCCAGCCCCAGCCCCTGGACTCTGAAAATCCTTCCCAGTGGCCCCCAGTGTCTCAGACCCTTTTGTGGAGCTCTTCAATCTACTCCAACCTCTGTCACTTTTGTGGGGACCAGCTCGCCAACACACAACCTAGAAGTGGATGGGAGTTAACAGTCATGGGGTCACTGGACCCTGGGGAATAGTTGCTGATGGAGAAGGCGTCCCTCCCTGGTGCCCTGAGCAGGTCCTTCTGAGATGCATTTCATAAGGCTTCCTCTATCCCGCAGGGTACGCACCAGCTGCCTGTAACCACAGCCAGGTGAGTAACACACGCCCGTGCTGGCTCCCTTTCCTTCCCTGGCCCTCATTCCCGGGGCTTCCCAAGTCAACTGCCTGCACACGAACCCTTGCCTCAAGCTCTGCTTCACACCCAAGCTAAGATATTCCGCAGGCTAACACTACAGGGAAAGGTGGCCTTCTCCCTGGTGCCAACGACACGTCTCCTCTACGGACTGACGAAGCTCTTGAAGACGGGATTGAGAGAGTGAGAGAAGAGAGATGTAGGGACTGCAGCGTCCAATCCCTGTGATCGAGCCACTGGCCACAGCGTGGCAGGAGCTCAGGGGCGTCGGCAGAAGTCCCCTGGGCCACCAAACAGCTCTAGTTCCTAAAAGCCCTGAGGCGTGACAACTGTTATTTGTAAGCTTGCTTCCGGGACAACCTCTTTCTTCCAAAATTAAAAACACTCTCCCTCCCAACCCACCGCTGAGCATCGTTCCTCAAACAGTAAAATCTCTCGCTCCTTCGGCCAGGGCTCGAAGCTTCGAAGCCTCACCCACCAGCATGTGACTTTAGGCAAGTCACTTAGGCGCTCTGCACCTCCATTTCCTTATCTGTAAAATGGGGATCACAGCGGCGCTGGCCTCGTAGTGTCGTTGCAAGGTTTATGTGGGGTCGATGCCTGCAGGGCGGTTTCCTGCCTTGCCTGGTCCCTAAGGAGCGTGCAACAAGTGGAAACCAAAGCCAGACATTTCTGTGGAAGGGGCAGTGACCGGAAAGGAGCATGGTGGCGTTTCGGGGTTCTGGGGGGGAGGGGCGCAGCTGGGAATCTTCCGCTCCTCGATGGGGCTGCTGGTTCCCTGGCTGTGTTCAGTTTGTGACAATTCAGTTGTGCTGATATGTCCTTCTCCTATATGTACGTTATACTTCAAGAAGAATTTTAAAGCCACAAAAATTAAATTACTTGTTGCTGCCAATGGTGGTATTATTAAACCTCAACCTGATGAGAAGGTGGGAGAAATTTTGGCTTCAGTGAGAAACCCAGTAAGTAGTAGCCCAACCTTCTAGTTTGGGGTTTGGAGTACCACTCGGGTGGGTCAATAGTGGGCTGGTTCCTGGTCGCCTTCCCATTCCAGCTTTTAGTTTCTCCAGGAGTCGAATGGAAAGCAATCACCCTCGCCTAATTTCAGTGTCCTGTTATGGTTCTCCGTTTTACTGATGGGGGAAACTGAGGCCCAGAAACGTTCATTACAAATTAACAGACGCTAAAGCTTTTGGAAAGATGCAGACTTCTGTCATTCTCTCCCAGATCTGGCCCAGGGAACAAAAAATGGCCGGAACAGCACATATGTGTTCTCCCCGAGAACCAGGCACTGTTCTAGGCACTTTTCATTTCTTAGCTCATTTCGTCCTCACGTTCTTATCCCCATTTTGCAGAAGAGGAAACAGAGGCACAGAGAGTCAAAAGCACGGAAGGAACTCTCACGCTCCTCGGGGCCCTGAGCGCCAGGCCCCTGTGTCGGGGGGGTTGCGCGCCTCGCTCCCCACCCTCCCAATCCCCATGTCTTTCCCCTCCCCCCACCCGAGCCTTTAGCCGGGCTGGGTCCTTGCCAAGTCTCAGCTGTCACAGCGTTCCCACCTTTGATCACCAGTCAGCGTTCTTGAAGTGCCGAGTCTCCCAGATGTTGGCCTGATCAAAGGCAGCTGTTGCCTGGACCCTCCCCAGAGCACGGGATTACAGACGCTGGTAGGAGAGAGACCGGAGGGTGGGAGGGACGGACACGTGACGGATGGAGTCTGTCAGCCGGCGGGGCGGGGCGGGGCGGGGCCAGGCTGGGGGAAGCTGGGGAGCCACCCCTCGCCAGGTCCTGGCCCTGTTCCTGCAGGTCGCAGAACCGGGCTCCACCAGCACTGGGCAGAGAAGCCGATGCTGGGAACAGAGATGCCATGGGCTTAACTTTGAAAATGCTGACGCTAGCTCCAGGGACCCTAGTCTCAAAACCAGAACAGAAGCGAAATCTCACATTAATTTCGAGGTTGCTAGGGACTTCAACAATGACGAAAATTCTCTTCAGTTACATGGCTTGAACCATGGCCTCCATCTTGTCTCGTAGGTCGTCAAGAGCTGAATTTTATATTTACAATTAATTTAAAAATCAGAGCACGAGATACCATGTACAGGATAATCTTGTGAGTTTTGTTCTTTAAAGATAGTTATAGAAAACCTGCAGTGGTAAGATCTGAGTTGAGAGAAAGCATTTTCTTGCATTTTTTTGTCTTCATTCATTGATTCAACAACATTTATGGGCATATTCTCAAATAATAATACCTACGATTTATTAAAAGTTTGCTGGATTCCCAGAAACGGGCTTATCTCTATGGTATTTTTGTAATAAGAATTTTAACAGTTAAGCAAAACATAAAATGGTGTGTATCTTTGGATAAAAAAAAATGGTGTGTATCTTTAAAAAAAAAAAAAAAAAACATGCTATAAGTACATAAATGATAGACAGGCGATAGATGCTGGAGAGAGAGACAGATAGACCAGAGATAGGTTAAAAGAAATGAGCCAAACATGTGAGGATCCCCAGCACCTGCGACTTGATGAGCAGGTGGCAAACCTTCCTCTAATGTGCCCGTTTCACTTCCCGTGGGAGAAATAGACGTGTGCTGTGCTGGAAGGCCTTGGGTTCCCACCCTCAGAAACCTCAAGGTCACGACCTCTAACCGGACCTGAGAGGATGGCAGCTCCCTTTTTTGAGTGTGTGGCCTGTGCCCAACACTTTGCACACATCTTCTGTAAACCCCCCCCACCTCCACCCCAACAACTGTCACAGGAAATATTATCACCCTGACCAGTTGGGGACACGGAGACATTGAGGGCTGGGGGCAGAGGTGGCACTGGAGCTGGCTCATTTCAGCTCTTGAGAGCTGACTCAAACTTTCAGGAATTCTGTGACTCAGCTGTTAAACAGGGCCATGAGCCACACTTCAATTATGTAAGCTTACAAGTAAATAAATTACATTAAAAACCAAGGCCACGCTCAAAACTCACCGCTTTCTAATTGTCTTACTGCATTTTACTCTTATCTGCGCTCTTGGGGTTACCTCTGGCTGGTGGAAATACTGTGTAATGGGGGTGCTGCTGCGTATCTCCTTACGACTTCGCGCTCAGTGACACCATGTTTATAGAAATCAGCCACGGTGGGAGTATTTACACCATGGAAAGTGGCAAATGCCTCAGAGCCAAGATATCAAGTCTTCTGGGTACATAAAGAAGTAAAATGCAAGTTTCGTGTAAGCAGAAATGAATCATTCTATGGACAATGAAAACCATACAAAATGAATCCTGTCGTATTGACGCTACCAGCTTTCAACGAAGGTCCAGCCCGCACCGTCTCCCTGACTAGGGAACGGACAGTGGCTTCGCTGGGCACATAGCTGAGGACTACACGCTGTGAATGAGAATCGTGGCTCTTTATTGAGCACTTACTGTATGCTAGGGTATGCGTAGGGCCCTTTAAGAAAATTATCTCATCTACCCCAGGCAAGCAGATGTTTGGGCGTTCGAATCTGTTTACGCAAACCTGCTCACCTCCTCTCGCTACCCCCGCAGTCGAGGCCCAAACAGTACACAAATCATGAGCCTCGGGAATCGAAGGGCAAACCGAAGCACAATTCACAGGTGTCCCAGACGCTCTGACTCACCTGACGCGGTAACTGTCCACGGTCTCCAAATATGCTATTTCCTGAGACAGGAGAGCAGTAATAAAGAAGCCACTGGCGAATGGTTTGAGACTTGAGAGCCACGTCCTGGTGGCCCAGCTGTCCTCTCCCAGTCGGGGACCCAGGACACGGTCAAGGGGCCTGAAGTTAGGTCAGCCGCATCACTTCCTGCCCAGAATCTAGATGTGGCAACCCCAATTCCTGATCAAGGTCAAGGCCCAATACGATTGGACCCACACTGATGTCTCCTGTTGAATCTCTCGTGATTCTCTCTCTTGGCCTAATGACCCAGCACACCAAGCATGCCAGGCCCCGGGACGCCGAGCCCTCCCACACCTCCCACCTGTGCCCGGGGCGCTCTCACCCCTTTCTTCTGCTGCCTCCTCCTCCTCCCGCCTCAACCCCTCTCTCTCGATTTCTCTTCACTAACCAACGCAGACAGGTAAGGGCCTCCTCCGTGCGGACTTGCAGCTCTCGTAGAAACTGCCAGAGTGAGTGATGGTGAACATATCTAACGAGTAGTCAGGCTGGGGCAAATCAAAGTCCATTTCGATTCACGCAGAAGGGATTATGTATAGGAAACAACTGGTCTACCCGTACTGCCAAGCAATGGCTGAGCAGCCCTCATCGCACTGGATCACAAGATTCTCTGTCTCTCTGTCTCTCTCTGTGTCTCTGTGTGTGTGTCTCTCTCTCCCCCTCTCTCTCTCCCTTAAGGATGTGAGCAACTGGAGGGTAGGAACTATGTCCCATTCTCTGGATCAATCAATAGTTGCTGAACAGCAAATGGAATCCAGCCTCACTGAGCACGAGCTCTGGGCTCGTCGGCTCGTCTGTAGAATGGGTCAATAGAGATACCTGCCTTGGGGTTTGGCTTAAAAGGGACAATGTACGTGAGGTGCTTAGCACGATGATAGCATAATCATTCAATAACGGTAGTTGGTGCTTATCATTTTGTGTGGATTGGTTTTATGGGCCTGTTGCCTAAAAGGGGCGCTGTCCCCAGGTTGGAAGCTGAGACCGTTTGGGCCGCGTGGAGGGGCCAGCCAGGGAGCACACTGCTCTGTCTCGGTGCTGCCGGAGCTGGGGCCTCCCCACCTCTTCACTCCGGCCCTGAGAGCATGGGACCAAGGAGGGGGCTGATCAATCAACAGGACTTTAAAGGCCGGTCGGCTTCCATACGTCCTGTCTTCTCAGTGTTTCTCTTAGCTGCGTGCTAACCCCCGTTTGTTTAGAACTCACAGCAAATACATCTTGGAGAGGACTTTGATCCCTGGCAGCTGTGTACGTGTGAGTGAGGCAGAGTCCCGGGGCAGACGGGGCCTGGGAAGGAGGCAGGCTGGGCTTGCCTCTCCTATGCCCTCTGGGCTCGGCCCTTGTCCTCCAAGGCCCACCCCAGCATGCTGCCCCTGGAGGCAGAAACAAGAGCGAAAGCCAGCGCTCCCAAGTCACAGAGCCCTGGGTTCAAATTCGGCTCCGTCGCTGTCTAGCTGTGTGACCTTGGGCGAGTCACTCAGCCTCTCTGGACATCTCTTTTCTCATCTGTTAAAAGAGCGTAAGAATCGTTCTTCAAGCCGGCAGTGTGCAGGGGAATAAATGAGATCGTTCGGAGAAAGCACTTGGGGTAAGGTAGGAACTTAACAAATGCTGGAATGAGCAAATATCTTGGTGCTTTTTTGCAAGAAAGGCAGCACAACCTCGCAATGAAGAGCACAGGGTCCGGTGCCCCGTGGCACCACTACGGTCCAGCTGCGTGACCTTGGGCAAGTCACTTCCCCTTTCCGAGCCTCCGTCCCCTCATCTATAAGATGGAAATCATAACAGTGCCTCCCTGATAGGTTAATTACGAAAATTAACTAAGGAAGTACTGCAGAGCACTCGGAACAGTACTCGGCACATTGTGCTCGGTAAATGTGACCTTCGCCGTCGTCGTGACCTGTGGCAGTAGCACTGTCCCCCCCTCTCTGAGCAGATGTTTATCAGACAAGGATGACAATAAAGAACTCACAGGGTCGGCAAAGCAGAGACCACGTGGGAGAGAGCCTGCATCACGGAGCCTCTGTGAGGACAGATGACGTGTTGTGTCATGGGGTCACTTAGCTCCCCATGTCCTCAGTTTCCCCAGCCTGGAACGTAGGAAGCTTTCCTGCACCCAGTGGTTCAGCATCACGTGTGGCCCTCTCTGGGGCCGCTGCAAAAAGCCACCTCTTTTTCTCCCAGCCTCATGGAGAATGTCCTCCTTTCGTGCAGAGGAGCACTCCGTCGTGACCGTGTGAGACGGCGGGGGCGCAGGGAGGTTCGGATGGTATTCTCGTCCTGCTCTCTTCAGCACCGGGAGCGGCAAGCCAGGGGAGGTCTTCCCAGATGGCTCAGAGAAGACCACCATGCTCCTCTGCACCCTCCCCGCCACCCTCCCAGTGCCGGCTACCTTCACCTCTCCCTGAACAACTCTGGCTGCCCCCTCCATGGCCTCCTTGTACAGAAAAAGCCCAGCACCCATTTTTGTCTCCTTCATGCGTAGGACTCTGAGTCTGTCAGGGGAAGCCCCATATCCACCTGAAAGACTACATTTCCCAGCATCCCTTGCAGCTAGAGAGAGCCACGTGCCTGTGCTCAGGCTAATGGTAGGTTGGCGGAAGCTGTTGGCGGGGGGACTTCTGCTGGGAAGACCTTTAAGGGTATCTGATTCTGCTGGCAAGGATAAAGGGGAGGGAGCAGGAGGAGGCAGGGAGACCCTTCAGATGGGGATACAGGTCTGACCCTTGGGAAGGGAGAGAGGGAAGGAAAGAGGACTGGGTAGGAGGAGACTCAGACTGCAGCACAGCTCTGAGAAAGTCTTGGTCAGCCCACTGGTTGGGAGGGGGACAGAGCAAAGACTGACCATTAGAAAAGTCCCACAGTGGGTAGACATGGCCTGGCTCTAAGACCCCCCCGACCCCCTTGTTCAGTGGGGATCAGTCTGAGGAGAATGTGGCCTTTGCATGGACACTGCTGCAGACCCAGGGTGGGGCCCCTGTGGGCTGTCCGACAGCTGTGGTCCTTGCAGCGGGCTCTTGTGGGCGCGGGCAGCGGCTGAGCGGCTCACCTTTGTCACGGCTGCCACATCCCTCTCTCCTCTTACTTTTTCACGCCTGGAGGTAGCCAGATTTAAATAAAAGCGGTGAACGGCATCTAGGGATGTTTATGCCACATAAGCAAAGCCTTGAAGTGTGCGGGAAGCTCTAACCATTTTAGCATTTTTCCTGTAACGTGTGAGGCAGGAAGTGGCAGAGAGACAGGCGCAGGGTTACTTTGTATTTTCCAGCTTCTAATAAGAGGCTGCAGGTGGTCCCTGGTTGTTTCTCTCCAGCAAGGTGACTGTCGCTGGGAGCAGATAAAGCACCAGGACCACAGCAAAAGCAGGGAGCTGCTACCTCTTCAAGAAGCTTGAGGCTCTGAGGGATAATCCCTCCCTCCTGCAGCTGGGCAGCTGCCAGCATTCCCGGCTCCTGGCTGCATTCTCACTCCAGTCTTCAAGGCTGGAGTCTTGAAATGTCTCTGCTCCGTGTCACGTGGCCTTCTCTGAGAGTGTCAGGTCTTCCTCTGCCTCTGTCTTGTGAGGACACGTGCGATTGCATTTAGGGTCCACCCCGCTAATTCAAATAATGTCATCTCAAAATCCTTAACTTAATCTCATCTGCGAAGATACTATTTTTTGCTACATAAGGTAACATTCTCAGGCTGCAGGGCTGAGGGTGTGGACATCCAGTGGGGGCCGTTTCCCAGCCTGCCGGGGGTTCCCACTGTCTTAGGTCCTCCCGTCTTAGCGTTCTGGACCCCTCCTTACTCCTGACTCTGCAGGAGAGTGAGCGTCTCTACCAACATATCTTCAAGACCTCGGTGGCCTTTCCTCCGCTTGGTACCCTGCCTCGCACAGTGTCCCGCCTTCCTTCCCAGACAGAGCTCTCCCTCTTGCTGTCTGCTTCAGACTCCTCTGGCTTTCTTGAACTTCCTCCAAGTTCAAATCCATTTATCCTGAAATATTCATTGACCAACTAACTACAGTCAGGCGCTATGTTGAACTGGGTTCTGCTGGCAAGGCGGCGGGGTTTGTCTCTCTAAAGGGGCGGAGTCAGGAATAAGCCCCATCTGTTGAGCATACACCACGCCAGTCTGGACATAAGGGTCTGGCGGTGGTGCAGGCAGGTGGGCCGCGTCCTTCAAACTCCCTGTTGTGCTGATTCGGGTCCCAGTTCCGCGGGCTGCTCCTCACGCGTTTATATGCGATCCTCTGGCGCCGCCTTCTGGCCTATCTGTAGAATTGCAGGGAGACATTCTAACTGGGCCGCGCAAAGATCAGCCGAGAAAAGCAGCTTCTCACCCGGTAAGAGAAGGGAAAAAAGGAATGGAAGGTTGTGGGAGGTGATGGGCATTTAGCACGAGGAGTCAGAAATTCAAGATCAGTTAAGAGGCGTCAAGCTGACCCTGAGCATTCAAGGAGCGGCTTCTACTCCATAGGGCATAGTGGACGGAAGGCAGGCTCTGAATCCTCGCCTGCTCCTTCCCAGCTGAATGAGCTGGAGGGAATCACTTCACCTCTCTGTGCTTTAGTTTTTTTCATCTGCAAGATGGGATTAATGACTGTACCTACATCACGGGGTTATTGTGAGGTTTAAGTGAGCTATTCCATCTAATCCTCTTAACCACATAAAAATAGGATTTTGTTGTGATTATCGGCAGTAACCTAGGCAGAATGAATATACTAAGTCTTCACCACCACCCTGAAGGTAGGCGTCGCTGCTCGTCTTTTAAATAAAAGTTGAGGGTCAGAGAGGGATATTGGCTCACCCAAGCTCACACAGCGGGGAGTGTCAGAGATGGCATTGGAACCTGATTGTCGTCACCTCCTATGTCCAGGCTCTTTCCAGGTCTCTATGTCGCCATCTCAGGATGGACTCCTTCATGTTGTGGTTTTCCGGGGCTCAACTCAGCGGTACGAGGGAAAAGGACAGCTAGGTAGATGGCGACACCGTTTATTCCAAGAGTAAAGGCAGGAGGGGCGGACGGACACGACTCTTGGTTTTGCTGGGGACACTGTGCTCATCCAGAAGTACAGGTGTCACACTTAGACCTCTGACTCTGGAGGAACACAGCCCCCTTTTTCTCATATGGTGACAAGCTTGTCCCACGATGACTGTATCATCCATGGGACAATGGTGATCCATCCATGCCTTTTAATGTTGGTCTCTCGTACTAGACTACACGCCCCATCAGAGTAGGGAACATGTCTGTCTTGATCACCACTGTATCTCAGTGCCTGGCACAGAGCAAGTGCTCCTTAAATATTTGAATGAATGAATGAAGGAATGAATGAACACGTTTGCTTGTAGCAGTAGAACCACGTCTGCCTAGCTGAACCACAACTAAATTTAGTAACTGTCGTAAGGCTGTACGTCCCACTAGTTGGTGTTCCACGATATAAAAAGTTGGGGCTCAGATAAATTTGGGACACGCTGTGGAAAACGGGGATCTTGACCGCAGGGCTTTTCTGAGACTACGTCCTGAGGTGCATTGATAATTCATAGGGGTGAGTTATGACACACAGCATTTTCTCAACCTACTTTCTCCATCTTTCGCTTCCCTCCCTCCGTAGAAGGATTACAGGCATCATGATGGACGCTATCCCACAAAACACAATTTTGAAAGTGTTTTCTTGAGCCTACTGCGAGTGTAGGGCTCTGAAGTTGGATCAGAATGGGCCTTTCCTTTGTTTGCTTACCCATGAGGGGTGACACCCTAAGCAGAGTGAACAGAATGATGATCCTTTAGAACCATAAAGATAAGCTGAGGCCAGGAGTTAGCAGTCTGGCCCACTGCCTGATTTTCTCAATAAAGTTTTATTGGAAAGTGACCATCTCATTCATTTATGTATTATCTGTGGCTGCTCGAAATGGCAGAGTTGAGTACTTGCGACAGACTATATGGCACACAAAACCTAAAATGTTTACCATTTGGCACTTTATAGAAAAAGTTTGCTGACTGTTGATTTAGGAAGATCCTTTAAAAAAAGAAAAAAAAACAAGCTAGGCAAACTTTCTAATGAAGACTCTTAGAGGCAGACAAAGGGTGATAGGCCGGGGGCCCCGAGGGGCAGGCAGGCGTTTGGAGGGGGCGGGGGAACCATAGCAATTCAAATGCATTCATTTGCCATGAATAACTGTTTCACACAGCTTGTATTGTATGCCTGCCTGCACCCAACATCGTTCAGACTTGGGCATGTCTTAAGTGGGGGACATTCCCAGAAAGCTGACTAAGCAATGGAGTTTAGCACACAGGTTTATTGGGGGGGGTGCTCTTGGGGACAAGGGACACCTGAGGAAGGGGAGGAAACAGAAGTGGGCAGAAAAACTTGGGTTGAGCTGCCATATGCCAATAGAGGCCTCAGCTAACCTTATGGAAAATTCTAGACACGGGTTGAGACGTCAAGGTCACCCTTAGGACAAGGAGGCTGGGCTTTTGTAACCTGCCACATGAAGTAGTCACTGGACTGGGGCCGCACAGGAAGGGGCGTGACCCAGGGTGAGGCAGCTCTCTGCAGCTGGGGACACTCTGCAAACAGACTTTCGAGGGAGTAGGGGCTGGCAGCACGTCCCATCATCCACCATGCTGAGCAAAGGCAGACACGCCCCCTGCCCGGGAAGGCTTACCTCTCAGGCTGGCAAGTCATCAAACACATAGACGAGCAAACACCAATGTGATCACAACTGGCTGGGGAGAGCAGAGGGCGTGTCAGAGGCAAGATCAGCATGGACCCAGTGCAGACTGGGGTGTCCTCTCTGCGACAAAGCATTTAAGCCAAGGCCCAAAGGATGAGTTGGACTTGGTCAGTGGAAGAGCTCGGGGTGTGCAAAGACCCTGGGGTCGTGTGTTAGTTCCTAGGGCTGTCTGACAAATTCCCACGATCTGGATGGCTTAGGACAACAGAAATGTTTTTATCCTTTCACAGTTCTGGGGCCTAGAGGTCTGAAATCAAGGTGCGGGCAGGGCTAGGCCCCCTCTGAAGGCCCCAGAGGAGGGTCCTTCCTTGCCTTTCCAGCTTCTGGTGGTTGCCAGCAACCCTCGGCTTCTGGGCGCATCACGCAATCTCTGCCTCCGACATTGGAGAGAGTGTACCCATGTGTCTGTGTTTCCACATGACCTCCTGATAAAAACACCCACCATCGGCTTTAGGGCCCACTTGAAAACCAGGATGGTCTCATCTCAAGGCTCTTAACTAATCACATCTGCCAAGACCCTGTTTCCTTATCTGTGGTCACAGCCACAGATTCCAAGGACTTCAATGTACGTTTTGCGGGGGACACAATTCAACCCACAGCAGGTGAGAACAAGGGCTGCACATTCAAGGAGCAGAAAGTGGCCAGTGTGGCTGCAGCCAGGTAGATGAGGAGTGGTGGTCAATGGCTGGACCTCTCAGGACCTCAAGGCCAAAGTCAGGAAAGGAACTCTCTTGCCAAACGAGGCCGTGGTGGTCCTCTCATGTGAAGGAGGCATCTGCCCGCAGCACAACTTTAATAATAAAAAGGAAACACGATTTGGATTTTATTCCCAGCTCATCCCCAGATCATCTTGCATCAGCGCCAGGCCAGCATGGCAGCCAGTGGGATTAGACGGCACTGGAATCTGAAGACTTCAGGGTCCAGGATGAGGCCCCCATCAGCTTGTCTCCTTAGAGTGAGCTTAGCTTTTCCCTGCCATATTCTGTTTGATGGATAATTTGCGATGTCTGTTGCTCTTCCAAGTGAAGTGTGGTGGTTCGGGTGCGTTGAGTTTGTAGGGGTGAGTTATGACCAAGAGCAGGAGGGGCCTCCACAACTCTGGTGTTTGGTCCCCAGCAGGGCCGGTAGGGAGGAACAAGGTTTAGCCACCACCTGCTGCAGGTGAGCTACCTGGTGTCCGTGCAGGTGTGACTGAGGCGGGTCCACACCTAGTCTCCTGTCTTGAGTTACCCTGGCCACCTGCAAATGCCTAGGAATAGGGCTGTTCTTCCAACGGGCTTCTGGGGCCATGACAGCGAAATGCTGGGGCCACATCGAAGGTGTCCGCTGGTGACGCCCAAGGTAACGGTCTCCAGCACTCCCTAGCTGCCCCTACTTCCTGAGTCCTGGGAATGACCACGGGGAGGGAGGAGCAAGAGGAGCCCACTTGAACCTGGCCTTGGTCTCTTCTGGGCCTCAGTTTCCCTGTGTGTCAACAGATAGGAAGCCAGATGCTCCAGGAGCTGTGTACGCCTATAAAAACTCTAAAACTACCTATGGCCATGCCACCCTGAACACGCCCCATCTTGTCTGACCTCGGAAGCTAAGCAGGATCGGGCCTGGTTAGTACTTGGATGGGAGACCACCTAGGAAGACCAGGGGCTGTAGGCATAAAAAAATTTTTTAAAAAAAGGAGGTTGTAAGCTGACAAGGTCCTTGTAATCTGTGAGGTCAACCAAGGGTTGCCTTGCCTAAAAAACAAAACAAAACAAAACAAAACTCTAAAACTGGCCGTCCCTGAGCCTTCCTAAACACTAGCGACATTTCTAAAACCACGCTTTCTCAGGGGAATAAACTTGCAGACAGCTCCTTACCCAGGTGATCAGTTACCATCACCCACTTCGCTGACATCATAACCTGAATTTAATCATGTGAAAATATCAGGCTAACCCACACTGAGCAACTTTCAGGAACTCAACTGGCCTGTCACCTGCAAAAGCTTCAGGCTCCTGAAAGATGAGGAAAGACTGAAGAAATATGCAGATTATAAAGGAGTCTAAAGAGATGTGACAACGGATTGCAGTGTGTAATCTGAGATTGAATCATAGGTCCGGAGAAAGAAAATAATGACTGCGATACTTGTTGAAATTTGAATGTGTATTGCCAGATAAGAAGGATTGTTTCAATATTAAATTTCCTGAATTTGATGACTGTACTGTGGTTCTGTATCAGATCCATACTGAAGTGTTTTGGGGTGAAGGGCTATGATGTCTGCAAGGTACCTGCAAATGGTTCTGTAATAACCATAATATGTAAAGAGAGAGGTAAATCGAATGTTACCATTTGGTGAACCTGGGTGAGGATACACGGGTGTTGATTGCACTTATTTCAATAAAAAGTTTTTAAGTTATAGAGAAAACATACAGTCAGGCATTCCTGAATGCTACTTTCTACACACACTATCATATTTTATTTTCACCACTAGCCTAGGAGCTGGGTACTACCATTTCCTGATTTTACAGAAAAGTGAGAGAGCTCAGAGATAAGCAGTTTGCCAGGGATCTCCCAGCCATGGGGAGCCAGGATTTGCACCCAGGGCCACACTCTGGCTGAGTCTTGGGCCCTCCCTCTACCACCTGCCATGCCCAGACTCCCCAAGCCCCGCCAGCCAGGGCATGCTGTTTCTTGCCTTGAGGCATCTCACCTGCTTTTCCCTCTGCTAGAAAGTACCCTCTCCTTCCTACACCCTCCCACACCCTTCGAGTCGCCTCCTCTCGGAGGCATTCTCGGACTCTTCAGCCTAAAATCAGGTCCCATAGGTGCCTCACTTCTCATAATGCTCACTACATCTATTATTATCTGTCTAATGTCAGCTCCCTCATGATCAGGAAGTACCATGAGCACAGGGCCAGTGCCTAATTATTTACTGCTATAACCCCAGGAGCTGGCCCAAGTGTCACTCAAATATTTATTGGGTTAGATTAAATTAAAAGATGTCAGAATTTCAAGAAGAGCTGCTGTTTGAAGAAACAGAGGAATGCCTGCCCTGTGAGAATTGGGTCCACAGAGAATCAATGGTGACGGGACACCTCTAAGATTAGAGACTCGATAGATGGGCAGATATAGTGTACCAGATACAATGTATCAGTTAGCTACTGCTGTGTAACAAGCTATCCCAAACTCAGTAGCTTAGCATCTCTGATTACTCATGGGTCTGTAGGTCAGTGAATTAGCCTGAGTTCT
This sequence comes from Pteropus medius, assembly GCF_902729225.1. Classification (NCBI taxonomy): domain Eukaryota; kingdom Metazoa; phylum Chordata; class Mammalia; order Chiroptera; family Pteropodidae; genus Pteropus; species Pteropus medius. The sequence continues at coordinate 1,375,498 of NW_024343733.1, read as the reverse complement.
CCAGAGAAACAACTAGTAGGAGATATGGGGGGAGGAGAGAGAGAGAGAGCGAGAGCGAGAGCGAGAGAGATTTTTATAAAGAATTGGCTCATGCAGTTCTAGAGGCAGTCAAGAGCCAATGGTGTAAATTCCAGTTCAAGTCTGAGTTCTTAGGCAGAAGACCAGCTCAAAGAGGCAGAGAGAAAGAATTCTTCCTTATCCCACCTCTTGTTCTAGTCAGGCCTCCAGTGGTTAGCTGAGGCCCACCCACATCGGGGAGGACCATCCGCTTTATCAGACCACAACTCAAATGTTCATCTCATCCAGAATCACCCTTGCAGACATACCCAGCGGAACTGTTAACCAAATATCTGGACGCCCCATGACCCTGTCAAGTTGACTCATAAAATTCACCATCACAGCTAACCGGTTGGCTCTGCTCCTTTGGGCTGAGCTCAGCTGATCTGGGCTCCTGAGATGCCTGTGGTCACGTGGCAGATGAGTAGGGGACTGGCTGGTCTAGATGGCCTCACCCACGTTAGGTGGTCGGCTAGCTGTCACCAGGGGCGATGGAAGTGACCAGGCCACATGTCTCTCTTCACCCAGAAAGTTAAGCCGAGCTTGTTGTCAGGGTGTGCAAGGCCCCCAGAGAGAGTGACAGAGCCCGTTGTGGCCTAGGCTCGGATGTAGGATTGCTGTTTCTGCCTCATTCTGTAAAACAAAGCAAATCACAGAGTCAGTCCCCATGCAAGAGGTGGGGAAATAGGCCCTTCCTGGGTTGGAAGAACTGTGAAGCCTCAACGCCAAGAATGTAGGTAAAAAGGTGGCTGGTGGGGGATGACAGAGGTCGTTTTTGCATTCAATCTAGTACAGCTGGAATTGTGGCTGCAAAACTCCTGAGCTGTGCGACCTTCTTTCTCTTAACAAACACGGAAGGGTAATAACACTTCCCTTACATTGCTGTCACGTGGATCAGTGACCAGGTCCAACAAAATGTGGAGTTCCAGTTCTTTCCGTGTCCTTAACCCCCTTCTCCATATACCCCTCTATACTCGTTAATTTCCAGCTTTCAAGGCTCACCGCCTCCAGGAAGCCCTCCATGTTGGCACTCTGACTCACCATGATCAGACATATTTTTGGGAAGCATTTCTGAACAGTAAAAGAATTGATGCCTAAAATTTCTTTGGGCATCACTCTTTCCATTTAAGATGTCCCAAACCCCATTCTAAAGCCCTTAGAGCCCAGCTTCTTCCTGAATAGATTTAAAAAATATATATATATATCAAATACACGCCCAGTAACAATTACCCCCACTTCCCTCAGAGGTCCTGTTCCTCTCAGAGGAAACCATGCGACCAATTTCTCATTTATTCCCCCAGAGATGGACAAGCACAGGGATCTAACATTTTCTATTCAGGGCTAAGCAGAAACATATACTTGGTCTTTTACGCAAATACCCCACTCTGTTGTTGCAACAGAAAAGGCAGCCACGGAGAAGACGTAAATGAATGGGAGTTCCGGTGTGCCAATAAAACTTTATTGATGGGCACTGAAATTCTGCAGCTTGCTTTTGCCCTTAATAATGTACCTCGAGGGTTATTCCACATCTATAAATATTGACATCCTACAGCCTTTTAATTTTCAAAACATATCTTTAAAAAGATTTAATACACTCTTTGGCATCATCGTAGATGGACAGAAAGGTTGCAAGAATATTAGTTTTCATATACTCCACTCCCAGTTTCCCTATACTAAAGTTGCTGTGGTACACCTGTCACAATGAACCAATTGTGACACATCACGACCAACTAAAGCCCATGCTTTGTTTGGATTTCTCCAGTTTTTCCCGAGTGTCCTTTTTCTGTTCCAAGATCCCATATTACATTCGGTCATCACATCTCCTCAGACTCTTCCTGTCTGTGACAGTTTCTCAGACTTCTCTTGTTTTAATGACCTTGAGATCTTTGAGAAGTTCTGGCCAGGTATTTTGTAAAACGTCCCTCAATTGGGGTTTGTCTGATGTTTTCTCATACTTAGACTCCTAATATGGCAGAAATCAAGAGTTCGGTGTCCTCTTCCCGTCGGGCCTCTTCCAACCCCTTCCATGCTCTCTCACCACTGCCGGCCTTTCTCTGGAGGGAGTTAATACTCTCAGGGTCCAAGCACACTTTTCACCACCCCCTCCGCCCTGCCCCGCCCACCACAAGGCTGATGGATGGAGTTGGCTTAGACCTGTGTGACTTTTTTCTTTAATCCCCTGGAGTAATCAGAGAAGCCAGGCTGGTGGGGTCCAGGTGCCCCCAGATCTTATTTGCTGGGAGAGAAAAGGAGGCAGGAGACAAAACAGGAAGGCAGGAGAGCAAGGAGACTAATAATAACGTTAAAACGTGGCTGTTTATTAAATGCACAGGGATATACAGCCCAGGAATGCTCCTGCGTCCCCTCTCCGACATGTGGCGACCATATTTTCTTGGCCCAGCATTGAAATGTGTGGATTGGCAAAGGGCATTCCATTTTCTTTTAATACCTTTGAAAAACCTTCTGATTTGTGAATTTCTTGAGGGAAGGCTACATGTAGTTGCACATTTCAATAAAGGCAGTTCATGAAAATAATAAAAGAACATGAAACCAGGACTGGCTGGGTAACCCGTACTTGCCCTCTCATAAAAGGCTAAGATCTCTGAGCTGCTTCATAAAGCCTGCCCCAGCCCATCCTGACCAGGGGCACGGTGTGCAGAAAACAACCCCCTAATTGTCATTTAACTAAGGAGCACTTTCATACATGTCAATAAATATCTGTTGAATAAGCAAATGACTTTGAAGCAGGCATCTTAAGTCATCTACTCGAGGCTCGAGGGTATGTTTTTACATGCTCATGTGTGTTTTCATTGAATAGACAGTCAACATAAGACGTGAAATTTGATCTTCAGAGTAACCTACTATACAAATCAAGTAAATCCTCAAGTAGCGGGTTGAAGAATGTCCCGGAAAAAAGATGTGACCATGCTCGAATCCCCAGGAACCCATGAATGTGACCTTATTTGCGGAATATAATTAAGGATTTTGAGATGACATCATCATGGATTTAAGATTGGCCCTAAACCCAATAGCAGAATCCTAACAAGAGAAAAGAGAGGGAGAGAGATTTGGCTCAGACACTTAAGGGGAAAAGGCCATGTGAAGATGGTGACAGAGACTGGCGTGATGTTACAAGCTAGGGAACATCTGGAGCCACCAGAAGTTGGAAGAGGCAAGGAAGGATTTTCTCCTAGACTTTCAAGGGAGCACAGCCCTACTGACACCTTGATTTTGGATTTCTGGCTTCCAGAACTGTGCCAGAATAGATTTCTGTTGTTTTAAGCCACTAGACTTCTGGTAATTTGTTACAGCAGCTCTAGGAAACCAATACGCCACATAATCCTATCATTTAAAACTACTTAATAGCTACACGACTTTGAACAAGCTGCTTTACTCATTGGGCTCCCAGTTTATTCGCAGGCAAAACGGGATGTTTATTTCCAAAGCAATACTCCAATATTTACAGGCGAAGCTCAGTAATTGATTCATGGCGCCTGGCAGCCTCTCGGAGCCTCAGTTTCCCCACCTCTAAAAGAGAAGCAAGAATCCCTAATCCTGTCCCTATTCTCAGGGCCGTTTTAGGACTCAATAATAAAATAAAAGAGGCTAAAACGATTTCCTCCTCTACGCAGCGCTCAAACGCTAAGCAGGCCACCAGCAAACCCCTGCCAAGGTTAGGAACCAGCGCCCCCTGCCGGCTTTGCATCGGTCTCTCCGGATGCTACTGAACAGCGTGCGTCTGCGCAGAATGCAAGCGCTCAGGCCCGCCCCTTGTGGGTGAAACTTCCTTGGGTTGCTGACTTAGCCACGCCTACTTCCGGAGGGGGCCGGTCTAAATCTGGAGCACGTGACTCTATTCCGGCTCACCAAAGATGGCGGCGCCCAGAGCTGTAGCGTGAATGTGGTTGGTGAAAGACGCTGTCTCTCCGTGCTGGAATCAGAACAGTTGGGACTGTGCGCCATGTCGCGACTGATCGTGAAGAACCTCCCGAATGGGGTGAGTACAGGACCTAGACCTAGGAATCTGTGGGGAATTTGGGACCTGTCGGGAGTCGGGGCGTAAGAGGGAGGCGGCTGGGGAGAATTGAGGGGTTTTCGCTCTGGGGCAAGACTCCGGGTGGATTTGGAACCTAAAAGAGGCAGGATCCTCGGATTATCTCCATTTGACAGTGGGGATTGAGGGGATTGTGACTGCTCAGGGTTTCGCAGCCAGCCTGCGGATACCTGACTCCCAGTCCGACAATTTTTCCCGGGGAGATACCAGTCCTTACCTGTGCTGAATGCCTTGCTCCCACAGCCCCTCTCGTCCGATCACGTTTCTTTTGTTTTTGTTGTTGCCTCACATGATACCTATCGTCCTTTCCCACTAGGGGAATGTTGGGGAGACAAATGGGGAGTAATAGGCTTAGGACCTACGTTCCAATTTCCAATCCCGTCTTTATGGCAAGTCAGATTAGTTTGAGACAACGGAGTGGGTGCGAAGGGCTTTAAACCAGTTATCCAATAAGTGGGGAAGGGCGGCCCAGCCATGTTTGTCTGTTTCTCTAGAGTCCAGAACAGAAAGAACCTGGCAGGTGGTAGGCATTCAAAAACACATGCCTAATAAATGAGTAAAGAAATAGACGAATGTGTGTGGTGTGAGATGATTGGGTGCAGGGTGCCCGCCTAGAATATCCTTACCTATTTCTCTATAACTTTTCTTGCATAGAGAGCCCTACACCCCTGGCGAGGCAGATAAACTTGTTCCCAAAATACAAAATGTGCCATTTGAACGGTTTGAGAGATCTTCTGTATTCTTGATTCTACGCCTTGGGAGTCTCTCTCCTTAGAAAGACTAAGAACACAAAGCTATTTCTGTTTTATGGCTGTTGTTTTTTAACTTTACCTTTTTTTTACCTTCCCAGTGAATTGGCAGGGATCAGGGGGATGTTGGCTATGACACAATAGCCAATTGTGTCAAACAGTACAGTAGTGTATAAAATGATAAGCAAAACCTGTTGCATCCCACCGTCTATCTTTCTCCAGGAGTAACCATTTTCTATGGCTTGTTTTTAGGACTCTTATGGGCATTTATTCACGTCCAAATAGTGTGCTGTCGCCTCCATTTCTTGGCCTATTAACCCCGATGACTGTCTGTTGGCCTCCCCTGTGAAAGATGAGGAAACTATCTATTCCTTCTAGTCTGTTTATTATTTTTAATTCTTCCATCATTTACCCTATTGATCAGTCCATCAGCTTTAGACAGTGTCTCTTGATGCCTCACTCTGATGAATGAGGATGGCTACCCTTCTCTTCCCAATTTCCATTTCATTGTGCCTGTCATTATGGCTGAGTCTCTTATCATTGCTTGTCTGGTCTGATGAATGAAAGAATAAAAACAATAGTAGTAGTTAACACTTTGAGAGCTTACTATGTGCCAGGCACAGTTCCAGATGCTTTACGTAAAGTAACTCATTGAATCCTCACCATAACTCCCCTGGGTAGGGGACTTGCTCAAGGCCACACAGCTAGTAAATGTTCGAGCCAGAGCTGGAACCGAATGTAATTGTAAAGGACACTCTGTCAGCCCCTCGTCTAAGGTCACCTTTGGGTTTCCAGCCCATTCTGTCCCCTCGGCTCCGAGGCCTGCTCAGCTGCTCCCTCATCACACCCCTTCTGTCCTAGATGAAGGAGGAGCGTTTCAGGCAGCTGTTTGGCGCCTTCGGCACTCTAACGGACTGCAGCCTGAAGTTCACCAAAGACGGCAAGTTCCGCAAGTTCGGCTTCATCGGCTTCAAGTCTGAGGAAGAGGCCCAGAGGGCGCTGGGCCACCTCCACAAGAGTTTTGTCGACACATCCCGCATCACAGTGAGTCAGCACGAACCTGGCCCTGCTTGCCTGTCAAAAGTGACCACTCGATCTTTCCCTCCACACTCCTGTCCCCTTTCAGACTGTGATGTCCGGGGTCTCACTCACTGGTTCGCAAATTGTCATGCCTATGAATCTCCCAGGGAGCTTGTTAAGACAGGGCCCTTGTTAAAACTCCTGGGCCCTGTCCCCAGAGTTTCCGAGTCAATGTGTTCGGGGAAGGTTGTGGACCCAAGAATTTGCATATCTAATAAGCTCCCAGGGGATGTGCTGCTGCTGGTCCCAAAACGAGAACCACCAGTCCCCATCATTCATTCACTCACTGTTCAGCAAGCTCTCGATGAGTCCTTAGTTGATGCTGGGAATTTAGAGAGAATGTGGTCCCCCTGGCCCGTGTCCTCATGGAGCCAGCAGCCTGTAGGCAGGCCGGGGGCCGGCAGGTGCACAGACTGCTTTCAGTCAGTGTCATCAGTGCTGACGGGGAAGCCCTAGGTATCGTTGAACAGAGGGGACCCCTTCCCTTGCTGAGAGGGAGGAGGATCAGGAAGGCTTCCTGGAGGAGGAGGTCCCACTCCTGTCACTCATGTACACTTAATGGCTTGGTAAAAACATCTGTAACTTCATCGAGAAGAAAACATGTTGGACAAGTACACGTCACATGATCCCACTTATACAGAGTCATACCCCTCCATCCCTACATGTGTGGTGTCACATGGAAGGATTTTTACCAAAATATTAATTCCTCTCTCTGGGTGATAGGAAGGAATTTGGGGTAAAAAAATTTTTTTCACTTTCCTTGTACTGTCCTGTATTATTTGAATTTTACACATGGAGAACACGTCATTGTTACAAAAACTACAGAACTGTTTTGAAAAGTCTACATGAAGGAGTGTGACAAGGTGGCAGCCGCTTCTCCAGGTCGACCAGTGTCCCCGTTTACTGGGCAGGAGTGCCTACTGGGGGTCCCTGTAGGACCAGCTCTCACAAAGGTCATCTCGGGAGAGTGTAGTGGAGCATTTAGAGCCGGAGAGGGCTGTCACCTCAGGCTTAACACTCAGCACTCTTCCATGCTCCAGAGTGGTCACCCTGCGTTCCCAGCACCCCAGAGTTCTGTGGGGTCGCTTGAGCTGGCTTCACAGTAATGATAGTGATGCCAGCAGCCATTAGCTCCGCACTACCTTGTGCCAGACCCTGTGTCATCACATGTCACGCTTGGACTAGATGGCTGAGAACTTGGGCTCCAGAGCCAGACCCTGAGTTCCAATCTCCATCCTGTCACTTTCTGCCTGGGTGACCTGGGCTAAGTTACCTAACTTCTCTGGGCTTCAGTTTCTTGCTCTGAGAAGTGAGAGTGTCATGGCTCCCCTCTCTCACTGTCGGGAGGCTGGCTGTGCAGCAGGTCCTCAAATTCTGTCATTTCATTCAATGTCGTTTCGTTACAATGCTGATGAGATGTCGTAGGAACTTAACTCCTGTTTATATCCATTAGCCTGTGGCAGTACTGCTTTTGTTATATGTTGTTTTGCTTAAAGTCGCAGACCCTATCGACAGCAGGTGAGGACCTACTATAGTCCTGCTCCGGAAGCTTTTCCTGGGTGTGGCATTCTCCAGGACCAACCACAGTGACTGGAAGGAGGAGAGAACCAAGGCTCCGGGAGGGATTTGCTTCAGCTGACTTAGCCAGTCAGCAGCAGCTGCCTTCTTAAAAAGCCCAAGCTCCTACGTGCTGAAGTGCAGCACCCATGCTGGGCGCGGTGGCAGGTGTCACCATCGTCACCCTCTTTCTCCCATGCAGGTAGAGTTCTGCAAGTCGTTCGGGGACCCAACAAAGCCCCGAGCCTGGAGCAAGCATGCCCAGAAACCAAGCCAGTCCAAGCAACCTTCAAAGAACAAAGACTCCGTCTCCCGAGAAACTAAGAAAGTACGTAGAAGGTCACTCCCGCCCACGTGCTCTGTGTCAAGGTTGTCACCCCTGGGGAGGGGGGACAGGGCAGGGAGCGCAGGGATGACCCGAGAATTCCTCTCCGATGGTTCTTGAAGGCAGGCTCTCCCAAGGCACCGTGGTTCCGTCTGCCCTCACCCTTCCTCCGTGACCCTCACTGTCTGTGCCCTCTGTTTTCAGGAAGACAGGAAGAAAAAGGTAGCAGGCGAACTGGAGAAGGTGAGTTTGTCCTGTCGAAAAAGAGAAGGGCGGTCTCGGGGGGCTGTAGCAGGCCCAGGTTGGAGGTCGGAGGTCAGAGGTCGGCCCGGCCAGCAGAGCCCTGCCCGTTGTGGCCTCTTGCCACGTCTCCATGGCTTCTTAGTCTTCTTGTGTGATGAAGTGTCCATTCTGCCCTCCCAGGACTGACCCAGCAGACCCCAGGGGTCCTCTAGAGATCGGGGGGAATGAACGTGGAGGGTGCTCTCACCTGCCCCAGAGTTAGGAGAGGTGAGCCTGACCTGCGCCTTCTCTTCCTGTTTTCCCTTCTTCCCGCCACCCTGCTCCGGTGCCACCAGCTGAAGGAAGACACCGATTTCCAAGAGTTCCTGTCGGTTCACCAGAAGCGGACGCAGGTGGCTACTTGGGCTAACGATGCCCTGGATGCTGAGCCCGCGAAAGGGAAGAGCAAGCCGGCCGACGATTACCTGAACTTCGACTCCGATTCAGGCCAGGAGAGTGAGGAGGAGGACGCCGGGGAAGGCCCGGAAGGTAGGGTCATCCACACCCACGTGTGTGCTCCCCATGGAGTGCGGGCCCCTGCATGCGTCCGGGCCTGCCTGTGGTGACATGAGGCCCCTCAGTGCTGCCAGGGACAGCTGGCCAGACACTGCTTTCTAGTTATCCCAACCAGTTATGTTGGCCTCGATTGATCCTGGTCACTTACTCTCTCAATCGATCAGTCACTCAAATACTGAGCACCTACTATGTGCCAGGCATTGCTTTAGGCATTGGGGATACAGCAGTGAGCAAAAGACAGAAGAATCCTGCTCCCCCCGTCTCCATGGAGCTGTCAGCCCTGTGGAGGGGGAGAGAACTGGAAAGTCCACTATTTAGTGTATTACGTGACGATGAGCGCCACAGAGAGAAAGCAGGAAAGGGGATGGGCCAGTACTCGGGGACAGCCTCTGTGGAGGCCAGCCTTGAACACAGGCCAGAAGCAGGTGAAGGAGTGAGCCCCCGTCCTCAGAAGGGGCTCCTGGTGTAGTGGGGAGGACACCGGGTGCGTGAGCCGTTGCTATCCAGAATATAAGTGCGGTGGTGGAGGGGCGGGAGTCGATTTTGGTTTAAAGCGAGCGAATGACTCCGACATGAATGTCATGTATGCTGAAGCTTCTGGTCAAAGCTGGGGCCCGAGGGCTCCCTGGGAGTTGGCGGGACACCGTAGGCGGGGGACGGGAGGGGACTGCGGGCAGAGGCACTGAGGAAAGGACGGACGGAGCTGGAGGGAGCTCCGTGTGGCTCAGCGTGGCTGGAGCCGCGGGAGCGGGAGCTGGGAGGAGAAGCCGGTTTCTGGTTTCATCTGCCACTGTCTGTAAATGACAGCTTAACCCAGGAGTGACCAAAAAGGACCCTATAGGTCACAACTGAAAGAATGCATCGCTGAGGGCAGGGCTCGTGCAGGGAACGGCGTGGTTCTCAACATGTGGCATATAAAATATCAAAAGGCCCATTCGACTTATTTCTCAGAGGACTCACGGGGCTGCGTGGCCCAGGGTCCCTGGTCTCAGTGGGCAATGGCACCTCATGCCCCACTGGTGGCACCGCCGTGCCATCTGCCGTCCCAGGCCTCTGGCTTGCTCATGACCGTCGCCGTTTTTCCAGAGGAAGATGACCTTGAACCGAAGGCAGCTGTCCGGAAGGAGCTGTCGGACATGGATTACCTGAAATCCAAGGTGGTGAGGGCCGAGTTGCCGTCCTCAGAGGAAGAGGAGGACGAAGAGAGTGAAGATGAAGCCGTGAACTGTGACGAAGGGAGTGAGGCCGAGGAAGAGGATTCCTGCACCTCCCCGGCCCGGCAGGACGGAGCGGGGTCAGGGCCCGGCCCAGAGCAGCGGACCCCATCTGGGGACAAGAAACCACAGGAGACCAGAGCCGAGGTGTGTGTGGATTGGGGTGCGCTCGGCCTCCCGGGGAGGTAGCTACTGCATCTCCCTCCTGGGAGCCCCCTCTGCTTGGAGACAGCGCAGCTCGTCACGTCATTTGGGTCCCTGCTCCTTCATCTCCCAAGGGTCTCAGGGACAGCAGCTCTTCCCCTGCGCTGCCCTCCAGGCTTCCTGTCCGTTTCTCTGTCCCCATTGTTCTTCCTCCTTTTATTTTTTGTCCCTTCTAATTGTCACACCCGGTCCTTTTCCTCTAAAAATGTATGTCCCCGCAAAGTCCTCCTCAGGTGGGCGAAGTCAGAGAGCTGTGAGTTCAGATCCCAGCTCTGACGGGGACAAGCCGTGGGACCCTGATCCTCATCTAGGATGACTTTCTGTACAACGCTGGTCTCTGTGTCCTGTTTCTAAAACCCCTGTACTGGAATCAGGACATTTCAGATTTCAGAAAGATACCCCTATACCCTGTGTAAGCTAGCACCCCGGCGGGTCTGGGGCAGCACCCCACGATCAGGCCCATGACTGTTTCTGCAGCGATTCCAAAAACGACCACTCGCGCTGCGTGGGGTAAATAGCAGCCGCGATTCTCTCGTATCAGCTCAGAGCAGGTTTTGCTGACAGGTGAGTTCAAGTCCAGGCCGTTCTTATTGCCAAAGAGTTACAGAAAATTTAGGTTTTTCAGAGCCATGAGGATTCCAGAATTACAGAAAAGATCCTGAACCCGTACTTCCTCTAAGATTGTTTTGAAGGTAGCGACAGAATGGCCGTGTCCGCAAAGCGCTTTGCACAGTGTCTGCCCAGAGTTGCCCTAAATCCGAGGCAGCGAGTATCACCTTGCCTCAGGGCTCCTTCCCACGCTGTCTGCCCCTCCTTGTCGCCTGCAGCCCCCTTTGGCACTCCCGCCCCCCTGACTCTGGCCAGACTGTCGTCCAGGGCTGGCATGAGACTTGCCGGCATTCCCGGCTCGCCGGGTCCACCTCTGCCGGTAGCCGCAACAGGAAGCTCACTGCGCTCATACCTGTTTGTTCTCCGCCATTACTCAGACAGAGAAACCAGCGATCCAGAAGGAACCCTCCACCCCCCACACTGTGAAGCTGCGAGGAGCCCCGTTCAACGTCACGGAGGTATGTGCCAGTCGCTGGGACAAGGACAAGGGATGGTTTCTAACCTCTTGCTGTTAATAAATGATAAAGCAGCCAGCGTTCCTCGAGCTCAGAGGGCAGCAGATTTTTTTCTGGAAAGGTCGTATGGTACGTATCGTAGGCTTTGTGGGCCATATGCTGCACACCCCCTCTGCTGTACGTTCCTTTTTTTTAATAACCTTTTGAAATTATAAGAACCAGTCTTAGCCTGCAGGTCATATAAAAGTAGGCCTTAGGCAATACTTGGCCTGTGGGTCGTGGTTTGCCAGCTTTTGTTCCAGATCAGTGTTTTCTATAATGTTTAAATGGCGTGTGCATTTTTAAGGTTGGATACACAATGTCAGTTGCCTTCCAAAGCACTGCTAATTTGTACTCCCTTCAGCAATTATGAGCGGGCCCATTTCTGCAAACGCTGTGGATTCATCTTCATCAACGTGACAGGCAAAAATGGCATCTTCTTTTCACTTATATTTTAAATTATTAGTGATATCGGTCATTCTTTCACATTCGTACATCACATATGCATCCTTTTTAGCCTGATCATCTTTCACTCTTGTTCTTTTGAAGGGTTCATCTTTACTGATGGTCTTTCTATTTACTAATTTTTTAGAAATAAAACTTACCAAACTTCTGAGTAACATACACTTGGGTTATAGTAGATTTTCAGGGTTTTCTGGTAATTTTAGAGTCAGAAGATTTCAGTACCAACCATGCAGACAATCGCATGCTTTAATTTAAAAAGTATTAGAGGGCCTTTTGCAAATCAACACTTAAAAAATATCACTTCTTTTCTTTTCACGATTGAAAAAAAAATTCTGTATTTATATCAACCAAAAAGAAAGTTACCGCTAGAAATTAGATATGCCCAGGTTGAAAAGTGGAGGTTAACTCAAGATTAAATATAACAAGCATGTCGAAATGGTAGAATATGATGCATCATTAAAAAGAATGACATGGAAGATTCCCCAAGATATATTATGAAGTAAAAATTGCAAGGCATGGAACAGTGTGAATAGATTTTCTTTCCCCAGTAGACACACACACACACACACTCATAGAGTATGCTGGATGTCCCAATCAGCACCTAAAAATGAGAAAAAAACAATTTTTGGAAAATTTGGACAATTTGAATTTTTTTTTTTCCCAAATTGAAGTAATGGGAAAACTTCAGAGCTGTGTTGGACTTCTCCCATTAATTTTATAATGCGTTGATTTGTTTGCTGTCTGGACGTTATACGCTTCTCATTGCTGGTTCTGTAAAGCGCTTAACCCAATGCACGTGCAAAATCTGGTTTCAGTTTCTTTAATTTTTTAATAAAAAGCCAACAAGAGTGATCTGGGCATTGGAATTACGGGCCGTTTTTGCTTTCTTGTTTGATATTTACTAAAATACCATACTCTGTGTTTGTGCGTTTTCAAAAATGTGTTTAAGTCAAAATCACCCTCATGTCCAAAATAGGGAAATAGTTTAAAAAAAATTGGGGACCATCTACAGCAGCACTTAAGATGATCTGTGTCATCATCATGAAGTACCATGGGCAAATATTCCTGTTATAATGAGAAACAGAAAAAGCAAGATTTAACCCCAAATATTTAAAAAGTTACTCAGGAAAAAAAGATCAGAAACAGTGCCTTAAAATTCTGATGGTGACATGAATTACTATTTTACGTTTATAGTTACGTTCTTAATTTTTTTCCAACTTTAAAAACAAATTTTTTCCAACGTGGATTTATTTAATGATAGAAGATATATATAGTTTAGAGGAAAGGGAGAAACTATAAAGGATGAAACACTTGAGTAATGTTTCCGAACTCAGAAATTTGCCCATGTGTCTTTATTTGGGTCATATATATATATATATTTTTTATTGGATTAATAAAGGGGGAAAATTGTTTCCTTTTCCTTACAGAAAAATGTTGTGGAATTCCTGGCACCTCTGAAACCAGTGGCCATTCGCATAGTGAGAAATGCTCATGGGAACAAAACAGGTAAGGACCAGGGCATTTCGGGCTGGGGGCCTCGGAGGGCTGGCCGGTAAAGATGCAATAGAATTGGGGTGACGTTCGAAGGGCGGCCGTTCTTCCCCGTCGTGGTCCCCGCTCTGCCCCTGGCAGCCTGGTATGCGGTCTTCACCCGTCGCCCTTGTCTCCTCCCCCATCTCAGCCACACACATGCCAGCGGGCTCACCTAGTCTGTCCGTCCTTCCTTCCTTCTTGTCTGCCTTTCATTCTTTTTATTTAGGCGAGGCAATCCTTGGTTGACCTCAGATTGCAAGGACCTCGTCAGCTTACAATCCCTTTTTATTTCTTATGCCCATAGCACTCGGTCTTCCCAGGTGGTCTCCCATCCAAGTACTAACCAGGCCCGACCTTGCTTAGCTTCCGAGATCAGACGGGATCGGGCTTGTTCAGGGTGGCATGACTGTAGACCTCACCTAGTCCTTTAAATAGCTATCTCCAGTCCTGGAGTCTGCTGTGCGAAGTCCCCGGGCAGCCCTGCGGACAGGCAGCGCTCCAAACTGCTGAGAATGTGTGGTGTTGACCCCACGCCGCCCTCTCTTCCTGGGCTTCAGAGCCCTGAGTCTGTCTGCCCTGGAGTGGGGAACATGCTAGAAGGAAGAGCCTGAGTGGGGTGGGAGCCGCCAGTGCCCACCTACCAGCCAGGCCGGGGCCTGCGGGACACGCAGCAGCAGAGTTGGCGCTCCACAGAGGACCATGCCACGGCCCCTAGGCAGTGCCAAGCGTGGGCCGAGCGGGTGGGAGCCACTGGACCCAAGGTCTGGGGCAGAAAGGGTTTCTGCTTCGTGGGTGGTCTCGTCACCCTCGAGGTTTTAGATCTCTGACGCTCTCCTCTGAGCACCGAAGCCCTGCTCACCAGGCAGGCCCATTCGCCAGCTGTCCCTCGCCTCACAGACTATCCAGGTGCAGTACAGGGGAGGGGTAAGGAACCCCGCTCAGCTCCGCATCTCCACCGGGCCTCTTATAAGTCCTGGGACCTTGGCATCAGTTTCTCCATCTGTGCAACAAGGCAGTCCTGCCTCATTAAGTCGTGAAGATTCAGTGAGTTAATATCCACATGGCACTTAGAATAGTGCTAAACACCCATCGCACCCTCCGTGAGAGCCATAGTTAATATCGGTGGTGGTGCTGGTGGCACCCCTACTTTCACAGCATTTCAGAGACCAGAAGGGGGACCAGGGACTGGTCGGAGGGAGCTTACTTGAGTTGTCAGGGCTGAGAAAATCATATTGGAGGCCTCGGAGCTAGAGAGAGCTGGCTTACAGGCATGCCGCTTCGAGAAGTAACAGAATGTCCCCACAGAAATGCTGCAGGCAGCCCCCAGAGTGGGGCTCAGTAATGAATGTGAACTTCAGCCTGGGTACAGAGGTCCACTGGGGGCTTACAGCAAGGGAGGCCACGATCAGATTCTGAATGGGTCCACGAGGAGTCAGGTGGACGGGCAAGGGCTTTGCAGTTCTCTGGGGAGGGTGGGCACTGGGCTGGACTGGGCTGCGGCTGAGGAGGTGGAAGAGGAGGAGGGAGGAGGATGGAACATGTTTATGGGGATCAGCGAAGCATCTGGTTGCCGGTGCAGAGGGAGAATCTAAACAGCCTTGTGACAGAGACCAGAAACCCGTGGGCTGCGGCCCATGTTACAGCACTGCCACCTGTGAGCCATGTGCCCTTGGGCACTCCTAGAAAAGTGGGGGGATGACGCCTGCTCTGCTGCCCCACGGGGCTGAGGCCCGGTGAGTCAAGGATGGACCTGCTTCTGTGCGTGTCATGGCCTCGGGCCCACGGGCAGAATGGTCATGGAGATGGTCTCTCTGGCGCTGAGCTGGATCACAGCACAGCCACCCTGTACAGACACATCTTTCCCAGAGAAGGCCATGGACCAGGTTTTTTTGTTTGTTTGTTTTTTTAAAGCTGTTGTTGGGTTTTTATTTTTTTAAATTTAGTAACACTTCAGACCTGGAGCAATCCTGTTTTTAGGATAATCTTTTCTCCTTCAGTTGTAGTGACTCTGGGTAAAGCAGGCTGCCTTTTCCTGTCTCAGCTGGGGAACCTGAGCTTCGACTCCCTTTTAGAATCAGATACCTTCCTTTCCTGCAAAAGTCTGGCAGGCCCTAGTCAGGGTGGCTGAGGCTGGGAGGGAGGCAGAGGCCTCCTGAGTTTCTGACTCCTGCAGTCCAGGGTCTTCATGTGTAAGATCAGGCCACGGGGTCTAAACACTTCCTACAGGGGGTGGGAGGGAATCTTTGCATTTTGGAGATTCGACAAAAATCGAGGCTTTTTTCCCCCCTTTCTGCTCAGATTCTCCCAAACACCGGGCACAGTGCGGGTGTTCCTCGGTGACTCCTGCGAGTATCTGCGGGACGTGCAGGTTTGACCTTTGTCCTTGTCCTTCCCCAGGGTACATCTTTGTGGATTTCAGCAGCGAAGAGGAAGTAAAGAAAGCTTTGAAATGCAACAGAGACTACATGGGTAAGGGGCTCAGGGCAGCGGCCACGTCCGCGTGGTTTCAGGGCTTCGTTCATTTGTTCATTCATTCAGTCCTCAAGTTTTATCGAGGGTCTGTTGTGTTCTGGGCACTGGGGAGATAGAAGCGAGCAGAACAGACCAAAATCCCTGCCCTCTTGTAGCCGACTTAGAGAAAACGGACAGAGGGGGAAGAGACGGGCAGGAAACAGGCCATGCCGTGGGAAAACACAGAGCGAGAGAGGGCTGGGGATGGAGGAGGCACGTTCGTAAATAGGATGGCGTCTGTCGGGCCTCCCTGAGAAGGTGACATTGGAGCAGAACCTCAAGAAGTAGAGGGATTAAGCCCTGGCTTTGAGGGGCAGACAGTTCCAGTACAGGGAACAGCACAGGGAACACCATGTGTGAGTTCCTGGAGTAGAGAGGTCCGCTGAATGATCCCCAGGATCTGACCTGTCCCTGGCACAGACAAGTGATTAAGGTCCAGCTGTCGGCCCCTCCTGAGACACGAGTTCTGTTAGGGAAGGCGGGAAACCTCAGCAGTCTGGTTAGTGAATCAGGTGGTGGGTATTTATTGAGCATCTACTATGTGCACGTGGAGGGGATGGTGGTGCCTGCGGTCTAATGCCCACAGGGCGATGTGTGTAAACACTTCACCAGCAGAGCAGGGTGACTGACTGACTCGCCGGTGTTGAGTTGTCACGTGTCGCTGTCCTACGGCAGAGCAGCAAGCAGTGCCAGACACCGTGCCCTGGAATTTAGAGGGTGCAGCTCTGTGGACGGGGATGGCCCAGGCAGGCAGCCCCCGAGGCTAAACTGGACTTGCTGGATGAGTGACGTTTGGGGATCAGGCCTTCCAGTGTAGACCGGCATTGGCTCCTGCCGCTGCCTTGGCTGCAGTGTCTGGAAGGCGGCAAAGATAGGTTTGGAATTGTCAGCCAGGAGTCGCTGGCACGTCCCGGGCCTGCCCCCGGAGCCCTGACACTTCTCCTCATGCAGGGGGCCGCTACATCGAGGTGTTCAGGGAAAAGAATGTCCCCACAGCCAAGGGGCCCCCGAAGAACAGCACCAAAGCCTGGCAAGGCCGAACACTCGGGGAAAACGAAGAGGAGGAGGACCTGGCCGACTCCGGCAGGCTCTTTGTGCGAAACCTGCCCTACACCAGCTCCGAGGAGGACCTGGAGAAGATCTTCTCCAGATATGGTAGGGACGCAGTCCCCCGGCACGGGGCGGACACCCGGAGCTCAGGGTATGAGAGCAGGCGGCCGGGTTCACGGCCTGGCGACTGCCCATCCTTGTCTCAGTTTCTTCATCTCTGAAATGGGGCTGAAGATCCCTGAGCTGCTGTGGGGATTCAAACATGACGTGTAGTAATAGGTCACGTCACAGGCCTCCTTTGCTGTCTGACCCAGACTCTCAGCCTTCCCTCTCTGAACTCAGAACAGACGGGCTTTGGTACACTTTCTGCACTGTCCCGTGCTGTCCGAGCTCTCGCTTGAGCATTCGAAGTGCAGTAACTGTGCAGGTGTGAGTACAGCCTGAACCCCTGCTGTCTAGATGGGTTTGCTCTCCAAACTGAGCACCCAAACAGACGTAACAGCGAGGGTGATTTTTATTGTCATTACCATCGGCTGTTATTATTTTGCAGAACAGGAACTTGAAGACCCATAGTTAACTGGTCACACAGGGCTGTGTTTGTATGTAAGGTCATGGTTGTGGAAGGGACACAGGTTAGGGCTCAAAATGGCAGGGAGGTCTTGATGCTTGTGAGATCCCCCGGGGGACCTCCCACTTGTGTTCAGAGGCCAGTTTGGGGTTGTGGGCGATCAGAGCGTGGTTGAGTGCCTGGCGTGGGGACGAAGGCCCTGAGTAGGGCGAATGGGTGGAACCTCCCAGCCAGTGGTCCCTGCTTGCTGAACCCTTCTGCCCAGGCTAGTGCCCTGGTGTAAAGCAGAACCGGCTGCACAGGAAAAGGGGTCATCAATAGACTGCAAGTATCCATTTCTGATGACAGAGACTGAGGAGGACATGGTCACACCCCGGTGTTCAGAGTGGAAGCCGACTCGGAGAGGTACTCTAACAAGCATGATGACAGTGTCACTGCTCTTCTAGGGCCCTGACATAGCAGGCCCTGTTTAGTACACTTCACGTTAATTACATGAACGCATTGGACCCTCCCAGCTGCCCCATGAGCCAGGTGCTCTTCCGATGCCACTTCACACATGAGGCGCGTGGAGGCTGGTGGCTTTCCCACGTAGTAGGTGGCGGAGGCAGAGTCCAGCCCAGGCACCTCTGCTCTGGATAGATACGTAAAGGGTTATGAAAGGACATCCTTGACCTTTGGGATGGTCCCACTGCAGCCACTGGCCACATTCTTCCTTGGGTCAAGTGGCCACAGCCGACCAGAGCAGCAGCTTGTCGCTCTCACCAGTTAAGGCCCATCGCCTGATGTATGCCAAACACGCAGGCCCATCCCGGCCATAAGGACACTGACACCTCTCCTGTCCTCAGGTCCTCTGTCTGAGCTGCATTACCCCATCGACAGCCTGACCAAGAAACCCAAGGGCTTTGCTTTCGTCACCTTCATGTTCCCTGAGCACGCGGTGAAGGCCTATGCGGAGGTGGACGGACAGGTGTTCCAGGTGACTGCTTGGGGCTGGCAGGGGAGCTGCGGGACCCAGGTGATCGAGAAGTGTGTGTGCGTGAGTGTGTGCACGCATGTGCTCTCGGCCACATTTTTAAGAAAGCACACTCAGTGGTGTACAAAGCCACCTCCTCACTCAGGCTACTAGAGGGCACATCGCTGACGGCAGGGTCTGCTCAGGTCTGCTCTCTGATCTGTCAGCACCAAGGACAGCGCCTGACACACAGTAGGCACCCAGAAAGTATTTCTTGAATCAATTAATATGCTCTCCGTTTGGAGAAATACCCCTTGGAAGAGGACTAAGGAAGGAAAGAGTGTGGGTGTGGTCATGGTATAAGAGCCACAGTAGAATATAAGAAATTCTTCTCTTTTTTCCCAGTGTCTCCAAGTAAGGTGCTTAGTACACGCGCTCAAGCCCCAGGCTACCTTACTTCCCTTTCCCCTCTTTTTCATTTGGTCATTTGTAACTTATTGATCTTCTCATGGTCACTAGGCCAGACCTCGCATGCAGGGACAGTATGGGGCCCAGGCTTAAGGGGCAGAGGATACTTACACATTGATCAGTTTCCTTTGAAACTGTCAGAGGGCCCCCATCACAGTGTCAGGTCCTTGTGTCATGTGGCCAGGTCTTCTGGGTCAAGAGTGACCACATGGTCGTTCTGCCCAAGGCCACATCTTCCTGTGAGGGTTTCCTACTCGTGGAGAGGCTGGCATCCCGGGGTAGAGTGCAGAAGCCCCTTCCCCTCACCCCCTAACCCCTTCCCCTCACCCCCGACCAGGGCAGGATGCTCCACGTGTTACCCTCCACCATTAAGAAGGGAGCCAGTGAGGACGCCGACGCCCCAGGATCATCCTCTTACAAGAAGAAGAAAGAGTCTAAAGACAAAGCCAACAGCTCCAGGTCCTTACACACTCCCAGCCTCTGAGCCCTGACCCACGCTTCTGCCACCCTCACCCCACCCCTTCCCAGCTGCTGGGGTGCTCTGGCTCCTTGCGATGGGTTCAGCCTCTCCTTCATACCCTTGCTGAGCCCCAGTCTCCTCATCTGCAAAATGGGGAGACTCTTAGTGGTGCTTCACTCAGGCGGTCTTGCAGGCGTTAAATGAGTTCACATAAGCAAGGTGCTTACTCCCCGGCACAGAGCGGGTGCTTGACAGATGTTAGGGGTTGTTAATGTCATCGTCACTGTCCTCGTCTTCAGGCCTTGGGCACTTGGGCCGCGCTACTTAAGGTGAAGGGAGGAGGAACTTTTGGGGGCTGAGAAAGGCAGGCCAATGAACTCATTTCTTAAAGCTTTTGCATCTGAAAAAATATCACCCTTGGTCAGCCACAGTCTGACCTCCCTGTTCTGCCTCTCAGCCCTCACAACTGGAACACACTGTTCATGGGCCCAAATGCAGTGGCCGATGCCATCGCAGAGAAGTACAGCGCCACCAAGAGCCAAGTGTTCGACCACGTGAGTAAGCGTCCCGCGTGATGTACCCCTTGCTCTGTCCCAAACACAAGGGGCGAAAGAGCAAAGGGGACATCGTGCTGGGGTCCGTGAGCACGGGGCCCCTCAGGCCATAGCCGTGGTGTCCTCTGAGTCCGCCTCGGGAACACCCCACCCCCACATTAGCTCTGGCTTCTGCGGGGGTCGTGTGGAGCCCCCCAGAAACTGTAATTGATAACAATGAGCATCTGGCTGCGCAGTCTTCACGGCTTGTGGAAGTGGGTGCTCCTACTAACCCCGCTTTCCAGATGAAGACACTGGGGCCCAGGGACTCAGAGCAACTGCACGGTCACACAGCCGGGAGAAGGCGGAGGGGGGTGACTCCAGGCCTGCCTTGCTCCGAACTCAGGCACACACCTCGCTAGGGCTGTCCCTGCCACCTCCTCGGCCCGGCCAGCCCCGGTCGTTTAGATGAGGAAGGGGCGTCATTGGTCTCTGTCCCGAGTCTAACTTTCCTCCTGATTTTTCCCTATCTGTCCATCCAGTCTCTCCCTCGAGATCACGTACCTTCCTATAAATGCACGTGTCTCCAGTTAGACCAAGGCCAAGTCTGCCTTTAGCGAAGCCTGGGAGTGTGTTTCTGAGCTGGTCAGCAAAGTACACCCATGGGTTCGGCCCATAAGCCGACCACCCCGTTGTCGTCTACTCCTTCTGCCCTGACAGTCAAAGTCAGCGCGCTCCATTAGACCTAGAACGCAGGCCCCACGTCACGTGTAATTGGAAATGTCCTAGTGGCCACGTTTTTAAAAAAGTGAAAAAAAACCAGGCGGTTAATGTTCATGATCTATTTTATTCAGTATATAGCCAAAATATCATTCCAACGTATACACAGTATAAAAAATTGACAAGATACTTGGCATTATTTTTCTCATTAAGTATTCACAGCCCAGTGCGTATTTTACACTCACGGCGCTTCTTGATCCAGACGTGCCACATTTCAAGCGCCCAGTGGCTGTGGGCGGCTCGTGGCCACCGTGTCAGGCAGCACCGCGCTAGCACTCAGCCTGTGGCCAGGGGCTGCAGCCGGTTCAGATCCCACAAGCGCTCTGCCACGGGGACGCAGCAGGGCCCTGCGCAGAAAGAGTCCAGGTCTCCTAGAGCTTTCTAGCGGAGCAGGACACTAGCAGATAAACAAAGGGGCAGCACGTTGGCGTGATGGCTGCAGGAACAGTTAGGCCGAGTAGGGGACGTGGGGGTGAGAGCGAGGGTGGGCTGGTCAGCGAAGTGACATCTCAGCAGAACAAAATTGTACCCGGGAGCATGGGGTAAGGGCCAGCAGCAGAGGTCAGCGTGCACAGATGCCCGCAGGTGGGGACGAGGCTGGCATGCGACTGGACTGGAGGGAGAGGGGAGGCGGGGCTGCAGAGGTGGGCACGGGGTCCCTGATCCACTGTGAGACTCAGGCCAGAGCCGCCAGGTGAGTGGGGTAGGCGAGGGGCATTGGCACGTCACCTCCATCCAAGCCGCCTTCGCAGGTGCTGGGAGACGGGTGGGCTGACTTGTTATCTGCCCCATAACCGACAGCCTCTCCCTTTCCCTCTCCCACAGGAGACCAAGGGCAGCGTGGCTGTGCGTGTGGCCCTGGGGGAGACTCAGCTCGTCCAGGAAGTGCGGCGCTTCCTCATCGACAATGGGGTCAGCCTGGACTCCTTCAGCCAGGTGAGCGCGCACTGCCCGCTTGCGAGCCGCTCGGCCCCTGGGGCGCGAGGGCTGAGGTTTCAGGTCGGGGACGTGCTGGTGGTTTTGAGGACTCAGCCTTCCAAGGATGGTGACTATTAACTTTTACATTCTCTCTGAAGAAAGTAAGAATGTCATTAGGGCTCAGACAGGCCCACGTGACCTGGATGGTGTCTCTTGGGGGCCATATTCAAGAAGGCCACCTCGTAACCCATGGTTCCTCCACACAGGCCGGGGGACCCCAAACAGCCCATCTCCCACCCACACCTTACTGAAAGCACCTGTTGTCTCTTGGGGAGCTTCAGACCTTTTCTTGAACCAGATGGGAGAGAGGCGAGCACCCCCACGTGCTCATTCCCCACCAGGTGGGGGTTCTCAAGCTCATGGCTGATTAGCTCTAGAGGGTCCGATGAGACCACCTAACATCCTTCCATTTGTTTTACGGACTGGGAAACAGGCCCAGTGAGTGGGGAGGTGACTTCAAGGTCAGAGTGTGTGACAGGAGCCTAGACTTGGTCTCAGCTTCTGACTCTCAAACAGCTTTCCTCAGCTTTACCAGGCCTCAGATTTTACCTTAAAAGGGCGATTGAGGTGGGAGGATGGATAGATAGATGGAAGTTTTGAGAAGAAAATAGAAGGAAAGCGGGGTTGATGGGTAGAAGGTAGACAGGTGGATAGATAAATAAATGAAGTTAACATTTATTAGCACTTACCAAAGTATTTCTCCAAGTTAATGCGGTTTATTAATTCATTTCACCCTCATAACAACCCCGGGAAAACAGCACTATTGTGCCCTCGTACAGAAGGGACCGCGGTCACAGAGATGAAGTCACTTGTTCTGGGCCGCACACAGGGGAGCTGGATTTGGGTGCAGGCCCCAGAGTCCTCACCCCTAACCATTTCACTCTGTGTCCTGAGTTGCTCCTAAAAAGCCCGCCGGCCCCCAGCCCTTCCCACCCACGGACATTTCGTCTCACTCGGTCCTCGCAGAGGCTCCGTGAGGCCTACCAGGTCGCCGCACCGTTTGCCCGTTTTGCAGACGAGAAAACCGAGGCCCGCAGGGCCAGCGATTGACCCAGTTTCAGGTTAGGTTAGTGGCAGAGCAGAGACTTGTGCCCAGATACTCCCTATACCTGGAATTTTTCATCGTATGTGTTTTTGACTTTCTTATACCCCTCCAAAATCATTTTTTAAGAAAATAATTGCTCACGTCTACAAAGTGCTTACGCTGTAACGCAATTAAGTCCTCTTCTCATGCGGTCCTGTGAAACAGGTGCTGTGTCCTTACGTTAGGCGTGGGGCCGAGGCACGGTTCAGTCCATTTCTCAAGGCCATCTATCTTAGTTTGGGTTCTTCCAAAAGCAGGCTCTGAGACAAAGATTCAAGGGCAGGCAGCTTCCTGGGCGGGGCGGAAGGCACTGGTGAGAAAGGCCAAGGGGACCAGTGCAGGTGTGTTTACTGCAGCACCTCACGCAGTCGCGGGCTGAGCTTTACCTGCAGAGCTCCTGCCTCAGAGTCGTCCCACCCAGAGGCCAGGGGTGCACCAACTCCTGGGAGCCGTGGGGTCCTCCCATGGGATGCAGATGCCGGCCTGGGCTGGAGTGCTCTGGATGGTCATTGAGAGCTGTGGGGGGCACTGGCGGGTTCTGCCCCAGCTCCGAGGAGGAGGGGCCAGGATTTGACCCAGGGGGTCCACTCCGGGCCTCTCATCCTCACCCACTCCACAGAGCCACCTCATCCAAGGAGCCACGTGCCTGAGATGGTGGCGTCTTCCTAAGTGCCTGGTGACGGAGGTCCCAGAGGGCTGCCCAGTCTGCAGTCAACTCCAGATCGGTTCTGGGGTCAGGGGCTGGGGACCCTCCGTCCTGTTGTCCCATGTGCATTCATCTCCTCCCTGCAGGCTGCCGCAGAGCGAAGCAAGACCGTGATGTTGGTGAAGAACTTGCCGGCGGGCACCCTGGCAGCGGAGCTGCAGGAGATCTTTGGCCAGTTCGGCAGCTTGGGCCGAGTGCTGCTGCCCGAGGGCGGCGTCACCGCCATCGTGGAGTTCCTGGAGCCCCTGGAGGCCCGCAAGGCCTTCAGACACCTGGCCTACTCCAAGGTAGAGCTGCCACAGACCCGCGCCCGGAGGGGTGAAGGGAGCCGCTGTAGTGACAGTCGTAGCAGACACCTGGCCCGTGAGAGCCTGGTCTCCAACCACCTTCTCCGTCACGAGTGTGAATTTATCTCCCTGTCCTGCCCCGACCCAGACTGTCTGGACGGGAGAACGGGGGAGGGAGGCTCTGAACCCTCATCCGGGAAGCAGGCCTTGGCATCCTGCCTGACTCTGGGTTTCCTTGGCTTCCTAGTTCCACATGAACTTGAACTACCATTCTTGTGCTTTTAGTATCTGTACCTACAATAAGCTGGAAGTCAGTTCTGGAGATGGCTGTCTCCTGTTTCTGAGAGGAAAAAAAAAAAGATAAACACACACACAACAAACATTAGCGGGTTCCCTGAGGCTGCCATAACAGATTAGTGCAAACTTAGTGCTTAAAACAACAGAAATTTATTCTTACACAGTCCTGGAGGCCAGAAGTCTGAAATCAGGGTGTCAGCAGGGCCGTGCTCCCTCCGATGGCTCTAGGTCAGGGTCCTTCTTGCCTCTTCCAGCTTCTGGTGGCACCAGGCGTCCCTTGACTTGTGGCTGCAGCACTCGGCCTCGGCCTCGGCCCCCCGTGGTCGCCTCTTCTCCATCTCAGACCTTTCTCTTACAAGGACACTGACGCTGGATTTAGGGCCCACCTGGGTAACCCACCATGATCTCATTTTCAGCTCCTTCACTTAATGACATTTGCAAAGACCTTTTTTCCAAATAAGGTCCCAGTCAGATTCTGGGGGTTGGGACATGGCAGAGGGGAGTAGGGGGGCACCTTTCAATCCTCTCACTACAAGAAGCTTCTTTGATCAGGCACTTTAACGCCCTGCAGACTATTTACCAGCATCTTATTCATCCTTTTAAAAAATAAAACAACTACGCGCATGCAGACGCACACACACGACCCGTGTCTGGTGTTGGGGGGGGCAGAGCTGCGTTCAGCGGCCCCACCACACTTCCTCCAGGAGACTGCCGGTGGGTCTGCCCCCCCGCCTCTTGTACCGCCGCTTCTCCCCCCCCCCCCCCCCCCCCCCCATTCGTGCGCTCGTTAGAGGAGACGCAAGGGGACACAAGTGCCTCCAGTAGATGCGGCAGCAGATGCTTAACCCGTCCCCGAGCTGCAGCAGGGGTCCCCGTGTCCTCAGGGATCAGGCAGCGTGGAGGGTGCGGGGCGGGGCTCGCCCTCGGCCTGGCTCCACGCTGGGCTGAGTCGCCCACAGCCCGAACCGCGGGCTCTCCGTCCGTGTTAGGCCCTGACCCCTCCCTGCCCTGTCTCTGCAGTTCCACCACGTCCCCCTGTACCTGGAGTGGGCTCCCGTGGGCGTCTTCTCCAGCTCCGCTCCCGCCCCGCAGAAGGAAGAGCCCCCATATGCACCGGTGGAGCCAGCCGGAAAGGTGGAGCCGGAAACCGGTGAGGGCTGCGACTGGCATCGGGGTGCCCTGGGACAGCGGCGCGGGAAGGAGGGGGCGGGACAGCTCTGAATGTCTGTCGGGCATGTGGTTTAAAGTCCTTTCTGCATCCTGGAGACCAGTGTGTCTCCTGTCCTTGCATTTCATAGGCACGTAAAACGTCCTTTAAAAAATGGAACGTAGAAGTTGTGGGCACAGCATAAGGTCGTGACTTTTTTGTTTGTTATAAAGGTAAGAAAAGAAAAACAATGTATTAATAGGGATTCAGAACAGAGCAGGTGAAGACAACCTCCTCGTTTTATACATCCACCAGAAGGCCTCGTGCGGGAGGGTGGCTGGCTGAGGGGGAGGTAGTTGTTCTGGAGTGTCCTTGGAGTGGCACAGTGCCCTCTGCTGTCCAGTCACTGCAAAGGCAGGGAAAGGAGGCGACTCGGGGGCCCCACCCCTGCAGCTAAGGCTTCCCACTCGGGTGGGGAGGGGGTGCCGTTGGCACAGGGGACAGCGCAGTTCTCCAGATTGTAAGACGTTTTGCTTCCCCGGACCCTACCCACCGGGTGTCAAGAGCACGCCCACCCCCATGATTGTGATGACCGGAACCATCCCCTCTGCATCCCCAGATGTCTCCTGGGGGGCAGTGTAGCTCCAGTTGAGAACTGCTTAGTCTGGGGACCATGAACGCATTTTAAAATCAGAGATCTTTAGAAAAGTTTTTAAAAGGATGGTGACAGTCGTTTTACTAAGGTGTTAAGACTTTGCTCATCAACAACGTCCCCCCCCCACCCCCTTAGGGTGACCCGTTTGTTAAAGAAGGTCTCCCATCTCCATCGTTGTCATAAAAGAAAGGGTGTTTCACAGAAAAGAAGTCGGGGCGCGGAAGCAGAATTCTCAGATTAAAGAACAGGCCTTTTGTTGTCTGCAGAGCTTCCTAGCGTCTCGCTTTGCTGAGGGTCGGTGCGGCCTCGGGACCAGCCCAGCCGGCACGGGCGCTGGGAGCCTGGTCTCACTGCGCAGCCTTGTTCTTGTCGAGAAGGAATCCCTCCCCTCTCTGCCCTTTGAGGCGCTGACGGTGTCGCTGGTTGTTGGAGTACCGATCACTGGTGTAGACGTTTGAACGTCCCTCACTAGCCCCTGCTTATCGGTTAGTTTCGCCCACAGGTTGGATTGGGGGATCCTCTTCTTCACGCCATCATGGTTTGTTCCTAACTAGCCATCACCCCCAAATCATCAGATTTTTTTCACTTCACTTGCTAAACTTGAACCTGACTAATATTTTTTGGCCCAAATCAAATCCTCCTTTAAAGCACAGGGATTTGCCAGGAGCGAGGGCCCTGGACCCCAATCCAGCGGGGGCCGGATCTCCTACCTGCTTGGGGAGAGGGCATGGTGCCTCCCCAGGCCCCCGCTGCCACGTGGCACACTTGTCTGTACGTGTCCTGTTGTTGCCCTCCCGTCACTCTGTAACACTTGTCACCGTTCATCTGTCTGCCGGACCGTGAGCTGTGAGGGCAGAGAGTGGCGTCTTGCTCACTGCTGGGTGCCTACCCCAGGCACGGAGGGAGTGAATCTGTGCGGGAAGAGGGGTTTCTGCTCCTCTCTCTGTAGCTGTGAGAGGTAGGGGCTGGGTCATACTTGTCTTTGTGTCCCAAGCCTCTGGTGCGTAGTAGAAGCGTAGGGATGTTGGAAGATTTGTTCTGTCGTTAGCCCAGCATCAGACCATGACCAGTGATGGTACCAGTTTCTACCCAACCCATCAACCTAACTTTGTTTCATTTATCATGAGTGGTTCGTTTCCTTAGTGTCTGTCTGCCTGACCTCCTGCTAGAATGTCCATTCCACAAGGCGGGTACCCCATCTGCTTGCTCACTGCTATCCCCCAGCACCGGGAGAGTGCCTGGCGCCTGACAGATGAGCAGTAACTGGGTGCTGAGTGACCCCACGGACGGAAGTGGCATTTACTTCCCACCGGGCCCTGTACCGAGCACAGCGTGCAGCTCAGACCTCCATGGAATCACCGTCTCCCCGATGTCCTCTCCTAGCCTGTGACACCCGTCTCCTCTGAGGCTAGTTTCTGCATCTCTGAGGTGGGGCATGGTACCCATACTGACCCCGGGAGGCTTTTGAGAGAATTTTGAGAGAAGCTGCCTGTTCACCACCAGTTCTCTGGCCCTGTGCTTAATTCAGCAACGACAGCCTTCGCGAATGGTCTTGAACTCTGCCGTGAGCACCAGCTGCAGGCCAGCCACTGACCGCGGGGGCATGACACATCCCTCTTCCCCACGAGCTCCAGGCTGGTAGGGGGACAGAGGGGACTGTGTGGAGACAGCTGAGATGTCACAGTAGTAGTAGAAGGGGTCCTGGGCACGGAAATGTTCTGGAGCACACGAGGGGTGGCTTTGCAGAGATAGTGTCCCCTCATCTGAAGCAGAGCTGCCCCGCCCGCCCCGTGTTCCCTCGTTCCCCGGTCCAGGCTCTGGTGTCGAGAGCATCCCGGACACGCTGTTCCCAACTGGTCCTCCTTCTTGGGGGGGGCCGGCGTCCATGGCCCTGCCGTGACTCACACGACGTGGCCTTGGAGCTGGGAGGAGGGCTGCATAGTTCCAGCACATAGAGACGATTTGGGGCTGGGAAGTTACGCGTGTCTGCTGGTCGCGAGCCCTGCCGAGTCTCACGTTGTCGTCGGGGGATCCCCCAGAGCTCATCTCCGGGGCCTCTTGCCCTTTTCGTCCCTTTTTTTACCAGATCACATACATAGTCCCCTCTGTCCCCTGGGCTGTTCCTTTTCTCCTGCTCCTCCCCCGCGCCCGGCCTCTCCACATTGTTCCCAAAGCCTCCGAAGCTTCCCGAGACCCGCGTCCCCACTGCACGGGGACTCAGGCGGCCCCCAGGCCCTGGGTTTCTCTGGCTCCGAAGGAGGGCGAGCGGGAGAGGTGTGGACAGAGCTCTTTGTTCACCACCCCCTTTCCGCAAAGCCCTCCTTCCCGGTACCAGTCCTGAGGGAGGGGGACAGTGGTTTTATCTCCCCACAACCAAGACCCTCACCTCCAGATAAAGGCTCCGAGCGGGGGAGGTCCTGAAAAGCTGCTCACCACTGATAACAGTCTCCGCTGCCAGCCTCCCGCCCGCCCGGAGCTGGAAAGGGCGGGGGCCACGGTGGATTCTGCTGCCTGATTATAATAAGGCCCCATGTGGCCGTGCGTGACCGGATTTCATTGTGTGAACTACGGATGGGAGCGTTCTCCCCTGCCCCTCCCAGCCCCCTCCAGCCCACCCTGCTCTGAAATCCTCCCCCGAAGCCCCCGCCCCCG